>NC_035444.2:89113182-89429653 GCF_002127325.2 Helianthus annuus | reverse complement strand
AACACTAAGGTTTTGGCATTTTCATGTCACTAAGTTTGGATAGTCGCCAGTAAGGGCCATACTCCAGTTTACATACGATCCTTGGGCTTGTCCCCAGTTATCCTTCGGGCTTGTCCCCAGTGATCCTATGGGCTTGTCCCCAGTTATCGTTTGGGCTTGTCCCCAGTTACTAACTTATCCTTTATATTGGCTTAGTCCCAAGTTATATTCCATTTTTTCAGGTTTTCGAAGTTAAACAATTAAGGATCCTTAATCCTTATTACACATTAAAGTTTTACTTATGGTTATCCTGATTAAAGGTTAGGATCCTAACTTGGATCCTCAGGTATGATCCTTAACTATTTTTAATTTCATTCATTATTCATTTGAATAACCCTTAGACCTTGACAACTAAACCTATGATTCTTAAAATAAACTACCTTGAAAATTTTTGATTATAGGATATTTGATCCAGGATCATATCCTAAACTTCTTAAACATAATTTGCTTAACTTTTCTTACTCAAATAAATACATTTCTAAACAAGCAGAAAATAAGAGGATAAACAAAGGATAACAACACGAGATAAGCCAAAAAGATTAGAGTTATTTTATTAACAAAGGATTTTAAACCCTTCAAAGTTGTCAAAATTGCCAACCCACGTTTCTACCAGCAAAACGTGGCCCGTCCACATGGGTTGGCAAAGGGTGTCCATTGTTTGTGCGGTCATAGCATGCAGGTAAATAAAAAGCGGCAGGATCACAATGGCTTCATCCCCAAACAGAGGATCCCTCCACCATTTGCAATCCTACCTATTGTCCGAAGGATCCTGGATCCCTAATCCTAAAACTATTGTTCAAAGTTACAGACCATCATTGTTTAAAACATCACAACCACAAAAGAAACCACTACCAAAATTAAAAAATTGGGCTCCGGCTATGTCTAGAAGTTTCCTTCATCGCCCAATTCTGCAGCTCAAACCTTCGCTGCACCATCACCACCAGCTCCACTTGCTTCCCCCTGATCCTTGCCAGCATCACCTCCTTCAAGCATTGGGATCTCCTCAACCTCCTCATCATCCTCCAACTCTGCCAGCCTCGCCTTCCAGCCCTCCACGTCCCATGTGCTCTTGTCGAAGGAAGGATCCTGAGCCTCCGCAGCCATCTGCAGCTGGATCTTATACATGGTTATCGCAGCAGAGACCTTGGCATCCTGGGTAATGTCATGCTTCTCATAATCAAAATTGATCCTGGCAGCTTTATCCTTGGTGGCCCGGAGCTCCTTCTCAAGATCAGCAATCTTGAGATCCTTCAGCACACCCATCTGCTGGAGGTCAGCAATTTGGCGATCTTGATCCTCGACGTGGCCAACATAAGTTTCTATTTCAACAAATTTCTGCAAGGAAAACAAGGCATAACGTCAGAAACAAGTGATCCTCAAAATTGTCAGGATAATGAACAGGGGCAGTGATCCTTACCTCGTTGAAGTAGTCCAGAAACTGTTGGCGAAGCAGGGGCAGGCCTTGTAGATCCTCAGAGGCCTTTCTCTTCTTTCCTTTACCCCTAATAGGTGCTTTAGGGGCTGAAGCAGTTGGGCTGGCAGCAGGAGTCTTCTTCCTTGTAGATTTGACATTAGCAAGATCATCAATGCCAAACTTTGAGGCAGACTTAGAAGATTTTCCAGCGCCTACACAACCAAAATAAGATAAGTATTCTAACTAATTTAGAAATCCTACATAGAATTACTTTCTAAATAAGGATACTTACTTGACATTGTGACAGAGGCAGAGGATACTTCTTGGGAATCTTGAGTAGCAACCTGGAAAGTTCTTGTCTCCGGATCAAGCTTCTTGAAGGCTAAAAGTCTCACCTTTGCAGCAGGTGTCAACTTCAGACGAGAGATGGAGATAGCTGCACAATAAACAAAGAAAATATTAGTGATCCTCACCCTAAGGAACAAATCTTATGGTGATCCTTCTAGGATCCTCTATCCTACCATGAGTAGCCCACTCTTTGGGCAGATCCTTCCCATCAGGGATGGTATCTCTCCTAAAAAAAAGAACCGACGCTTCCAGTTTGTGTCGTTCTTGGTGACCTTGAAGACAGGATGATCCTCTCCAGCTTTTCGCTTAAATAGATAACGATGGGGTCCGAAAGTGGTAAGATCATACATCTCAGCCAGCTCCGCCATACCAAGGTCAATCCCCTCTTGTTCAATGATCCTCTCAAGGGTATACAACACCCTCCAGATCATGGGCATAGCCTGGATATAGCAGATGCCGGTAAGAGAGAAGGATTGAGTGAACTGTGGGAAAGGATATGAATATCCTATCAAGAACGGAGTAACAGGAAAGGCTACCCAAGAATCAGAGATAAAATCACTCAAAGCGGTAGAAGTGAAAGACTTGAAGATGGTGTTCGCCGGAAAACAATGACGGATCTTGTCAACCTGAGGATCGGTAAAGCAGCACCTCTCGGCAGGAGAATCTTTGATGATCCCTTGACCCTTCAAGGGACTGTTCTTCTCAGGATCCTTATGAGGGGAATTCCGGAGCAACATATTTGCAGAAGAATGGAAAGAGACAGAGAAACAGAGTAAGAGAAGGAAGAAAAGAGGAGAATACCTGATCAATCTTCGGACGAGATTATAAAGGGAGTTTCTCTTGAATTTAAATGCAAATTGATCCTATCTCTATCTCCTATTTATAATGATGATCTGCAGGGCTATCACTTCTGTGACGTAAGAATTTCAACGGCTAGTTATCCGATTAACTTGTTGCGGATAAGATCAAGCAAAATATAACTCATTTATTTACAATATTACTCCTTATATTTTGGGGGCAATTGTTAGGGCTGGATTTTTATGACATATGATCCTTACATGTGATCTTAACCAGTGATCCTTATTTCTTTGGCAGATAGTGATCCTCAGAAGAGTTCCAGGATCAGGATCACGGACCATCATAGGGATCCTCATGCTAACAGTTGTTTTCATTGGATTTAATGTTATCTTGCAGGAATGACTAGCAGGATCCGCTCTTAGCAACGTAATCAAGGGACTCGTCTTTACAACTTTGGCATATGCTTAATCAGAGATGAACGTTGTAGAGGATATGGAAACTCAGCATGATTTAAGGGCGATAATTTAGGCTAGATTTACTTTTATTCCTAAAGGGGTAATGAGCTGATAGTTAGTCTATTTACCTAAAATAGGGCCACTCACACTTGTATATATAGCACTCTTCCACATTCGGAAGACACACAATACATTCCTCACACGCTTAGACACAATACTATAGTGATCCTTGTACTCAGCTCGTTACCATCCGAAGTTGTAATCATTATTTGTTATATTGAAGTTTGGTGATCGGTAGTTGCCATCACCCGAGGTTTTTTATGCCGGAGATCATTCATTGATCAAGGGCTTTTTCCTCGTATAAATCCTTGTGTCACTTGCATATTTCATACTAAAGTGATCCTTTACTTTTTCATCAAACCAAGCATCATTCCCCGTTTACATAGAGTTTGGTTGCATTATCCTTGTGTGATTTTTTGACCAAAACATGTCCCAAGGATCCTTTCCCATTGCCCCACATTGACTCCATGGTGGATGCTACCGCAGGTCATGAACTGTTAACTTTTATGGATGCTTCATCTGGATTTCAGCAAATTCAGATGGAACCATCTGATCAAGAGGATACAGCTTTTATGACCCCAACTGGTATATATTGTTATATTGCTATGCCATTTGGACTAAGAAATGCAGGTGCTACTTATCAAAGGCTAGTCAATATGATGTTCAAGGATCAAATTGGACACACTATGGAAGTCTATATAGATGACATGGTGGTTAAGTCTAAAAAAGCTGAGGATCACCTTACAGACTTGGAGGAAGCATTCAGTATCCTTTTTAAATTTAATATGAAATTAAATCCTTCCAAGTGTCACTTTGGTGTTAAAGCAGGCAAATTCCTAGGCTATATGGTGACAAAAAGAGGCATTAAAGCAAGTCCGGAACAGATTAAGGCTATTGTGAATATCAAATCTCCTGCCAATGCTAAGGATGTGCATAGATTGACAAGCAGGATCGCAGCCTTGAACAGGTTCATATCCAAATCCTCAGAAAAATGCAAGGAATTTTACGGCATTTTGAGGAAGAACAAGAAATTTGAGTGGACCGAAAAGCATGAAAATGCTCTCAAAGCTCTTAAGGATTACCTATCCTCAGCCCCTGCCTTGATGAAACTAGAAAAAGGTGATATATTATCCTTATATTTGGCGGTATCCTCTAAAGCAGTAAGTGCGGTCCTCGTTAAGGATCACGAAGGTACACAGCATCCTGTCTATTATGTAAGTAAGAGTTTGCTTGATGCTGAATCCAGGTATTCACATTTAGAAAAACTTATTTTGGCCTTAATTATGGCATCTACTAAATTGAGACATTATTTTGAAACTCATGCCATTATTGTTAAGACTATTTTTCCAATTAAGAATGTTCTCAGGAAACCTGAAATGTCAGGAAGGATGGCTAAGTGGGCAGTGAAGCTCAGTGCTTATGATATAAGATATGAGCCTAGAACCGCCATTAAATCCCAAGCCTTAGCTGACTTTGTGGCAGATTTCAGTAGTGACTTGCTAAGGGAAGCTGAATTAGAAGTCCAACAGCTAGAAGAAACTAAGGATCCTTGGATACTCTTCAGTGATGGAGCCTCTAATGTCAAAGGAACTGGGCTTAGAATACTACTAAAATCGCCACAGGGGGACATAATACCCCACTCCATAGTTTGTGAATTCCAAACTACTAACAATGAGGCTGAATATGAAGCCTTGATAGCTGGTTTGCAAATTGCTAAGCATATGAGGATCAGGTATCTTGAGGTACATGTAGATTCATTACTAATTACTAATCACTTTAATGGATCCTATGTTGTTAAAGGTGAAAAGCTAATCAAATATTTAGAGATGGTCAAAGAATTGGCACTCTCTTTTGTTTCCTTTAGTTTGACACAAGTACCCAGAGAAGAAAATGCAGAAGCTGATGCATTGGCCAATCTAGGATCATCCTTGAAGATTCCAGAGGATATCAAAATCCCTATTATCTATATCCTAACCCCTACTATTGAGGATCATGTAGCTATGGAGATAGAAGAGGATTCTGCAATTATCCCTAGTGATGATACACAATCTCATTCAGGATTATGGATCCTTCCAATCATGATATATATCTAACATGGAGAGATCCCTACAAGAGAAAACCCCAGGGCTTTCAAAATTAAGGTATCTCAGTTTACAATATTAAATAACATGTTATATAAACGATCTCTTGCAGGACCATATCTTAGATGTATTGAGGATCCTAAAATCCAAGAAGTCTTAAAGGATCTTCATGAAGGAGATTGTGGAAACCACACTGGGGCAGGGCATTATTCTCAAGGATCCTGAGGACAGGATACTATTGGCCTACTATGAAGAAGGATGCTGTGGATTATGCCAAAAAGTGTGATCCTTGTCAAAGACATAGTAATATCCTTCATCAACCAGCAGAGCTCTTGCATCCTATATCCTCTTCTTGGCCATTTATGAGATGGGGGATGGATATAGTTGGTAAACTTCCCAAGGCACCTGGTGGAAAAGTATTCATGCTTGCTACGACTGACTATTTCTCAAAGTGGATAGAGGCTGAAGCCTTTGCTCAAGTCAGAGAAAAAGAAGTAATATCCTTTATCAAAAGAATATTATTACTAGATTTGGTATCCCTTCTGAAATTGTTTGTGATAATGGATCCCAATTTATTGGGAGTAGAACTACTAACTTTTGTGACAGCTGGGGATTAAGATGATAATATCAACACCAGTCCACCCACAAGCTAATGGCCAGGCAGAATCATCCAACAAGATCATCATCAACAATTTGAAGAAGAAGCTTGGATCCAAGAAAGGAAAATGGGCAGAAGAGCTACCTTATGTATTATGGGCTGACAGGACGACTTCCAATAATACTACTAGTCAAACTCCATTTTCTTTGGTATTTGGAGCAGAATCAGTGATCCCTATAGAAATGGTGGTTCCTACTGCAAGAACAAGCATCCGTGATCCTGAAGAAAATGCCGAAAACTTGGTTCAAGACCTGGATACTATAGAAGAACTCAGGGATTTGGCAAGGATAAGGATGGCCAGTTATCAACAAAGGATGGCTGGAGCCTACAATAAGAATGTCAGGATCAAAAAAATCCAAGTTGGTGATATGGTATTGAGGAAGGCATTTCAGAACACCACCAATCCTGCTGATGGAAAGCTAGCACCAAAGTGGGAAGGCCCCTATTTGATTGATGTGACAACCCGAGTTTTCAAGGTCTTTACTAGACACGTTACTTGTTTCATAGCTGTGTTTTTCCACAATCCGTTACGTTGTAATATGTGCACCCTCACTAAATGGTTATCAGATTGTTTAAATTGATTGGTCAATAATTGATTATTGGATGGCTTAATTGTTTGGTTTAATTTTTACAATTATATACATGTCAAAGTTATAACAAAACAACCCGTACAACCTTAAGCCATTCGACGAAACATAGAACGATTTCGCCATAACCATATTCGACGGAAACCATAGTGTTTCGTTGAAGCTTTGTTTCGTCGGCTAGGGTCTCGGCCCAGTTAGTTTGTGGCCCAATCCCTTAACTATATAAGCAAATCCTCGTGAGCAGTTACGTAAGCTAAACCCTAGAACTCTCCCCCTTGTATGCGACTTATTTGCTATGATGTGTGTGTAAGTATTTCTCGTCGTAAATGAAAATCATGGGGTTAGGGTTGTATGATCTCATGTTAGTTTCTTGATTAGTGGATGAATATCATGATGATGATAATGGTTTGTTCATCCTAATTGATTTATGATAACTGTATGTGAGACGAAAACGGATGGATTGACTGATGTTACATTGGTGATTTAGGGTTAATATTCTGTTGCTAATATGTTAGACTAGGTCTGATATTGGTAATCGTTTCCGCTAAGTCTACTGATCAGTATTGATGATTTATGTTACCGGTTGTTATTTGTTTAAGGGATGGCTAGAGTTGTATGAACATTAAGGTGATGTTGATAATGGTTATTCGATAAAAATTGTACAAATGAGTTTGGCGTTATGGTGATGTATCGATGATTACTTGTGATCCGATCTAAACGTGTTAACTACATTCTTGATATGATATGTCTGTAATGATTCGATGCTCGATGATTAGAATAGAGTAATGTATACATGCTAACCATTGGTGATGATGATGAACTGCTAATTAGGGTTGTTGATGCACTGTAACCATGTGAGAATGTTCTCGATGAAACCAAGTTCTGAACAAAACCTAGTCCTCGACGAATCGTCTGGGAGTTTCGTCACCCATACTGACGACGAAACACTTGAGCGTTTCGTCACTAGTATCCTCGACGAAACGTTCGGGAGCTTCGTCACTTGCATGACGACGAAACACTTGGATGTTTCGTCATGTGTGCACAGCAAACAGTGGTTGTAATGTGAATGATCTTCTAGCTAATTGTAAGTAAATGCATGACTATTGTTTTGGTCAAAAATCACACAAGGATAATGCAACCAAACTCTAAGTAAACGGGAATGATGCTTGGTTTGTTGAAAAAGTAAAGGATCACTTTAGTGAGAAATATGCAAGTGACACAAGGATTTATACGAGGAAAAAGCCCTTGATCAATGAATGATCTCCGGCATAAAAAACCTCGGGTGATGGCTGTTTTGGTCAAAAATCACACAAGGATAATGTAACCAAACTTTATGTAAACGGGGTATGATGCTTGGTTAAATATAAAAGTAAAGGATCACTTTTATGATAAATATGCAAAGACACAATGATTTATACGAGGAAAAAGCCCTTGATCAATGTATGATCTCCGGCATAAAAAACCTCGGGTGATGGCAACTACCGATCACCAACTTCCATATAAGAAAAATATAGTTACAACTTCGGATGATAATGAGCTGAGTACAAGGATCACTATAGTTTCGAGTGTCTAAACTTGTGAGAATTGTGTTGTGTGTTGTCGTGTGTCCTTCCAAATGAGGAAGAGTGGTATTTATACAAGTGTAGGTGACCTATTTTAGGTAAAAAGACTAATAATCAGCTTATTACCCCTTTAGAAACATAAACAATCTAGCCTAAATTGCCGCCCTTAAATCAAGCTAAGTTTCCATATCTTTTGCAACGTCTATCTCTAATTTAGCTCGTGCTATAATTGTGAAGACGCGTCCCTTGATTATGATGCTAAGAGCGTATCCTGCTAGATGTTCCTGCAAAATATCATTGTATTAAACGAAGGTAACTGTTAGTATGAGGATCCTGTAATGGTCCATGATCCTGATCCTGAAGTCCTCCTGAGGATCACTGTCTGCCAAAGAAACAAGGATCACTGGTTAGGATCACGTGTAAGGATCACGTATTATAAAAATCCAGCCCTAACAATTGCCCCCAAAATATAAGGAGTTTATTGTAAATAAACGAGTTATATTTTGCTTTGATCTTATCTGCAACGAATGACTCGGATAACTAGCCGTTAATATCGAACTAGCCGTTGCAACCCTTACGTCATAGATGTGACAATCCCTGCAAATCATGATTACAAATAGGAGATAGGGTTGGGATCACTCTGCATTTAAATTCGAGATATCTTCCCTTTATAATCGCTACCGAAGATCGATCAGGTATTCTCTTTTCTTCTCTTTTCATTCTTCCTTCTCTTGCTCTGTTTTTCTGCTCCCCTGTTTTTATTCTGCTGTGAGGATGTTGCTCCGAAACTCTCCCCATAAGGATCACGAGAAGAGCAGTCCCCTGAAAAGCCAAGGGATCATTAAGGACTCTCCTACGGAGAGATGTTGCTTTACCGATGCTCATGTAGATAGGATTCGTCATTGCTTTCCGGCGGATGCTGTTTTCAAATCCTTCACATCCACTGCTTTGAGTGACTTTGTTTCAGACACCAGGGTGATCTTTCCTGCAACTCCATTTACCATAGGATATTCGTATCCTTTTCCGGCCTTCACCCAATCTTTCTTTTCTCTGACCGGCATATCTTATATCCAAGCTATGCCGATGATCTGGAGGGTCTTGTATACCTTCGAGAGGATCATCGAGCAGGAGGGGATTGATTTAGGGATGGCAGAGCTGGCCGAGCTTTATGATCTTACCACGTTTGGTTCTCATCGATATTTGCTGAAACGGAAGGCCGGGGAGGATCACCCTGTTTTGAAAGTTACCAAAAATGACACAAACTGGAAGCGTCGTTTCTTCTTTGTGAGAAGGGATTCCCTCCCTGATGGGAATGATCTGCCCAAGGAGTGGGCCACCCATGGTAGGATAGAGGATCCTGGAAGGATCACCATCAGACTGGTCTCTTATGATGAGGATCGCTAATGTCTTGTTTTTTGTTTATTGTGCAGCTGTCTCCATTGCTCATCTCAAGTTAACCCCTGCTGCCAGAGAGAGGGTCCTTGCTTTCAAGAAGCTTGATCCTGAAATCAGAAGTTTTCAAGTCACCGTCCAAGATTCTCAAGAAGTATCCTCCGCATCTGCCACTATGTCAAGTAAGTATCCTTATTAAAAAGTAAGTTATATGTAAGACTGTTTAGTTAGTAAGGGAACTTATCTTGTTTTGGTTGTGTAGGCGCTGGGAAACCTGCTAAGTCTGCCAAGTCTGCATCCAAGTTCGGGATTGATGAACTTGCCAACGTCAAGTCTTCACGAAAGAAGGCTTCTGTTGCCAGTCCCTCTGCTTCGGCTCCTAAAGCACCCGTTAGAGGTAAGGGGAAGAAGAGGAAGACTTCTGAGGATCTCCAAGGATTTCCCCTGATCCGCCAACAGTTCCTTGACTATGTCAATGAGGTAAGGATCACTGCCCCAGTTGGTTATCCTTCTCGAATATCCTGCTTGTATATTCTGCCTGTATATCCTGCTTTTTTGAGGATCACCTGATCCTGAACTTACCTTTTTTCTCTTTTGCAGAAACTTGCTGAGATTGAGACCTACCTTGGCCACGTCGAGGATCAGGAGAGCCAAATCGCCGACCTCCAACAAATGGGCGTGTTAAAGGATCTCAAGATAGCCGATCTTGAGAAGGAACTCCGGGCTACAAAGGATGAGGCTGCTCAAAGGCTAATTGACATGGATGGCGAGAAGCAGGAGATCATCCAGGATGCCAAGGTCTCTGCCGCAACTGCTATGTACAAGATACAACTACAAATGGCTGCGGAGGCTCAGGATCCTGCCTTTGACAAGAGCTCATGGGACGTGGAGGGTTGGAAGGCAAGATTGGCAGAGCTGGAGGATGAGGACGAAGCAGAGGAGATCCCAATGCTGGAGGGCGGTGATGCTGACAAGGATCAGGGTGGAGAAGCTGGTGGTGATGGAGCAGCAAAGGTGTGAGCTGCTGGATTGGGCGATGATGGATATTTCAAGACTAGGCCGGAGCCCAATTTTTTGAGTTTGGTAGTGGTTTTTTTTTGTGGTTGTGATGTTTGAAACAATTATGGTTTGTAATTTGAACAATAGCTCTTAGGGTTAAGGATCATGGATCCTTTGGACAATAGGTAGGATTACAAAAGGTGGAGGGATCCTCTGTTTGGGGGATGAAGCCTTCGTGATCCTGCCGCTTTTAATTTCCTGCACATGCTAAGACCGCACAGACAATGGACACCCTTTGCCAACCCATGTGGACGGGCCACGTTTTGCTGGTAGAAATGTGGGTTGGCAATTTTGACAACTTTTGAAGGGTTAATCCTTTCGTTAATAAATAAAATCTTGAACTTTTGTCGCTTATCTTGTGTTATTATCCTTTTTATTTTCAATTGTTTTGACACATGTTTGTTTGAGTAAGAAAAGTCGAGCAAATTATGTTTAAGAAATTTAGGATATGATCCTGGATCAAATATCCTATAATCGAAAATTTTCAAGGTAGTTTATTTTAAGGATCATAGGTTCAGTTGTCAAGGTCTAAAGGTTATTCAAATGAATAATGAAATTAAAAATAGTTAAGGATCATACCTGGGGATCCAAGTTAGGATCCTAACCTTTAATCGGGATAACCATAAGTAAAACTTTAATGGATAATAAGGATTAAGGATCCTTAATTGTTTAACTTCGAAAACCTGAAAAAATGGAATATAACTTGGGACTAAGCCAATATAAAAGATAAGTTAGTAACTGGGGACAAGCCCAAAGGATAACTGGGGACAAGCCCATAGGATCACTGGGGATGATCCCAAAGGATCACTGGGGACAAGCCCAAAGGATAACTGGGGACAAGCCCAAAGGATCGTATGTAAACTGGAGTATGGCCCTTACTGGCGACTATCCAAACTTAGTGACATGAAAATGTCAAAACCTTAGCTAACGTGAAAACGTTAGAAACCTTATGAACGGATGTATGGTACGTCTACCATTATACGTAGGATCCTGGGTATAGCCAGTACGATGAGGTTGTCAGCCCCGGAAGTGGGTACTGGTCCCAAAGACGTGAACTATATCAGGATCATCGTGCGCTGCTGGCGGAAACTGGGGATAATCCCAAGGATAACTGGGGTTAGACCCAAGGATCTGCGTTGCTTTTGAAGATCTTTGACGATATGCTGTAGATACCTGAACTATCATAACTCAAATGGTTTGTGAGAAGAGGATGAAGGATACAGGATCCTTATCCTTTGGTAAAAAGTAAGGAAATGTAATAGTTTTAAGATAAGGACATTACCAGAGTAAGGATCACTGACATCACCGGGATTCTTTGAGGATACTTCAATGTAAGGATCACATGCTTGAAGGATCATGTTCACATAAAGTATCTCTTTAAGTGAACAGCATTCCAGGCTCTTGGTAACAAGTTTCCTTCCATAGTTAGCAATCTGTATGCCCCCTTTCCTGCTTCAGCTTCAATCAAGTAAGGGCCTTCCCACTTTGGTGCTAACTTCCCGTCAGCAGGATTAATAGTGTTTTGGAATGTTTTTCTCAACACCATATCTCCGACTTGGAACTTCCTTATCCTAACATTTTTGTTGTAAGCACCAGCCATTCTTTGTTGGTAGCTTGCCATCCTTATCCTAGCCAGATCCCTGATTTCCTCAATAGTATCCAAATCCTGAGCCAGGATTGTAGCATTTTCTTCAGGATCACGAGCACTTGTTCTAGCAGTTGGGATCACCATCTCTGTTGGGATCACTGCTTCTGCCCCAAATACTAAAGAAAAAGGTGTTTGACCAGTGGCATTCTTGGGAGTTGTTCTATCAGCCCATAGCACATAAGGGAACTCCTCTGCCCATTTTCCTTTCTTGGATCCCAGCTTCTTCTTCAGATTGTTGATGATGATCTTGTTGGATGACTCTGCTTGGCCATTGGCCTGTGGATGAACTGGTGTTGATGTTATCATCTTGATTCCCCAACTGTCACAAAAGTTAGTAGTTCTGCTTCCAATGAATTGGGAACCATTATCACATACAATTTCAGAGGGAATGCCAAATCTAGTTATAATGTTTCTTTTGATAAAGGATATAACTTCTTTTTCTCTGACTTGAGCAAAAGCTTCAGCCTCTATCCACTTAGAGAAGTAGTCAGTCATGGCAAGCATAAATACTTTTCCACCAGGTGCTTTAGGGAGCTTGCCAACTATATCCATTCCCCATCTCATGAATGGCCAAGAGGATGGTATAGGGTGTAGCAATTCAGCTGGTTGATGAAGGATATTGCTGTGTCTTTGACAAGGATCACATTTCCTAGCATATTCTACAGCATCCCTTTTCATGGTTGGCCAGTAGTATCCTGTTCTAAGGATCCTTGAGAATAATGCCCTGCCCCCAGTGTGGTTTCCACAATCTCCTTCATGGAAGTCTCTCAACACTTCTTCAATTTCAGGATCCTCAATACATCTTAAATATGGTCCTGCAAGGGATCGTTTATATAGCACATTATTTAAGATTGTAAATTGAGAAACCTTGATCCTGAAAGCTCTAGGATTTTCTCCCATCGGAATCTCTCCGTGTTGCAAGTATTTCATGATTGGTGAGACCCATGATCCTGCATAAGATTGAGCTTCTTCACTAGGGATTACTGCAGTATCCTCTTCTATTTCCATGGCCACTTGATTTTCAATAGCAGGAGCCAGGATATGGATGATAGGGATACTTATGTCTTCTGGAATTTTTAAGGATGATCCTAAGTTGGCCAATGCATCAGCTTCCGTGTTATCCTCCCTTGGTACCTGTGTTAAGCTGAAAGAAACAAAAGAGAGTGCCAATTCTTTGACTATCTCTAAATATTTGGTTAGTTTTTCACCTTTAACAGCATAGGATCCATTAAAGTGATTGGTGATCAATAATGAGTCTACATATACTTTAAGATATTTCACCCCCATATCCTTAGCAATTTGCAAGCCAGCAATTAAAGCTTCATATTCAGCCTCATTGTTAGTTGCTTGGAACTCACAGGCTATGGAGTGGGGTATTATGTCCCCCTGTGGCGATTTTAGTAGTATCCCGAGCCCTGTGCCCTTAACATTTGAGGATCCATCAGTGTGTAGTATCCAGGGATCCTTGGTCTCATCCAGCTGTTGGACTTCCAATTCTGCTTCTTTTTGTAGATCGCTACTGAAATCAGCCACAAAGTCAGCTAGTGCTTGGGATTTAATGGCTGTTCTTGGCTCATATCTTATATCATGGGCACTAAGCTTTACTGCCCACTTAGCCATTCTTCCTGACATCTCTGGTTTCCTGAGGACATTCTTAATTGGAAAGTTAGTTTTAACAACAATAGTATGGTTTTCAAAATAATGCCTTAACTTAGTTGATGCCATGATTAATGCAAGAATAAGTTTTTCGAGGTGTGAGTACCTGGATTCGGCATCAAGTAAACTCTTACTTACATAGTAGATAGGATATTGTGTACCTTCATGATCCTTAGCAAGGACAGCGCTTACAGCGGTTGAGGATACCGCCAAATATAAGGATAACACATCTCCTTTTTCGGGTTTTGATAATGCTGGTGCTGAGGACATATATTCTTTAAGGGCTTGTAAAGCATTCTCATGTTTCTCAGTCCATTCAAACTTCTTGTTCTTCCTTAGGATATCGTAAAATTCTTTACATTTTTCTGAGGATTTTGATATGAACCTGTTCAGAGCTGCTATCCTGCCTGTTAGCCTTTGCACATCCTTAGCGTTGGCAGGGGACTTGATGTTTACTAGTGCTTTAATTTGTTCCGGACTTGCCTCAATGCCCCTCTGAGTTACCATATATCCTAGGAATTTACCTGCCTTAACACCAAAGTGGCACTTTGAAGGATTAAGCTTCCTGTTATAATTATCAAGGATATCAAATGCTTCCTCCAAATCCCTTAGGTGATCCTCAGCTTTCTTTGATTTGACTACCATATCATCTATGTATACTTCCATAGTTTGTCCAATTTGATCTTTGAACATCATATTCACCAGCCTTTGATATGTTGCACCTGCATTTCTTAATCCAAAAGGCATGGCAATATAACAATACAAACCTGTTGGGGTCATAAAGGCTGTATCCTCTTGGTCAGATGGTTCCATCTGAATTTGTTGGAATCCAGATGATGCATCCATAAAGGTTAACAGTTCATGCCCCGCTGTTGCATCCACCATGGAGTCAATGTGGGGTAATGGGAAAGGATCCTTGGGACATGCCTTATTTAAATCAGTGAAATCAACACATACCCTCCACTTTCCGTTTTTCTTTTGGACAACGACCACATTGGCTAACCATTTTGGATATTTTACCTCTCTGATCATACCTGCTCGAAGTAGTCTCTCTACCTCTTCTTGGATAATGGCATTCCTTTCCGGTGCAAACTTCCTCCTTTTTTGATGGATTGGTTTGATAGACCTGTCAATGCCAAGTTTGTGAGTAATAATATCCTTAGATATACCTGTCATATCTTCATGTTTCCAAGCAAAGGTAAATTTTCTTCTTCTGAGGAAGGATATTAAGTCTTCTTTCATCTTGCCAAGGATCCCTGATCCGATATAGATTTTTGATTCAGGATCACTAGGATCCAAGAGGATTTCGTCCACATCTTGTTCCCTTGCCTCCAAGACATTCCTCGGAGGATACTGTAATTGCTATTGCTCCCTTGGCTTCGAGGTTGGCTTCATGGATGAGGTATAACAATCCTTAGCCTCCTGCTGATCACTGTCGATCTTGATTTTTCCCCATGGGCTGGGGAGCTTCACACATTGATGGTAGGTGGATGGGACTGCTTTCATATCATGTATCCAAGGTCTGCCAAGGATAACATTGCAACAAGACAAACAGTCAATAACACAAAATTTCTGATAATTATGTAATCCTTCCACGTAGATTGGGAGTTTGATGTCCCCCAGAGTTTTCTTCGTTTCTCCACTGAATCCTACAAGCACGGAGGATCTTGGTGTGATGTCTGATTCTGGGATACCCATTTTCTTCAGAACATCAAGCTGGATAATGTTCACTGAGCTTCCTCCATCGATAAGGATCCTGCGGACAAAATGGTTAGAGATAAAGAGAGTAATAACTAAACTATCATGATGAGGATCCTGAATATTGACGCGATCATCCTCATCAAACGTTATTATCTTCCCCTCTGAGACACTTGATGTTCTAATAGGCCTTTCTCCATTATCCATTTTTGACTCCTTTGCATGCCTTTTGGCCGACGAGAAGGATGTACCACAGATGTCTGATCCTCCGGAAATAAAGTTGATCACTTGTGCATTTGCCGGAGGTGCTGGAGCCTTCTCAGGGATCCTTTCAGGATCCTGAGTCCTTTGCTTTTTTCTTCCCAATAATTCTTTTAGGTGCCCCTTGCTTAACAGATATCCAATCTCTTTTCTTAAAGCTATGCATTCTTCAGTTAGATGCCCGAAATCCTCATGGTATGCACGCCATTTTGACTTGTCTTTAGTCCCGGATGGTTTATCATTCTTCCTGGGCCACCTAGCTTTTTCACCTAGATTCTGCATTGCAAGGATTAGTTCATGATTATCAACGGAAAAACAATATTCTGAGATTGGAGGATAATCCTCATCATCCTCTTCTTGGTCAACAGCGTGCACATTCTGGTTCTCATTTCTATGGTAGGATTTGAATTTGTTGTTCTTGAAGGAGGATCCTTGCTTCTCCTGTTTTGAGGATCCTACTTGTCTCTCCTGGATCCTCTTGTCATCCTCTAGCCGGATGAACCTGAGTGCCCGAGTTCTTACTTCATCTAAATTCCTGCATGGTGTCATAACAAGATCATCATAGAATAATGAATCCTTAAGCAGTCCCATTTTGAAGGCTTCAACAGCCGTAGCCATATCCAGGTTTGGAATGTCCACGGATTCTTTACTAAATTTAGTTATGTAATCCCTTAATGATTCATTATGACCTTGGGTTACCCTATATAAATCACTGGTTAATCTTTCAAATTTTCTACTACAAGAGAATTGGTTATTGAATAAATTAACTAAATTAGCAAATGAAGTAATAGAGTAAGGGGGAAGACTTAGCAGCTACTTAAGAGCTGATCCAGTAAGAGTGGATCCAAATCCTTTACATAGGCATGCTTCCTTCAGCTTTTCTGGGATAGGATTGATCTCCATCCTCTCCCTGTATTGTGCTATGTGCTCCTCTGGATCCATTGTACCATCATACAGCTTCATAGTAGGGATATGGAACCTTTTGGGTATCTCTGCATCACAAATTGGTGGTGCAAAGCGAGATACCTTGTGGCTTCCATCTGCAATCTCTGGGATAGGCTTGACTACCTCTGGAACACTTGAGATCATATCTTTTAGCTTCTGCAATTCCCTGGCCATAGCATGATTGACACCTGTATCCTGCATGAATCCATGGTTAGTAGTAAGATGATTATTTAAAGTGTTACCTCCCATTGAGTTCAAGTTAGTGAATCCATATTGCTGGGATTCGGGGATAACGGAGGGACCAGTGGAAGCAATGGTCTGCATTGGAATGAAGTCCCCTTGATGGACATCTAGACTTCCTGTTTGCAAACTTTTTAGGGATCCTGGCATCTGGAAGGATCCTGGTATCTGGAAGGATCCTGGAGCGAAAGAGGATCCTTGACCCTGGGATGATCCTGGAACAAAGTAGGATCCTTGACCCTGGGATGATCCTGGAACAAAGTAGGATCCTTGACGCTGCTGTGTTCCCGGATAGGCTCCCGAATTCATGAAGGATCCCATATGCTGGGGATAGGATCCTGCCGGTTGAAAGTGTGAGCTTGATGCCTGAGTCATTGCTGTCGATCCGAGGTGCAATCCTCTTGATTCTCCCACAATTTGCACGTTTGGAATTCCCGATGGCTGAGAAGTGATCATTGGAGTATTAAAGCTCAAGGATTTGGGCATCAGTGGGGAATGATCCTCTGCCGTTCTCTTTTGTCTTTTGAGATCTCCAATTTCCCTAAGGATCCTATCATTAGTTTCATCCTGCCGCTGCATACGATCCTTCATCTGCAAAATCAAAGTAAATACATCACTAGTACTGGGAATATAGAAATTCATAGCAGAAGGAGATGGAGGTTTAGAGTTAGTAGGAGTTTGTCTCTTCTCAGCATTCTTCTGGGATCCTGCCGGTGGAGGAGGCAGAGTGTTCTGAGACGAGGTGACTGCAGACATTGCCGTGGACATGTTTTTCAATGATGAAGCCATGTAATTCTTCGAAATGATTTTGAACAAAGAGTTTTCTTATGAATGAAGCACCAATTGCCCCACGGTGGGCGCCAAACTGTTTTGGTCAAAAATCACACAAGGATAATGTAACCAAACTTTATGTAAACGGGGTATGATGCTTGGTTAAATATAAAAGTAAAGGATCACTTTTATGATAAATATGCAAAGACACAATGATTTATACGAGGAAAAAGCCCTTGATCAATGTATGATCTCCGGCATAAAAAACCTTGGGTGATGGCAACTACCGATCACCAACTTCCATATAAGAAAAATATAGTTACAACTTTGGATGATAATGAGCTGAGTACAAGGATCACTATAGTTTCGAGTGTCTAAGCTTGTGAGAATTGTGTTGTGTGTTGTCGTGTGTCCTTCCAAATGAGGAAGAGTGGTATTTATACAAGTGTAGGTGACCTATTTTAGGTAAAAAGACTAATAATCAGCTCATTACCCCTTTAGAAACATAAACAATCTAGCCTAAATTGCCGCCCTTAAATCAAGCTAAGTTTCCATATCTTTTGCAACGTCTATCTCTAATTTAGCTCGTGCTATAATTGTGAAGACGCGTCCCTTGATTATGATGCTAAGAGCGTATCCTGCTAGATGTTCCTGCAAAATATCATTGTATTAAACGAAGGTAACTGTTAGTATGAGGATCCTGTAATGGTCCATGATCCTGATCCTGAAGTCCTCCTGAGGATCACGGTCTGCCAAAGAAACAAGGATCACTGGTTAGGATCACGTGTAAGGATCACGTATTATAAAAATCCAGCCCTAACAGAAAGCATTCATGATTCTCACACAAGCTCTTCACAGAGACATTTACCACCAGTTTGTTTACTGCACGACTACTAAAAGCTTGTGGGATATGCTCACGTTACGATGTGAAGGAAATGCTCAATCTAGAAAGATCAAGCAAGAATTACTGAAGAAAGAGTTTGAAGGGTTCACGTGTATGGAGAATGAGACTTTGGCAGAGTTATCTACAAGGTTCCATCACTTGTTGAGCGAGATGTTTGCCTTTAGAGTCACTGCCACTCCACAAGAAATGGTGAAAAGATTCGCTGATAGCTTACCATCAAAGTGGAGCAGTCTTCTTGAAATTCTCAAAGAAAATGGTGTTCTAGACACAATCACCGTTTATGAGTTAATTCAAAAATTGGAGAACAAGGATGTAGAAGAAAAGCTTAAGGCAAAAAGAACACTAACTCCTCAAAATCCAGAGATGTACTATGGGATTGCAGGAGGTGTCAGTGGAGAAAAACCAGCCTCTCAACACGCGAAGCTTCAAACAGCTTTCATCTCAAACACCGGACCTTCCACAACAAATCAGTTTGATCCTTCAGCATACACGATGATGTATTCATGACCAGATTCTTCTTCTCAACAACAGTATGTGCAACCGACAGCTCAGCAATTCACACCACCGCCTTTCTTAGACCCAAGCAGAGCTCAGCAGCAACAACCGCAACAACAAGGGTTTTATGGAAGCTCTTCAAACTTTCAAGCCACTTCCAATCCGAACACAGTCAGATTAGACACTTCCAACTTTTCCAAAGTCACTGTCGAAATAGCCAAGGAGCATATGGAGATGTTGAACACCTTGGTTAGTGCTTATTGTGGATTAGTCGCAGGTCAGATTGGGAATATCAATCTAACCAATGAAGATTATCAGCAAGTGGATAAAGAAGAGTTTGAAATGATGGATATCAAATGGGCTCTTGCTAGTGCAATTCGAAGAGCAAAGGAGTTTATGGAAAGGACGGGGAGAACCAACTTGGAAAGTAACAACAACAACACCAAGTATGGTTTTGATAAGAATGCTGTCACTTGCTTTAATTGTGGTGAAAAGGGTCACTTCAAGCGGGAGTGTCAGAAGCCACCTAAGCAAGGAAATCAGAATCCCTTCAGGAATCAAGGACAACCACAACAGCAACAGAACAACAATTCTGTCAGATCAATAGTTCCTGTTGGAGGAAATGCATCGGGATCCACAAACACTAATCCCCACAGAGGATTGGTCGTTCAAGCTGATGAAATCTGCAACTGGAACCTTCAGCTTGGAGAAGGAGGAAATGGTGGAACAACATGTTATGCTAAAGTGATTGAGAAGGTAGTAGAACCCGTGTCTGCCGGTGAATCTTCAGAAGATGAAGATAGTTCGGGTTATAGTGGGAGCACGGATGGGGAATCACTTGATGCTGGTGATTTATCAAGTGATGCTTTAGATTTGGAAGTTGATGAGCTTTTGGCTGAAGCTGAAGCATTATGCAAGAGGAGATCTATTCTCTGCCAGAAATCTGCTGGAACTTCCGAGAAGCTTGCTCAGTTCTTCTCTGAAGATGGATCTTTTTCTTTTCATACAGCCTTTATGGCTCACGTAGAAGGTCAGACTTCTCAGGTATGTGATACTAATTCTGACTCTATTTCTGTTCCTATTGAATGTGAAAAGTGTTTAAAATATGCAGAAAAGGAAAGTCAGTTTGAAATCACACACAAACACAATCAAGAATTGATTGTAGATCTTTCTAAAGCAACCGAAGCTAACTTGTTTTTAACCAGAAATGAAAAGGAATTTAAAGCAACAATTGCGTCATTAAGACATGATGTTTCAGAATTACAAAAGGCTGTTTTGCGAAAACAACATGCTAACAATAATCTTATTGACACAATTGAAAAGCAAATGGTAGAGTTAGCAACAGCTCGATGTGAATGTGAGACAATTAAGCAGAAATTGGAAAGCTATTCCAATTCCCGCTATGTATTGGATCACATCATTGACGTTCAAAGGAAAAAGGGGGATGCAAAATGTATTGGATTCAAATCATGTCCTCCCCCAATGAATCACAATTACTCCAAATTGCCTGATGACGAGGATATGCCCCGTTTTGAACCTACTGTGCCACTCGGTCTAGATGACTTTGCAGCAGGCCTCGGGTTCACAACTGGTACATCATCCTCGGGTCAATCAGAATCTGAGAATGTGACAGATTCATCGTGTGTTAAGGAACAGAGTCCTCCCATTATTGAGGATGCTGATTCTTCGGACGATGAATCTGAAGAAATTGTGAAACAACAGTCTAACTCGGTTACAACAGATATTCCTATCCAGAATCACATTCTGTGTGATCCACCAGTGAAACCGAGTAAGACTGAAATGTCAAAAGCAATGGAGTCCCTTGTAGTTAGCCCTGAAGGGAATAATTTGTTGTACACGCTCAAAGGAGATAGCAAAATCTACTCTAACAAAGATTTTCCAATTAAAAATGTAAAACAAGATTTAATTGAGCAAATTTTTGAAGGATGCACTGATAAGTTTTTGGGGAACAAAAGTGGCAAAGTTACCGTCACTCAATGTGATCCAATTCCGTGTGAACAAATTAGAAAACAATACGGAAACCAAAAACTACCAATTGAGCGAAAACAACAAGTCAACTCCGGAAAGGGTAAGGTACAGGGAAAGAAGGCTCAGAACAAGAATGTTCAAGCACCTAAAGTTCAGCAGCCTAAGACTGAACAACCAAAGGTTAAACAACCTAAAGTGGAACAGTCTAAGGCTACTCAACCTAAGGCTGCACAACCTAAAATTCAACAATCAAGGGTTGAGCAACCTAAGGTTCAACAACAAAAGGTGCAAAACAAAAGAGCTCCTGTTAAGAAACAAGAACCAAAAATGAACTTTGTTGGATCCACTGGTTCAGACAAACTTGAAACATTTCAGGATAAATCTAACGTTGATTTTGTAAAACAAGTTAGAATTTTAAAACGAAATGATCAGAATAATTACACCCAACGCACCAACGGATGTGATTTAGGTCCTAGTACCACTAGATCACAAAGTTCATTGTCTGGTTCTCCGTCTGGTCATCAACATGTTTCTCCGAGGTTTGTAGAGCGGAGAACGTGTTTTGAATGTGGCACAGTTGGGCATATTGTAAGATATTGCCCATACCTGCAAAAGCTGAAGTCAAAAACGAGTGCTCCCCAAGAAATCAATTACCAAAAACGACCAGTTTCCCCGAAACAAGACCCACGTATCTTGAAAGAAAGGGAAAAGAAGTTAAAGCAAAAGAATCAAAAGGTAATTGAAAAGGCCTTAAAATCAGAGGTCAAAGAAGAAAACCTGTACAAGCAAAACCTGAAACTGTAAAACCAGTAAATGCTAAAACAATAAATTCAAATACTGGTAAAAGACAAACAGCTTGGAAGCAAAAGCAGGTAATTCAATCAGGGGGAGCACCACAGGTTCTTTTTCCTAATCATCAAGTGATTGAAATCACCTTCCTTGATGATCAAGGACGACCCAAGTCCACAAAGGCTTGGGTCCCCCTCTCAAACTGATAAGTTAGTTGCATGTGCAGGCGGCTCCAGGAGGAACTATTAATAGTCATTGGATTGTTGATAGTGGGGCTTCCAGGCACATGACGGGCGACTATCGTCTTCTTTTCGATGTGCGAAGTATAAGAGGAGGATATGTCGCGTTTGCTGGAGACAAAGGAGGGTATATCACCGGCGAGGGAATGATCTCAAATGGAGTTGTGAGTTTCGACAAAATCAATTATGTGCAACAGCTGGATCACAATCTCCTGAGTGTTTCTCAGATCTGCGACAAGAAGTTCACCGTGCATTTTGATGATGCCGGTTGTTATGTGCTGAAGCCAGGATTCAAGATTCCCGAAGAATGGATTCTCTTATCAGCACCAAGAATTAATGATTTGTATGTCCTCGATATGAGCCAAGCAATAACTAAGTCCAAACAAGTTACCTGCTTTATTTCAAAAGCCACTGAAAAGGAGACGATCTCTTGGCACAGACGGATGGGTCATATTCACCTCAGAAAAATGAATCACCTTGTCAAAAACAATCTGGTGAGAGGTGTCAATGTGAAGAATTTTCAACTTCAAGATGTCTGTGTGCCGTGTCAGAAAGGGAAGCAGATCAAGAAATCACATCCATTGAAGAAGGTTAACACTGTAAACATGCCACTCGAACGTCTGCATATGGACCTTTTCGGCCCAGTCAAACACAAGAGTGTGCACAGGGAGGTTTTCTGCTTGGTAGTCACTGATGACTATTCAAGATTTTCATGGGTTGATTTCATGGTCCACAAGAGCAAGACTCCAGAAATTCTAAAGAATTTGATCACCTTGTTGGAAAATCTTTATAATCTAAAGGTGAGGCGAATTCGAAGCGACAACGGAACCGAGTTCAAAAACAGGGTTATGGATGAATTTTGCACTGCAAAATGAATCCTTCATGAATACAGCTCTCGGTACACGCCACAACAAAACGGAGTCGCTGAAAGAAAGAACAGAACCTTAATTGAGACTGCAAGAACCATGTTGGTTGAGTCTCAGCTTCCAGTTCGATTCTCGACTGAAGCTGTTGCCTCGGCTTGCTACACGTTAAACAGGGTTCTCACAGTGAAAAGACATGGCAAAACGTGCTTCGAACTCCTACACAAGAAGACTCCTGACTTGAAATATCTAGAACCTTTTGGTGCACCATGTACCATGATTGAGCCTGACGGGAAGTTTGGTGCCAAAGCTATCGAAGGTTACTTCCTTGGGTATGCTACTCCTAATCTGCGAGTATGGAACCTGACTACCAAGAAGATTGAAGAATGGGGTGAAGTAAGAGTTCAAAGATATTCTAATCCACCGAAGCCTTCTGGAGATCCATGGATGTTCGATTATGACGGTCTTTTCGACTCATTTAATCTGCCGACATTTGATGATGACAATGCAATTGCTCAAATGTTGTCTGAAAGCGAGAATGCGACTGGCTCTCAGTTAGCTCGCCCAATCATTGTTGACTCACAAGCATCTTCTTCTGTCAACAATCTCGTTTCAAATGAGGTGTTTAATGATGCTGTCGACTACAATTTGTCATCGGAAGATGAGGAGTATGTTGATGCAAATGATGGTGAAGCACTGCGTCCGGTTCAAGGTACTTCAGAAGCAACGGATCCAGTGTCTGCGCCAATTGTCCAAGAAGAAAATGCATCATCTTCTACAACTCAACAGCTTCAGAATGATATCGGGAATTTAAATATCAATAACTTGAGGACCAGTGTTGAAATTCCTCCAGTTTCTGAAACCCGAATTCATAACATTCATCCTCAGCAGAATATTATAGGTGATGTTCTCAGTGGTGTAAGGACAAGGAATCAAATCAGAAACAACGAAAATGCTGGCTTGTATGCTGAGATACGAGAATCGGGACAACAAAATGATTGGTCTTTCGCCTGCTATGTTAGCCAAGAAGAGCCTAGATCTTGGAAGGAGGCATTGAAAGATGATTCCTGGGTGGAAGCCATGCAAGAAGAACTTCAGCAGTTCGAGAAGCTGGGCGTATGGAAATTGGTTGATAGGCCCGACCACTACAAGAAGATCGGAACTCGTTGGGTGTTTAAGTGCAAAAAGGACGACCGTGGGATTGTTGTCCGAAACAAAGCAAGGTTAGTTGTTCAAGGCTTCAGTCAGATAGAAGGTATTGACTACAATGAAGTGTATGCACCTGTTGCACGTCTGGAGGCTATTAGAATCTTTCTAGCCTACGCATCCTTCAAGAAATTCAAGGTGTACCAGATGGATGTTAAAAGTGATTTTCTTCACAGAGTAGTCGAAGAGGAAGTATATGTCGAGCAACCACCGGGGTTTGAAGATCCATTACATCCTGACAGAGTTTTACTACTTAACAAGGCGCTATATGGTCTTCATCAAGCGCCTCGAGCCTGGTATGAGACACTGTCTACCTACCTGCTGAACAACGGGTTTAGACGGGGTTTGATCGATTGTACCCTTTTCATCAAAGAAAAAGGTGAAGATCTTCTGTTGGTACAGGTGTACGTCGATGACATTATCTTTGGTTCTACCGATGATAAGTTATGCAAAGAATTTGAGAAGGTGATGCAAGATCGATTCGAGATGAGTGCGATGGGTGAAATGACGTTCTTCTTGGGTTTGCAAGTTAATCAGTCCGAATCTGGAATTTTTATCCATCAAACCAAGTACGTCGGAGACATCTTGAGCCGGTTCCAGATGTCCGATTCGAAGCCAATTTCTACTCCTCTTCCGCAGAATCACGGGATTACTCCGGATGAAAAAGGGGAAGCTGTGGACTCTTCACTTTATCGTGCTATGATTGGATCTTTAATGTATCTCACCGCATCAAGACCCGACATTATGTATCCAACGTGTCTTCTCGCCAGATACCAAGCGAATCCGAAGGTCTCTCACTATGCTGCTGTCACAAGGATTTTTCGTTATCTGAAGGGTTGCCCTGACACCGGGTTATGGTACCCTAAGGATGATAACTTCGATCTCAAGGCTTACAGTGATTCTGATTTCGGCGGCTGCAAGAAAGATGGCAAATCAACTACAGCAGGATGTCAGTTCTTAGGCAATCGCCTAGTCACTTGGCAGTGCAAGAAGCAGACATGTGTGGCTACGTCTACATGTGAAGCGGAATACATTGCTGCGTCTAGTTGCTGCTCCCAGGTTCTATGGATCCAACAACAGATGCGGGACTACGGTTTTGAATTTCTAACTACTCCTATTTATGTTGATAATGAAGCTGCTTTACAGATCACTAGAAATCTTGTACAGCACTCAAAAACGAAGCACATCGATATTAAATATCACTTCATACGTGATTGCTTTGAAAAGAGACTTATCGATGTGGTTCACATTCATACAGATCACCAACGTGCCGACCTTTTTACCAAAGCATTTGATAAATCAAGATTTGATTATTTACTTTTGGTAAACGGCATAAAGGTGAAGCAAGAGTAACCGACATCGGGAAATCGTTTTTGTAAATATTTTTCTAAAACCAAAAATCCAAAAATATGTTTTTACTTTATTTTATTTTTGAATTTTGGGGGGAGAAAGTTTCAAGAAAAATACAAAAACATTGAAAAATTACAAAAATACAAAAATATGTCTTTACTTATTTACTTTCTGCATTTAAGGGGGAGAAAATTCAGAAAAACACAAAAACAATAGAAAAACAAAAATGAGTCTCTTGGTAATATAAGAGAAAATGATATTACATCAGAGGTCGGTCGAAATATGTTTCTAGAAATCAAAAGAAAAGAAAATGATAAGTAGCTCTACTAATGATGTACCGGTAGACTCATGATCATTTTAAAGTATGCAGGAAATATAAACATAACGAACTGAAAACCGAGTGGGAACCGCTCATTGGCATATGGTCTTGGTACCGAAATTTCGTTTGATAGATTGCCGAGGTTCTGAGATATTCGGGGTTTATGCTGTTTATCATCTGGGTATCATGGTTGTTTCTGTAAAAGACAAAGTCTAGTTCTTCCATGATACCATACATGCGTGTACATAATGCATACGACCTCAATAAGTGATAAACAATCACATGTCCAAACAAAATAAGTGATAATATATCACATCTTTCCGGGAGTCAAGTTCGTCTCTCTGCTGTACGAAAGTACTGACCTGTTCACGGACTTGCTCCTGTGCCCTCATGCATATGAAAATCAAGTTCCTCATCAATAAGTGTTCTATCACATAGGGCTTGTTTTCAAATCAAATAAGTGACTTGTTCACATTTTATATACGTTAAAAACGGATGATAAATGGTATACTCCCCAGTAAGATGAACTCTCGTGCATACCTTGATACGGGAATGTGTCGTGAGTGGATGAACACCGGTCGGTAAGTATAAATCATACCTTAAATGTATCTCAATGTATTATGATTACACTTGATCGCTGAGTTTAAGTAGATAACAATATCGGTAATTGTGGTAGAATACTTATCCGCTTCTGTAAAAGAATCTTAAAAGGAAATGTGTTTTGACAAAAGACCGCGAACTGATATGATTCTCTTCGCCAGAAACTCGCAAAAATATTGTTGTGTTTGTACATATTTATTTACTGCTTAACTTTACTGCTTAACTTTTATTGTCTTTTTAAACAGTTTTGTCGTTTGGTGCATATCAGCACGACATTAGCGGTGATGTCGTTTGATAACATTCAAAGGATATTAAAATTGTTGTCTTTTATTTTATCAAAATCCAAAAAGATCTTCAATTTAATCTTATTTTTGATTAACCGATGTTGGTGCTCGATCCGATACCTGGCAAGCCGAAATACTTCATAAAACTGACCTTTGCAGAACTTCATAACGGGCAATTTTTCAAAACGGTCGTTTCTGAAAACTTTTAAGAATTTGAAGGGTTTGAATTGCAAATTCCCAAAATCCAAAGTGTTGGTGAAAATCTGATCCTTCGAGGAAGCAATGGCCCTCGAAAGATCAGATGGTCAATGAAAGTCAATCCTCATGGTCGAAAGATGAATTGGTCAACGAAGGATTTGACCAGTTAGATCCTTCGAGCTGATCAGACTTTTCGAAAGATGGATCAGGTCGAAAGATATCCTTCGAGGGTCCCCACAAATATCTGGTATCTTTCGATCCAGATCCACAAATATCTGGTATCTTTCGATCCAGATCTGGATCCTTCGTCCCAAAGCTAATCTTTCGAAACACCTTTTCATCTTTCGAAAGGTCATTGATCCTTCAAGACGGTTCGAGTTTCGAGGTCAGAGTATAAAAGTGGGTCATCTTCTTCATTTCAACATAACAGTTCAAAATTTCATCATACAAAATCCTCTGATCCTACCAAAACTCTGCCAAAATTGAAACTAAAGTTAGGTTATCAGGATTTCATCAAAAATCACGGTAGGGTAATCCTAATACACTTAACACCTCATCTGATCATGCGATCTTATGGTTCTTGTTCTCATTCTTATAAAAAATGATGGATGAAATGTGTTATATGTAATGTGAATATGGTGTAAATGTGTTAGTGGTAGGTTTTGATGATCATAAGAATTTCATCTTGACTGATGTTTGTGTTACAGAGGTTTGGGTTGAATCTTAATGGTCTTGTGTGTTCTTGGGGTTAATCGGCAACTGTGTTTGTGTTTAGTATCCGGGTTAGGGTTAGTGTCCGGGGTTGGTTTTGAGATTGTTGTTGTTAAATGATTTGATGTTGATGATTTTAAATGGATTAAAACACACTTAAAACTGTCACCGGAAAACACACTTAAAACTGTCACCGGAAAACACTCCGATGAACAGTGTCACCGGAAAACACACCGATCTCGAAAGATGATGTCACTTAATCTCGAAAGATGGACTGCAAAATATCCTTCGAACTGAGACTCGAAGGATACTAAGCTTCTCGAAGGATTCATCCTTCGATTGATCAGATCTTTCGATTGACCAAGACATCTTTCAAAATTAATGATCTTTCGTAAGTTGATCCTTCGATAAGGCCTTTCATCTTTCGAGGAAAATAACATCCTTCGTGTCAAGTGTCAATCCTTCGATGGAATCCTTCGAGGAATCAACACTTAGAAATTTTTCAAGAAATTGAAATTTTTCTAAGTGTGAAATCCTTGTTGACTGTTTGACTGTTTTCTTATTACGTGTCATTGTTTTCATGAACAGAAATGGCACCGAAAGAGAAGAAGGAACGGGCAAAACCAACTAAGAAAGAAAAGACTGAAGTTGAATCTATGTCCGAGCCAAGACACAACATGGCCGCGTATCTGCAACCGGTAGACAAAGTTAGTCCGGAATACAAGGGGATAATGGAGTATCTTCATCGAGCACGAATCAACTATGCAATTACTACACAACACACCGCTTACCAGTCCCAGATCAAGGAATTCTGGAATTCTGCTGTGGTTAAGACAGTGAATAATCAAGAAGTGATTAGAGGATTCGTTACTGAGAAACCCGTGGTGATCACCGAGAACACCATCAAAGCGCGTTTGCAATTGGGAGATCAACCAGAAGATTCGACTTCTATTGATTTACAGTGTCAGCGTGGTTTATTGATGAGGCTACGTTACAGCGATAATGTGCTAGCAAATCAGATAAACAAAGGGTTCATGCCGTTACGATACAAGTTTTTATTGCATGTTCTTATTCACTGTCTGAGCAACAAACGGTCTGGATACGATTTGTCACCTATTGAATTGACGGGATTATTTACGGCTTTAATTCTGAACAAGCCGTTCAACATATCACGTTACATCTTTGACAATCTGAAAGAGAATGCCCGCAGGCCACTTCTGTCAGCAAATCAACGGACGTCAACCAAGTTTTGGTTATATCCGAGATTCTTGCAAATGATGATAGATGATCAGATTCCGGATCTTCCTAAAGTTGAAGCAGATGTTCTACCAGTTAATCCGATGAACGAGCGTACATTGCTGATCTTCAAGTCTATGTCTAAGTATAAGGAATCCGATCCAGTCAGAAAGCTTATTGGTCACCTCGATGTTCCGACCTACGAGGCACCGCAGAACAACAAGTGGCGTCGAGATGCAAGTGATTCTGATGACGAAGAGCCCAGGTTAATTGCGTTGGCTAACACAGAACTCAAGGCTAAGCACGGAATTAAAGCATCAAGCAAGAAGTCTACTGGCAGTTCCAGTGGTGCAACACATGCTGAAATTGATGTGAATGTGGTTGCAGAAGAAGTTCAAGGAGTGTTCGTCGATCCTGATGTTCGTGGTAGTGCAGGTGGAGATGGTGGTACTGCAAGTCGGTCAGGCGATGATACGACCGACAAAGGTAAAGGTAAGGTGGACGAGCCGAGGAAGTTGGTGGATGAAAGCAGTTCATCTTCTGATGATGAAGGAGGTTCTGGTAATGATGATTCGTCTTCTGAAGATGATAATCCTCCTCTACCAGGGATGCAAAAGGTTTATGATCAGCGCGGGAATTTTCGTGGCTTTGAACGTATAGAGAAACTGGTTAGAACCGCAGAATCTGACAAAGATGAGGATTATATTCCTGCTGCTCCTGGTTTGATTAGAAAGAGGAAAGCAAGAAGACAGGGTACTCGTACTTCAAAGAAATCAAAGGACGGATCAGGGTCAATGGGTGAAACTACGGGTGATGCCCCTATACCTGATTCGATCCAGCATTCAACGCCTCCAGAGCATCAGCTACCTCCTGTCAGTGATCAATTAACTACATCAGAGATGCTAGCGCTGGTCTCTTCTCCTCAGACGTCTTCTGGGACACGCACGGCGACTGTTGATCAACAGCCGCCTGCAACTCCCGTCTCAGGTACACACGTACGTCCTCCTCTTGTTATTACTGGTCCAACAGGTACTTCCGGTCCATCTGTTCAGTCTGGCTCCTCAGGACCTGAGCCTTCACGGCCGAATCTAGCAGAAACATTGTCTAGTTTGTCTGAAGCTGAGAAAATTCACTTCCTGATCGAACAAATCAGTGAATTGGGTAACTTAGTCGTTCGGAATACTAGAAAGATTGAAGAGTATCGTGTACAACGAACTCAGGATGTGGAGGCACACAACAAGCTAGTCTCAATTGTTAGTGCACAGAATCTTAAGATAAAAGAACAAGCTCTAGAGATTGAAAGGCTAAAAGAAGCAAACAGGGCTCGTGATAGTGAAGCTGAGATAATGAAAGGGCGGAGTGATGTGTTAGAGCATGAGGCAAAAGTGTTAAAGCAGAAGCATGAAGAGCTGTCGGAGCGCTATAAAAATCGTGATGATCGATTAATAGAAGCCTTCAAGCCTGTTCATGCAAACTTCAAGAAAATTGATCACAAAGTAGGTACGCTTTGGAATGAAAGGTGCAAAGCATTAGGCATCGTTCCCTCAAAGCGTGGCGATGACAAAGACGATGATGCAACAAATCCTGATCAACCAGCTGCCTCAGGTTCCGGTGCAACTGCATCCAGTACTGCAGGTGGGTCTGGTACGTCTCAAGATGCTCCTACTGCTCCTCCAACAGCTACTACTGGTCCGTCTGAGCAGACTGAATCGTTGGAAGCTTCGGCAGGGTTTGAACATGTTAGTCTTGAACCGGAAGCGTTTGCCGATCTCCCTGAATCCTCAACTGTTCAACAGTATCATAGAGTCACGGGTGAACTATTAGAAGAAGGAGAACATGTTACAGAGATGTCTGATGAACGTGTATTAGCTCTGAAGGAATTGGATGAAGTTGATTTGAAGATGATTGATGCTACTCCGTTAGTTCCGGACGAAACCGATTTCTCTACGATTGATGAAATCTTCATCGGTTCGGATCCGGAACGTCCTGTTTATGTTGGTCAAGATAATGCAGAGTTTAATGCTCTTGATGATGAGTTTGTGGCAGCGAAGACAGCAGAATTTGCTAATCTGGCTTCAGATTCTCCTACAGCTCAAGAAAGCCGTGAGAAGACCGTGAACGAATGGCGAGCGGATTTCCTGGCTAGGAATCCTCCTCCGCTCCCTCCGTTGGATCAGGCCAACTACATGAATCTGGAAAAGAATCCGGCTCGGGGTCGTATTATCAGCTGGATGTTCATCAAGGAGCTTCACTGCATGGTTGTGAAGCGAGAATGCGGCCTTCAGTACTTCAGGTCACTTCTCAGCATTCTTTCACTTCCTTATTATGATGTTGCTGTTTTGGCTCAGCTGGAGGTTATTAATCGAGTCGAAGACAAGCTGGTGGATCTGTTCGCCAAGAAGATCAGGTTGGAACGAAGAAGGGGTTGGAAGGATCCGCTATACAAGCCGCAGTTTCCTCGATACGAGCAGATCAGGTTTACGCTTGATCCAGACACAGATACTGCTCGTTATCGTTTGGTTTATGATCCTCCGAAGTTGATGAAGAAAATACCGTTGTTGAAAATGAGGACAGATTTTCTGGGTAACTTTCGTTGCTGGGTTTATGATGCGGATACTGGAGAAGCGGTGATCTTATTCAAAGACAGTCAAGAGAACTTTCGAATGATAGATCCGATGTGGATTACCAACATGTCCAGATCGGATATTATTGTTCTTAAGGATCACGAGATCAACTACTTGGTTAGGGATCGGGAACAAGCAATGAAATTTCAGAAGATGGCATTGTATTGCTTCAACCTACTTGTGAATGCGGGAAGTGCATGGTCAACGCATCACTTAACGGTTGAAAGGACGTCAGAGACGTGAAGACACGAAGATCGAGACAAAGCTACAGCCAAGGGGGAGTTTGTTGGTGCACTTGTGTCTGTACTTTGTCTGTATTTTGTAATGATATAAAACGATGTCTTTTGTTAGTCTTGTTTACGTCTATGTTTGTTAATATGTGTTTTGATGTAAGTTTGACCAAGTCAACCATCCTCTTGGTTTGACTTAGCCAAACAGTTAACACATGTTTTGTAAGTTGTTTGTGTCGAAGGATGAGTCATCGAAGGATTGTTTATATCCTTCGATGAGCTCGAAGGATAACCTTCGATGGATGTAGATGGACCTCGAAGGATATACCATCCTTCGAGGTATATGTGGATCCTTCGGTAGGTATCTGGTCGATAGATGATCCTTCGATCAGTCCTTCTGATCCTTCGACCAGACAATCTGTTATGAGTATATATAGTCTTGTAATGGGTTCACTTCACAGATAGACAAGTTAGACAGAAAGATAGAAAGTGTGTGTGTGAGTGAACGAAGTCTTGTAGAGAGCATTTTCAGTTTGGTCAAGGGCTGTAATCGTGTCCACTGAAATACAAGAGAAAACTTTGATATCTCGTGTGTCTTCCTTTCTCTTTGTAGCTTGTGTTCTCATATAAACTACCGGTTTGCATTCTAGCTTGGATTCCACACTTGCTAGTGTGTTAAACATAACAAGGATAAGGTTTAACCTCGACCTCCGGGGGACCTACAAAGTTGCCGGTATATGTTGAAGGAGTCAATTCGATACAACGTTTCTGTGTGATGGATTCTCTATCCTGCTATAACATCATACTGGGAAGACCGTGGATTCATGATATGAAGGCCGTGCCATCAACGTATCACCAATGCATCAAGATCCCTACCCCTTGGGGAGTTGTCAAAGTCGATAGTGATCAGCAGGAGGCGAAAGAATGTTACTCATCCTCAATGAAATCCTCGACCAAACCAAGTACAGCATAGCAATTAAAGATGCGGGCCCAGGATATCGTGGAGAGTTCGGAGCAGGATGTGAAGAAAGTTATCCTGGATCAGGATAATCCTGATATCTCGGTGCTCGTAGGAACCAATATCCCTCGGGATATTGAAGATCAATTAACTAACTTTTTGAAATGCAGGATGTCGACATTCGCATGGAAGCATGAGGATATGACAGGTATATCCAAAGACATTATTACTCACAAGCTTGGAATTGACAGGTCATTCAAGCCTATACAACAAAAGAGAAGGAAGTTCACCTCTGAGCGAAATGCAATTATCCAAGAGGAAGTTGAAAGATTATTGAAGTCCAAGATGATCAGAGAAGTCAAATTCCCTAGATGGCTAGCAAATGTGGTAGTGGAGAGTTTGTGTAGACTACACAGACTTGAACAAAGCTTGTCCAAAAGACCCATTCCCTCTGCCTCATATAGACTCGATGGTGGATGCCACTACCAGTCATGAGATGTTAACCTTCATGGATGCATCCTCAGGATTTCAGCAGATCCAAATGGAACCTTCAGACCAGGAGGATACTGCTTTCATGACAGCAACAGGTATTTACTGTTATACTGCTATGCCTTTCGGTTTGAAAAATGCAGGTGCAACGTACCAGAGATTGGTAAACATGATTTTTAAAGACAAACTGGGGGACACCATGGAGGTGTACATTGACGATATGGTAGTCAAATCCAAGAAGGCTGAGGATCATCTCCAGGATATTAAAGGAGCATCTGATATCCTGGATCAGTATAATATGAAACTAAATCCTGCCAAGTGCCATTTTGGAGTGGGGGCAGGAAAGTTTTTAGGATACATGGTGACAAAAAGAGGGATAGAGGCAAGCCCGGAGCAGATCAAAGCTATCCTGGATATAAAGTCACCCTCGAATATGAAGGATGTTCAACGGTTAACAGGACGAGTGGCAGCCTTGAATAGATTTATTTCAAGATCCTCGGAAAAATGTAAAGAGTTCTATGATATCCTGAAAAAGAATAAGAAATTCGAATGGGGTGAGAAGCATGAAGCAGCCCTGCAGGATTTGAAGCAGTATCTCTCAACCGCGCCTCTATTGATGAAGCCTGAAGATGGTGAACCATTATCCCTGTATCTTGCAGTATCAGGGAATCAGTAAGTGTGGTCCTCGTAAAGGATCATGAAGGTCAGCAGTATCCTGTTTATTATGTTAGCAAAAGTTTATTAAATGCTGAAACTAGATATTCTCACCTAGAAAAGTTAATATTGGCTCTAGTTATGGCATCAACAAAGCTTAGACATTATTTTGAGACTCATAGGATTCATGTTAAAACTAATTATCCTGATAAGAATGTGCTTAGGAAACCTGAAATGTCGGGTAGAATGGCTAAGTGGTCGGTAAAATTAAGTGCCTATGATCTAATATATGAACCTAGAAATGCTATAAAGTCTCAGGCTCTAGCAGACTTTGTGGCTGATTTCTGTAGTGACATTCAAAATGAAGTAGACCTAGAAGTGCAACAGCTAGGAGAAAACTTAGAATCCTGGACATTATATACTGATGGTGCATCTAATGTAAGAGGTGTAGGTTTAGGTATACTACTAAAATTGCCACAGGGGGACATAATACCCCAGGCTATTAGGTGTGAATTTCCTGCTTCTAATAATGAGGCAGAATATGAAGCTTTGATTGCAGGACTAGAATTGGCTAAGAATATGAATATCAAGAATTTGCAAGTATATGTTGATTCCTTGTTAATTACTAATCATTTTAATGGATCCTATGCAGTCAAGGGTGAGAAATTAATCGAATACCTCGGTATTCTCAAAAAATTAGCAGGATATTTCGATATTTTTACACTTGAACAGGTACCAAGAGAGGATAACGCCGAAGCAGACGCCTTAGCAAACTTGGGATCATCAATCAGGATACCAGACGGGACCCCAATACCAATATTACATATCTTGTATCCTGCAACGAATCCTCAGGATAAAGAAGTAGCAGGTATTCAGGATCCTGGAGCGGCGTATCCTGAAAAGGATCCTAAATCCTGGACGGCTCCAATCATGAGTGTTTTGGTCAAAAATCACACAAGGATAATGCAACCAAACTCTCTGTTAACGGGGAATGATGCTTGCATTGATGAATGAAGAAAAGGATCACTTATATGTAAACTGCACAAGTGACACAAAGATTTATACGAGGAAAAAGCCCTTGATCAATGAATGATCTTCGGCATAAAAAACCTCGGGTGATGGAAACTACCGATCACCAAACTTCAATATAATAAACAATGTTTACAACTTTGGATGATAACGAGCTAGGTACAAGGATCACTATGGTTTAGTATGCTAGAGTGTGTAAGAAATGTGTTGTTCTCTTCCAAATGCTCGAGAGTGCCCTTTATATAAGTGTGTGTGGTTGAATTTAGGTAAGTCACCTAACTACTAGCTCGTTACCCCTTTAGAAATAGAAGTAAATTTAGCCTAACTAATTGCCCGTAATTTGTGCTAAGTTTCCATATTCTCCACAACGTCTATTTCTGGTTATGCATGTGCGAAATTAGCGTGAAAGATTCCTTAATAATGTTGCCAAGACCAGGTCCAACTTGTAATTCCTGCAAAATAACATTAAATTCAAAGAGAACAATCGTTAGTATGAGGATCCTTAGGATGATCCATTGTCCTGATCTTGAAGTTCTTCTGAGGATCACTCTCTGCCACGGAAACAAGGATCATTATTAGGATATTAGGTAAGGATCACAGGTCATTAAAAATCCTGCCCTAACAATTGCCCCCAAAATATAAGGAGTAATTATATAATATTAACGAGTTATATTTTGCTGATCTTATCTGTAACTAACTCAACGGATATATAGCCGTTGTGAACGAACTATCCGTTGCAATCCTGACGTCACGGAGGTGACAGCCCTGCACAAATCATGATTATAAATAGAGATAGGGATAGGATCGTTTGCATTTAAAATCAAGAACTTCTCCCTTTATAACCGCAACCAGAGGATTGAACAGGTATTCCCCTTCATCTTTTCTCTTGCTTGCTCTGTTTTTCTTTTTGTATCTGTTCAAAATGTTGCTCCGGAATTCTCCTGCCAAGGATCTTCAGAAGGAAAGCCCCTTCAAGAGCCAAGGGATCATTACAGACTCTGCTAAAGAACGCTGCATCTTCACTGATCCCCAAATTGACAGGGTTCGGTGCTGTTTTCCCGCAAATACTATGTTCAAACCCTATGATCCTTCTGCCCTGAGCGATCACACTTCTGATTCGTGGGTTGCTTTCCCTGTGACCCCGTTTGCCATAGGTTACACGTATCCTTTTCCGGCCTTCATCCAAGCCTTCTTCTCTTTAACCGGCATATCTTACATTCAGGCCATGCCGATGATTTGGAGGTTTTGTATACCCTTGAGCGGATCATCGAGCAAGAGGGGATAGACCTAGGTATGGCCGAGTTAGGTGAGCTGTACGATCTGACCACCTTTGGTTCCCATCGTTATCTGTTCAAACGTAAACCTGGGGAGGAGCATCCGATCTTCAAGGCTACCAAGAATGATACTAACTGGAAGCGGCGATTCTTTTTTGTAAGGAGAGATACCATCCCTGATGGGAAGGATTTACCCAAGAAGTGGGCTACCCATGGTAGGATAGAGGATCCTGGAAGGATCACCGTAGAGCTTATCCTTTAGCATAAGGGTCACTGACACTCTTTTGTTTTCTTGTTGTGCAGCTATATCCGTTTCACATCTTAGGTTGACTCCTGCTGCAAAAGAGAGACTCTTGGCCTTTAAAAAGCTTGATCCTGAAATAAGAACTTTCCAGATTACCACCTAGGATTCTCAGGAAGTATCCTCTGCTTCTGTCACAATGTCAAGTAAGTATCCTTATTTAAAGAGTAATTCTATACGGGAATTCAAATTAAGTTAAAATACTTATCTTATTTTGGTTGTGTAGGTGCTGGAAAATCCACCAAGTCAGCTTCGAAGTTCAGCATCACCGATCTTACTAATGTCAAATCCTCAAGGAAGAAGACTCCTGCTAGCCCAAGTGCTTCTATCCCCAAGGCACCTATCAGGGGAAAGGGAGGCAAGAAGAGAAAGGCCTCTGAAGCTGAGGATTTGCAAGGTCTGCCCCTGCTCCGCCAACAGTGTCTGGATTACTTGAACGAGGTAAGGATCACTGTCCCTGCTTGTGTATCCTGCTAGTTTTGAGGATTACTTGTTTCTGATGTTATTCCTTGTCTTCCTTGTAGAAATTTGCTGAGATAGAGACATATGTTGGCCACGTTGAGGATCAGGATCGCCAGATTGCTGACCTTCAACAGGTTGGTGTGTTGAAGGATCTCAAGATAGTTGATCTTGAGAACGAGCTTCAGGCCACCAAGGGGGAAGCCACCAAGATGCTGATCAACTTCGACTATGAGAAGCACGAGATCACCCAGGATGCCAAGGTCTCTGCCGCGATAGCTATGTACAAGATCCAGCTGCAAATGGCCATGGAAGCTCAGGATCCTGCTTTTGACAAGAGCACCTGGGATGTTGAAGGCTGGAAGGCTAGGCTGGCTGAACTGGAGGATGATGAAGAGGCTGAATAGATCCCGATGCTTGAGGGTGGAGGCACTGGCAAGGACCAAGGTGGTGAGGCAAGCGGAGCTGGTGGTGATGGTGCAGCGAAGGATTGAGCTGCAGGATTGGGCGATGATGGAAATTTCGAGACTTAGCCGGAGCCCAATTTTTTTTGTTTGGTGGTTGTTTGTTTGAATAGTTTGATGGTTTGTACTTTGAACAATAGTTTTTAGGGTAAGGATCTATGATCCTTTGAACAATAGGTAGGATAATAGGTGGTGGAGGGATCCTCTGTTTGGGGGATGAAGCCACTTGTTATCCTGCCGACCTTTATTTCCTGCACTGCTATGACCGCATGAACAATGGACACCCTTTGCCAACCCATGTGGACGGGCCACGTTTTGCTGGTAGAAACGTGGGTTGGCAATTTTGACAACTTTAAAGGGTTAAATATTTTGTGAATGAATAAAACTTTAACTTTTGACTTATCTTGTGATGTTATCCTTGTATATCCTTTAAACTTTCAATTGTTTTGATTTATACTTGTCTGAGTAAGGAAAGTTAAGCAACTTATGTTTAAGAAATTTAGGATATGATCCAGGATCAAATATCCTATTGTCGAAAACTTCCAAAAAGTAGTTAATTTTAAGGATCATAGGTTCAGTTGTCAAAGTGCAGGGGTTATTCAAAATAATGAATCAAATCAAAACAGTTAAGGATCATACCTGAGAATCCAAGTTAGGATCCTAACCTTTAACACTATAATCAGGATAACCATAAGAAAAACTTTAGTGGATAATAAGGATTGAGGATCCTTAGTTGTTTAACTTCGAAAACCTGAAAATAGAATATAACTTGGGACTAAGCCAATATAAAAGACAAGTTAGTAACTGGGGACAAGCCCAAAGGATAACTGGGGACAAGCCCAAAGGATAACTGGGGACAAGCCCAAAGATCATAGGTGAACTGGAGTATGGCCCTTACTGGCGACTATCCAAACTTAGTGACATGATAATGCCAAAACCTTAGCTAACGTGAAAACGTTAGAAACCTTAGGAACGGATGTATGGTACGTCTACCATTATACGTAGGATCCTAGGTATAGCCAGTACGATGGAATTATCAGCCCCTAAAGCGAGTACTGGTCCCAAAGACTTGAACTATACCAGGATCATCGTGCGCTATAGGCGAAACTGGGAACAAGCCCAAGGATAACTGGGGACAAGCCCAAACAACTGGGGTTGAACCCAAGGATCTGAATTGCTTCTGAAGATTGTCAACAATACGCTAAGGATACCTGGACTATCAGAACTCAAAATCTTGTGAGAGAAGGATGAAGGATACATGATCCTTATCCTTAAGAAAGAAAATAAGAAAGTGAAATAGTTCAAGATTAGGACATTACCAGGGTAAGGATCATTGACACCTCAGGGATCCTTCAAGGATACTTCTAATGTAAGGATCATATGCGCCAGGAGGATCCTGCTCAGATGAAATATTTCTTCAAGTGGACAGCATTCCAGGCTCTTAGTAACAAATTACCTTCCATGGTTAGCAATCTATATGCCCCCTTTCCTGCTTCGGCTTCAATCAAATAAGGGCCTTCCCATTTTGGTGCCAATTTCCCATCAGCAGGATTGGTGGTATTCTGGAATGCTTTTCTCAATACCATATCCCCAACTTGGAATTTCCTTATCCTGACATTTTTGTTGTAAGCACCAGCCATTCTTTGTTGGTAGCTAGCCATCCTTATCCTAGCCAGATCCCTGATTTCCTCAATAGTATCCAAGTCTTGAGCCAGGTTTTCATCATTCTCCTCAGGATCACGGGTACTTGTTCTAGCAGTTGGAACCACCATTTCTGTTGGGATCACTGATTCTGCCCCGAATACCAAAGAGAATGGTGTTTGACTAGTGGCATTCTTGGGGGTTGTCCTATCAGCCCAAAGCACATAAGGTAATTCTTCTGCCCATTTCCCTTTCTTGGATCCAAGTTTCTTCTTCAAATTGTTGATGATGATCTTGTTGGATGATTCTGCTTGACCATTAGCTTGTGGGTGGACTGGTGTTGATGTTATCATCTTAATCCCCCAGCTGTCACAAAAGTTAGTAGTTCTGCTCCCAATAAATTGGGAACCATTATCACATATAATTTCAGAAGGAATGCCAAATCTAGTTATGATATTTCTCTTAATAAAGGATATAACTTCCTTCTCTCTGACTTGGGCAAAAGCTTCAGCCTCTATCCACTTGGAGAAGTAATCCGTCATAGCCAGCATGAACACTTTTCCACCAGGTGCCTTAGGGAGCTTGCCAACTATATCCATCCCCCATCTCATAAATGGCCAAGAGGAGGATATAGGATGTAGAAATTCAGCCGGCTGATGAAGGATATTGCTGTGTCTTTGACAAGGATCACACTTCTTAGCATACTCCACAGCATCCCTTTTCATAGTTGGCCAGTAGTATCCTGTCCTTAAAATCCTTGAGAACAATGCCCTGCCCCCAGTGTGGTTTCCACAATCTCCTTCATGGAAGTCTTTTAAAACTTCTTGAACTTCAGGATCCTCGATACATCTTAAATATGGTCCTGCAAGAGATCGCTTATACAACATATTATTTAAGATTGTGAATTGAGATACCTTAATTCTAAAAGCCCTAGGGTTTTCTCCCATAGGAATCTCTCCGTGTTGTAAGTATCTCATGATTGGTGAGATCCATGATCCTGAACAAGATTGAGTATCCTCACTAGGGATCATTGCAGAATCCTCTTCTATTTCCATGGCCACTTGATTTTCGATAGCAGGGGTCAGGATATGGATGATGGGGATACTTATATCCTCTGGGATCTTCAAGGATGATCCTAGATTAGCCAATGCGCCAGCTTCTGTATTTTCTTCCCTTGGTACCTGTGTCAAACTAAAGAAAACAAAGGAGAGTGCCACTTCTTTGACTATCTCTAAATATTTGGTTAGTTTTTCACCTTTAACAGCATAGGATCCATTAAAGTGATTAGTGATTAACAATGAATCCACGTATACCTCAAGATACCTGATCCCCATATGCTTAGCAATTTGCAAACCAGCAATCAAGGCTTCATATTCAGCCTCATTGTTAGTGGCTTGGAATTCACAAGCTATGGAGTGGGGTATTATGTCCCCCTGTGGCGATTTTAGTAGTATACCAAGCCCCGTGCCTTTAACATTTGAGGATCCATCAGTATGTAGTATCCAAGGATCCTTGGTTTCATCCAGCTGCTGGACTTCCAATTCGGCTTCCTTTTGTAAATCACTACTGAAATCAGCCACAAAGTCTGCTAATGCTTGAGATTTGATGGCTGTTCTAGGCTCATATCTTATATCATGGGCACTAAGCTTTACTGCCCACTTAGCCATCCTTCCGGACATCTCTGGTTTCCTGAGGACATTCTTAATTGGAAAATTAGTTCTAACAACAATAACATGGGTTTCAAAATAATGTCTTAGTTTAGTAGATGCCATAATTAGTGCAAGAATAAGTTTTTCAAGTTGTGAATACCTGGATTCAGCATCAAGTAAACTCTTACTTACATAATAGATAGGATATTGTGTACCTTCATGATCCTTAACAAGGACTGCACTTACTGCTTTTGAGGATACCGCGAGATATAAGGATAACACATCTCCTTTCTCTGGTTTCATCAACGCTGGAGCTGAGGACAGGTATTCTTTGAGGGCTTGTAAAGCACTTTCATGCTTCTCAGTCCATTCGAATTTCTTGTTCTTTCTTAGGATATCATAGAATTCTTTACACTTTTCTGAGGATTTGGATATAAATCTGTTTAAAGCTGCTATCCTGCCTGTTAGCCTTTGCACATCCTTAGCGTTGGCGGGGGATTTAATATTCACTAATGCTTTGATTTGTTCCGGGCTTGCTTCAATGCCCCTCTTGGTTACCATATATCCTAAGAATTTACCTGCCTTTACACCAAAGTGACATTTTGAAGGATTAAGCTTCATGTTATATCTGTCAAGGATATCAAATGCTTCCTTCAAGTCTCTTAGGTGATCCTCAGCTTTTATGGATTTTACCACCATATCATCTATGTACACCTCCATAGTCTGTCCAATCTGATCCTTGAACATCATATTCACCAGTCTTTGATATGTTGCACCTGCATTCCTTAATCCAAACGGCATAGCAATATAACAATATAAACCGGTTGGGGTCATAAATGCCGTATCCTCTTGGTCAGATGGTTTCATCTGAATTTGTTGGAATCCAGATGAAGCATCCATAAAGGTTAACAGTTCATGACCCGCCGTTGCATCCACCATGGAGTCAATGTGGGGTAATGGGAAAGGATCCTTGGGACATGCCTTATTTAAATCAGTGAAATCGACACATACCCTCCACTTTCCATTTTTCTTTTGAACAACAACCACATTGGCCAGCCATTTTGGATATTTTACTTCTCTAATCATACCTGCTCGTAGCAATCTCTCTACCTCTTCCTGGATAATGGCATTTCTTTCTGGTGCAAACTTCCTCCTTTTTTGATGGATTGGTTTGAATGACCTGTCAATGCCAAGTTTATGAGTGATAATATCCTTAGATATACCTGTCATATCCTCATGTTTCCATGCAAAGGGAGATTTTCTTCTTTTGAGGAAGGATACGAGGTCTTCTTTCATCTTGCCGAGGATCCCTAATCCGATATAGATTTTGGATTCAGGATCATCAGGATCCATGAGGATTTCGTCCACATCCTGCTCTCTTGCCTCCAAGACATCCCTTGGAGGATACTTTAATTGCTATTGTTCCCTTGATTTCGAGGCTGGTTTCATTGATGAGGTGTAACAATCCTTAGCCTCCTGCTGATCACTATCGATCTTGACTATTCCCCAAGGGCTAGGGAGCTTTACACATTGATGGTAGGTGGATGGGACTGCCTTCATATCGTGTATCCAGGGCCTGCCAAGGATAACATTACAACAAGATAAACAGTCAATAACACAAAATTTTTGATAATTATGTAATCCTTCCACATAAATTGGGAGTTTGATGTCCCCCAGGGTTCTCTTAGTTTCTCCACTAAATCCTACAAGCACGGAGGATCTTGGTGTGATATCTGATTCAGGGATACCCATTTTCTTCAGGACATCAAGCTGGATAATGTTTACTGAGCTTCCCCCTGTCAATAAGGATCCTGCGGACAAAATGGTTAGAAATAAAGAGAGTAATAACTAAACTATCATGATGAGGATCCTGGATGTCTACGCGATCATCCTCATCAAAGGTTATCACTTTTCCTTCCGAGACACTTGATGTTCGAATAGGTCTTTCTCCATTATCCATTTTAGCTTCCTTTGCATGCCTTTTAGCTGCTGAGAAGGATGTACCACAGATGTCTGATCCTCCAGAGATAAAGTTTATCACTTGTGCATCTGCCGGAGGAGCTGGAGCTTTTTCAGGGATCCTTTCAGGATCCTGAGTCCTTGGCTTTTTTCTTCCCAACAACTCTTTTAAATGCCCCTTGCTCAGCAGATATCCAATTTCCTTTCTCAATGCGATGCATTCCTCTGTTAAATGCCCAAAATCCTCATGGTATGCACACCATTTTGATTTGTCTTTGATTGCGGCTGGTTTGTCACTTTTTCTGGGCCATCTGGCTTTTTCTCCGAGATTCTGCATTGCAAGGATTAGTTCATGGTTATCAACAGAAAAACAATATTCAGAAATCGGAGGATAATCCTCATCATCCTCTTCTTGGTCAATAGCATGCACGTTCTGGTTGTCAGTTCTGTTATAGGATTTGCATTTGTTGTTTTTGAAAGAGGATCCTTGCTTTTCTTGTTTTGAGGATCCTGCTTGTCTCTCCTGGATCCTCTTGTCATCCTCTAGCCGGATGAACCTGAGTGCCCGAGTCCTTACTTCGTCTAGGTTCCTGCATGGTGTCATAACAAGATCATCATAGAACAATGAATCCCTAAGCAATCCCATTTTGAAGGCCTCAACAGCCGTGGCTATATCCAAGTTGGGAATGTCCAAGGATTCTTTGCTAAATTTGGTTATGTAATCCCTTAATGATTCATTATGACCCTGAGTTATCCTATATAAATCACTAGTCAATCGTTCAAATTTTCTGCTACAAGAAAATTGATTATTGAATAAGTTAACTAAATTAGCAAATGAAGTAATAGAGTAAGGGGGAAGACTTAGCAGCCATTTGAGAGCTGATCCAGTAAGAGTGGATCCAAATCCCTTGCATAGGCATGCTTCCTTTAACCTTTCTGGAATCGGATTGATCTCCAGCCTTTCACTGTATTGTGCTATGTGTTCCTCAGGATCCGTTGAACCATCATACAGCTTCATAGTTGGAATATGGAATCTTTTGGGTATCTCAGCATCACAAATTGGTGGTGCAAAACGAGATACCTTATGGCTTCCATCTGCAATTTCCGGGATAGGTTTGACCACCCCTGGAACACTTGATATCATATCCTTCAGTTTTTGCAGTTCTTTGGCCATAGCATGATTGATACCTGCATCCTGCATGAATCCATGGTTAGTAGTAAGAGAATTATTAAAAGTGTTACCTCCCATTGGGTTCAAGTTAGGAACACTGGATGTGAATCCATATTGCTGGGACTCTTGGATGATGGAGGGACCAGTGGAAGCAATGGTCTGCATTGGAATAAAATCTCCTTGATGGACATCTGAACTTCCTGTCTGCAAACTCTTCAAGGATCCTGGCATTTGGAGGGATCCCTGAAACTGAGATGATCCTGGAACGAAGGAGGATCCTTGAACCTGGGACGATCCTGGAACGAAGGAGGATCCTTGAACCTGGAATGATCCTGGAACAAAGGAGGATCCTTGAACCTGGGATGATCCCGGAACAAAGGAGGATCCTTGAACCTCGGATGATCCTGGAACAAAGGAGGATCCTTGAACCTGGGATGATCCTGGAACAAAGGAGGATCCTTGAACCTGCTGCGCTCCCGAGTAGGCTCCTGAATTCACGAAGGATCCCATATGCTGAGGATAGGATCCTGCTGGCTGGAAATATGAACCTGATGCCTGAGTCACTATTGCTGAGCCGAAGTGCCCTCCTCTTGGTCCACCCACATGTTGAATGTCTGGGATCTCTGATGGCTGAGAAGTAATCATCGGAGTATCAAAATTCAAAGATTTGGGCACCAGTGGAGAATGATCCTCTGCCGTTTTCTTTTGTCTCTTGAGATCTCCGATTTCCTTGAGGATCCTGTCATTAGTTTCATCCTGCCGCTGAATACGATCCCTCATCTGCAAAATCAAAGTAAACATATCACTAGTACTGGGAGCAGAAGAAGTTGGAGCAGAAGAAGATGGAGGTTTAGAGAAAATGGGAGCAGGTCTCTTCTCAGCATTTTTCTGAGATCCAGCAGGTGGTGGAGGCAAAGGTGGAATGCCCTGAGATGAATTGACTGCAGACATCGCTGTAGAGGTATTCTTCAACGATGAAGCCATGTATGCAACGATCCAGAATGATCACCAACAGAAAACTTTCTTATGAATGAAGCACCAATTGCCCCACGGTGGGCGCCAAACTGTTTTGGTCAAAAATCACACAAGGATAATGCAACCAAACTCTCTGTTAACGGGGAATGATGCTTGCAATGATGAATGAAGAAAAGGATCACTTATATGTAAACTGCACAAGTGACACAAATATTTATACGAGGAAAAAGCCCTTGATCAATGAATGATCTCCGGCATAAAAAACCTCGGGTGATGGAAACTACCGATCACCAAACTTCAATATAATAAACAATGTTTACAACTTTGGATGATAACGAGCTAGGTACAAGGATCACTATGGTGTAGTATGCTAGAGCGTGTAAGAAATGTGTTGTTCTCTTCCAAATGCTCGAGAGTGCCCTTTATATAAGTGTGTGTGGTTGAATTTAGGTAAGTCACCTAACTACTAGCTCGTTACCCCTTTAGAAATAGAAGTAAATTTAGCCTAACTAATTGCCCGTAATTTGTGCTAAGTTTCCATATTCTCCACAACGTCTATTTCTGGTTATGCATGTGCGAAATTAGCGTGAAAGATGCCTTAATAATGTTGCCAAGACCAGGTCCAACTCGTAATTCCTGCAAAATAACATTAAATTCAAAGAGAACAATTGTTAGTATGAGGATCCTTAGGATGATCCATTGTCCTGATCTTGAAGTTCTTCTGAGGATCACTCTCTGCCACGGAAACAAGGATCATTATTAGGATATTAGGTAAGGATCACAGGTCATTAAAAATCCTGCCCTAACAATGAGATATCTCAAGGAAGGACATATCCCCGGAAATGAAAATCCTAAGGCATTTAGGATGAAGGTATCACGATTCACTATTATAAATAATGTTTTATACAAGAAATCTCTTGTAGGACCATACTTGAGATGCTTGGAGGATTCTGAAGCCAAAGAAGTACTTCAGGATATACATGAAGGGGATTGTGGTAACCATACTGGGGGCAGGTCATTATTCTCGAAAGTGTTGAGGACAGGATATTATTGGCCAACAATGAGAAAAGATGCCGCAGAATATGCTCGAAGATGTGATGAATGTCAGAGACATAGTAACATATTGCATCAGCCTGCTGAACCGTTATATCCTATTGCTTCCCCTTGGCCATTTATGAAGTGGGGTATGGATATAGTGGGGAAGCTTCCAAAGGCTCCAGGAGGGAAGGTTTTTATGTTGGCAATGACAGATTATTTCTCCAAATGGGTTGAAGCCGAGGCATTTGTTCAGGTTAGGGATCAAGAAGTAGTATCCTTCATAAAGAGAAATATCTTAACCAGATTTGGAGTACCAGCCGAGATAATCTGTGACAACGGTTCTCAATTCATTAGTAAAAGAACTACTGACTTCTGCAAGAGTTGGGGGATCAAAATGATAACATCTACTCCAGTACATCCTCAAGCGAATGGACAAGCAGAATCCTCGAACAAGATAATTGTCAACAATTTGAAGAAAAGACTTGGAGCTAAGAAGGGAAGATGGGCAGAAGAATTACCATTTGCCCTATGGGCTGACAGGACAACTGTGAAGAATGCTACTGGGCAAACTCCGTTTTCCTTAGTATTTGGAGCAGAGGCAGTAATCCCGACAGAGATGGCGATACCTACAGCAAGATCCAACCTCTGGGATCCTGAGAAGAATTCTGAAGCCCTATGTCAAGAATTGGATACTATTGATGAGACAAGGGATGCGGCAAAGTTAAGAATGGCAGCATATCAACAAAGAATATCCAGAGCATATAACAAGAATATCAGGACCAGAAGATTTAAGGTTGGGGATTGGGTGTTAAGGAAGGCTTTTCAGAATACTACGAATCCTGCTGATGGGAAGTTGGCTCCAAAGTGGGAAGGACCCTATGAGATTGAATCAGAATCCGGAAAAGGAGCATACCAGCTTAAGAATATGGAGGGGGATATACTACCAAGATCCTGGAATGCTATACATCTCAAAGCCTATTTCAAGTGAGTTTAGAATTTAATTTCTAACTCAAGATGGTATGAATTCTGTCTCTTTTAAATATAATTTATTTTATTTGAACCCAATACTAACTTAAGCATCGGAGGGGTGTTAGCCAAGCTAACACCCACCTTAGTTTAAGGTTGTTTTGCAGAATATGCTTCGGGATATAGCTCCAGGATACACACTCAGGATACTTCGAAGGATTAGAGGATTGGCCCCCTCTCTCACGTTTCAGGGATCCTGATCCCTTCACAGGTTTAAAGGTATTCACCTTTATCACGAATTGGGTTTAAATACCCCGCCTGGAGCGCAAGTTATCCAGGATAGTTCAAGGTGGCGGGACCAGTTCATGTAAAAGTGGCTGACAATTTCGTTACTGTTGGCTATACCCTGGATCCTTAAGGTATATGAGGATTGATCACCCTCTCTCGCAAAAGGGTATTTTCATACTCTCTAAGGTTTAAAGGTTTTCATCTTTCTAAGTCTTGGAGTTTATACACTCCCGCCTGTGGCGCATGAAAATTTGGGATTATCCCCAGGATACTAAGGATTTATCTCCAGGATGTTTTCGGATTTTATCCCAATAACACAAGAACTGTCTGCGCAGTCTGAGTAAGTTTTTCTAAGTGTTGAAAGATTTTGTACACAGGGGACATGTCTCCTAAGACAATTATGTAAGGCACAAAGAGTTAAGTTTGGACCAAGCGTGCAAGGACTGGGACATCTTGATACAAGGAATTGCAAAGAGGATTGAAGTTTGAAACTAGGCTTATACTCTATTCCTGGTATGATCTTTCCTTTGAGAATCCTACGCAATTTGATTGAGCTTTTGAGACCATGTCAGGAGTTTAATCATCCTGACTAGGATATATCTTCAAGATATATTCTTAGAATATATTCTCAGAATATATTCTCAGGATATAATGCAGGATATCTATTTGGAATATTTGGAGTACGGTACTTAAGTTTAAAATCAGAATAGAATTTGTTTATGAAAGCTAAGTAAACCATCTTATTCCTTTGAACACTTTAAACTATTAGAGATCTCTTAAAGAACAAACTATTTTTTGAAGCTCTATCCAGATTATGGGGATTTTGAGAAGATCTATTTGCCAAAGTTTTTTACAGGATATTGCTAAAAATATGGATTGAGGTATTTAAATGATTATACTAATTGATATCAAAACTAAGCAGTATATAATGAGAGACTAAAGCATTGACAAAGGCAAATAAGTCAAAGGTAGGTCATATTATTAACATGTCAAAAGTTGTGCTTTTGGTTTCACCTTAAACTAAGGCCCATCCACCAAAAGCACAATAGTTTCCTAATTAGATTTACTTAACAGATTGAAGGCTTCGTCTCAAACCGAGACCCATCCGCCTTCAACTGTTATATTGTTCAAAATATACCATACTAACTAATGACCAAGGGCTTCGTCCTGAAACCCAGGACCCATCCACCTTTGGCCATTATATTGTCTTGATGCAGGAAAGTAAATTGTTCTAAAACAGGAAAAGGAAATTGTTCAGGGATTGCAAACCACAACCATCAAATTTAAAAAAGTGGGCTCCGGCCTCGGCATATATATCCATCATTGCCCTCTTCGCTGCTTTCAAGGGGCAGCACCCTCTTCAACCACTGCTCCACCTGCACCAGCATCACCCTCGGGATTCTTCTCAGCATCAGCCGCTTCCTCCGCTGCCTTGGAAGGCTCTTCACCCGCAAGCTTGGCAGGATACTCAACAGGACTTCCCCCGAGGTCTTTCAGTTTTGCCTCCCAAGCCTTCACATTCCAGGAAGGGCATTCAAAGCCCAAAGTTTTGGCTTCATAAGCCATCTTTAGCCTGGCTTGTAGGAGGGAGACTACAACTGACCCCTTGAGACCTTCTCGGTAGGTAGTCTTATCCTGCTCGAATTGGAGTTGGGCGGCGTCCAGCTTGGCTTGGGCATCTTCGTTGGCCTTGTTGATAGCGGCTTTGGCTTCTTGGGTCACTGCCTTAAATTTGTCTTCATAATGCTGAGATTGTGCTTTGGCGATCATCCCTTGGTCAGCGATGGTTTCTTCAGCTTTCTTGAGCTTGACCTCCAGCATCTTGTTAAACCCACAAGCATCCTCATAAAGGAACATGAGACGTTCCAGACCCTACAACCAAAAGCATAGGCATCAACATATATGTAAAATAACTAGTATATGCTACAGGATATAGGTTAAGGATATGAACCTGATTAAGAAAGCCGGTCATAAAGCCGCTGGATTCAACAAACCCGTGGTTTTCAAAGGGGAAGGTTTCAGATAAGGCTGGAGAGTCAATCTCCTTTCTTTTGCGGGAACTTGAGGCACGTGGCTTGGTAGCAGGAGAGGGCTTAGGAACAACTGCCGGTTTAGGGCCAGATGCTGGTTTGGAAGTAGAGGCAGGTTTGCTGGGTTCTTTCTTTACTTGGACAGGAATGGGATAACTATCCAACTCATCGAGATCAAAGACCTCTGGAGCTTTGACTGGTGCTGCTAAACAGGGAAAATATCTACAACTTTACTCTTGTCTTTTATTTTTATATTAATAAATGTGCGAAATTTATGAGATTCTTACCAGACATATCTGACGAAGAGTACTGGCTTGAACTTGGAAGATGCTGTGAAAAGGATCTGTCACAATCAGGCAACTGGTAGATCCTATTGATTCGTTCTTGAGATTCTTCAGAAGGAGGAGCTAACTCTTTGAAGTTTGCTGCAAAAGGAAGAAATCAGGATATTAGCACAGGATATATCACCAGGATATGTTTAGGGATATCTAAAAACCCTAAACCCTATCGGAGGTTAACCATTTCACCGGAAGGCTTTTGCCCTCGGGAATGGAGTCCCGTCTAACAAAGAAGAATTTTCGTTGCCACCCATCCTCGTTTTTTGAAGCTTTAAGGATGAGGGGATTGCTAGAGGTCGAGAAAAGCAAGAAGCGACTATTGCCGTGAGATCGGAGGCGGTAAGCAAGTGGAAGGTCTTCGATACAAAGATCGGGAACGTGAAGGGTTTTGATTTGGTTAAGCATAATCAGCACTCTCCAGACCATGGGCATCGTCTGGGCAAAACAGAGACCGGTAATCCGAAAGAACTCCATGATGAATTCCGGGAATGGATATCGGAGACCAAGAGAAAAAGGATATGATGAGAAGCAGATCCACTCCTCGGAACATACGTCGGAACGAATGCTCCGGTCGAATGGACGGATAATCGCTGTGTCGGAGAAAGCACCGGAGGTTCTTAACGCGTTGATGTCTGCGTTATCAAAGGAGCACACCTCCTTCTCGGGGTTTTTCAGCAGATTCTGGTTGACGAACGATGAAGTGGACTCGCCGGAGTGAGAGCGTGTTCTGGTGGCCATCGGGAAATTCGAATGAGAAAATGCTAAGAGATAAGAAGAGAAAAGTACCTGAGAATTCCGAGAGAGATGATCGTTTATCAACAAGGAAGAGAGAAGATATAGGGGCTAAATGGATAGCCATTGAGTGAAAAACGCGTTGGAAGTTGCACAATGTCACTTCAAGCGTCATTCTGATTTAATTGCCTCGATGCACGAAATAAATCTTAAAATATATCCATTGGAGTTGGTATACCAACAGATATATTTTGGGGACAATTGTTATGGGCCATTTTTTGAACGTATATCCTGACTAATATTCTGATTGTGATTGTTTATTTGTAATCAGGATACTGGACGGGGATATTGCTCATATCCTGGGTAATATCCCGAGGTATATCAAATTAATCACGTGCAGGTTAAAGGTTGGGACTTGCTAACGGTCAATTGGACTTCTTCTCCTCAAGACTCGGGCGTATCTGTTGAGGGAGAGACGTTGAACCCGAAAGACTAGGTCTACAACGTTCGGCTAAGGAATATTCGTTGGATCCCGGTTTTAGAGGATAGTTAGTTACATTATCTTTACTATAAATAGATGGGGGCGGATCAGTTTAAGGCAGACAATTTTTCCACTGACACTCTCGTACACTTTCACTCTCTAGCTTATTGCAAACACCACGTTCAAGCACTTGTATTCAAATTACATTGTAACACTTGGTCGATCCGCACCACATCCTGCACTGTATCCTGAAGTTTGAAATAATAACAAGAATAAGGCAGCTGCGATTGTCAGCTCCCGAGGTTTTATGCCGGAGATCTAAATCGATCAAGGGCTTTCCTCGTACATCACGTGTCAACCTTTACATTTCTGCTCATTGTTTGATTATAGATACAGCTCGATATCCTGAGCCGTATCCTGAAACTGTTTTTGCAAAGAACTAAATCAACACGTTTTTGAACACATTCTCTTAGCACACTACCTCACAAAACTAATTTGATCACTTAATTACTTAGGTAATTTTTGACCAAAACAGTTATGATGAATTTGATCTAATTTCTATTGAAACAAAAACTGTTATGGATTCTCATGAGCGATCTGAACGCTTAGTGCTCGTACCCCGATGTTTCCGCCATCGGTTGGGGTGTGACAGATTGGTATCAGAGGCATAACTATAGGGAATTAGGATAAGTAGAAATACTTGCCCTAGTCTATAGTTCTAGGAATTTTGACTCTTATTTGTTGTTTAAGACTTATGTATTCTACCGAATCTGCTTCCTAGCAGCACTTGTTCTGTTAAACTTACATGCCTTTCCTAAGGCTAACATAATATACACTGATACCTTGAAAACTCTGTTCACCGGTGTTTCTATTTTTCACGAGATTTGCCTTCACGACAGGAGTGACTTCCAAACCTTGATGGAAAGTCTCCATATTATCCGAGTAGGTCTTATCTGCGAATGAGTACCAACGCTAATAGGGTACGATGTTGTCAAGTTAGAGATGAAACTCAGATCTTGATAACTAGTCCCACTCCTTGACTTTCATGTCTCACCAAAGTCTCGTAACTCCCGATCAATTGAGCGCGTGAAATGACCAAAAGGATGAAAATCGTGGGCCTAACATCGATGACATAATTGTCTAAGTAAGTCAAGACACACTATCTCAATTCGAAAAGGGGTTCGAATAACTTTGGTTAGTCACCGTTCCTCTATCCGGAACACTCTATGTTTTATGAGCCTATCTTGCTTTTAGGATATCTCGATTTTATGCATATGGTTTTAAACTCGATTCTTCGATCATTTGTTATGCTTTTAACACGAATCACACGAGGTCAGCAATGTAAAACATAAATTCTAATCTCAGATTGAACTAAATTTATGAAGCTTTATTCTATGAGATAAAGTAAGACACTAGGTGTAACATGGCATGGAATACGAGGGGAAAGTGACGTGTCCGAAACATGGTGGATACCGCCACTGGTACTTCCTATATATAAGTGTTTCTGGCATGTTACCAACTTTCGCACCAAGTGCCATGTGAAATTTAGTGTCTGTTATAGGATTCTAAAGCTACGGAAGGTCTATTTGTGTATTCTACGAGAAACTTATGTGAAATCTATCGTGTACTCTCGTGAAAACTACGCGTAAGCTATGTGTGTGTGATCTATGTGTAAGCTACGTATGTATGGATGGAGAAACAAAATACAAAATGTAGCCTAGCGCCGAAGACAAGGGGGAGAGTGGCATGTCTGAAGCGTGGTGGACACGTCGCTGGTACTTCTTATATATAAGCGTTTCTAGCATGCTACCAAACCTTCGTACCACGCGCTAAGCGAAATTCGTAGTTTTGTACGCTCGGGTTGAGTAATTGAATCTACCTTGTTAATCTATGTGGTTGAATCTATCTGGTTAATCTCTGTCTGAGAAGTGGCGAAATCGAAAGCGGTGGTTAAGGAGGCATGACACCGACGACGAGACGGACGTGGCATGATTGAAGCATGGTGGATACGCCACTGGTACTTCCTATATATAAGTGCTTCCGTCATGTTGCCGAACTTTCGTAACACGTGCCATGCGGGATTTCGTCGGTTGTGGATTATTAGCACGAGTCTATGTGAAACTATGTGAATCTATTGGAGTCTATTTAATTTATTGAATCTATTTGGAGTCTATTGAATCTATTGAATCTACAGGAATCTAATGGAACTATCGAAATCTATTAGAAGCTACTTGAGACTATTTTAATCTATTTGGATTAATCTGTGATGAGTGTGGATGTCGACATGTGAACATGACATCGAGTACGAGGTGGAAGTGTTGTGTCCGAAGCGTGGTGGATACGCCGCTGGTACTTCCTATACATAAGCGCTTTCGACATACTGCCAAGCTTCGTACAACATGCCATGTGAGGGTAGTGGATTGTGGTGTGTAATATATTGGAATCTATTGGTTTAGTCTACGTGTGTATTGTGATAATGATGAGTGTATTGTTTGGCAATTGCGACACGTAACATGACGCTGAGAGCGGGGTTGAAGCAATCTGCTCGAAGCGTGGTGGATACGCCGCTGGTACTTCCTATATGTAAGCGCTTTTGACCTGTTGCCAAACTCCGTACGGTGCGCCATGCGAAGTTCATGGGTTTGCGGTATATATGAGAATCTTGTGAAACTTGAGTCTTAGTCTACCGTGCGCGAATCTATGTTGACCTATGTTAATATAGACTTATACGATCCTCTTGTTTGATCTTTAGGATGTCTTCTTCAAAGCTATCCGACACTCTCAGGAAATCCAGGGAGAAGTCTCAGAAAAAGATGATGTCGTTCATGGCCAGCCAGATTGCTCGAGTCGTGCCAAAGATCGTCTCTGAGCTCCAAGGATCAAACACACCTCCATCCTCTGTGGACTCCAAGGCTGAGAAGCAAAAGCCTACTAAGTTCAAGTACAAACCTTTCATCTCTTGCAACCCTAAGTCTTTCACGGGCAGTGATGGGGTGACTGCTATGCTCGAGTGGTTCGACAACATCGAGGTTACCTGCATTAACTGCGAGTGCCCAGACCACTTGAAGACTAGGAGTGCAACTAGAATGTTTCAAGGCAGAGCGCTGGAGTGGTGGTCGAATGAGAGAAACATCCGTTCAAACGAAGAGGCCTATGCTCTTCCATGGCCTGAGGTGCGAGAACTAATGATGCTTGAGTTCTGCCCTCCTCATGAACAACTGAAGCTTGAAGAAGAGTTTTGGCATCTGTAGCAGGTTGGTGATGATAACCTGGCTTATACTACCCATTTTAAGCAGCTGAGTCTTATCGTTCCTCACTTGGTTTCGACTCCTAAGCGAATGATAACCAAGTACATCAATGGCCTACCTCCTGCTATGCGTGATTCTATTGAAGCAGCTCAACTGGAAACTATTGAAGAAGTCTATCGTCTGGCAGCAAGTTTGAACAACAACCGTGTGCGTGATAAGCAGTTCGATACTCCTGCTCCCTCTAAGTCCGCAAATCAAGTTACCCAGCAGCCAGGCGGCAGCAAGAACAAGAAAAGGAAATCCCAGGGTTCTGGATGTAATGCTATTACTCCTGCTGCAAACCCTGCTGCTAAACCTGCTCCTACTACTGCTGCTGCTAACCCTGCTGCTCCCGAAGCTAAGAAGCAATACACTGGGCCTCATCCCAAGTGTGCAACTTGTAACTACCATCATCCTGCTGCTTCTATATGTCGTTTGCGCACCAACTGTAATCGCTATGGTCACACGACTCCCTACTGTCGCCAAGCTAACCCTGCACAGCAAACTAAACTAGCCCCAGCTTAGGCAGCCCTACCTGCACCTTCAGCACCTCTGCAGAATCCCAAGCCAGTCAACGCTGTTCGTGCATGCTACAAATGTGGAGATACTACCCATCTCCGTAACCAGTGTCCTCAGCTAAACCAGGACCAACAGCCAGCCGCTCGTTGACGAGCGTTCAACCTCAATGCGGAATCAGGCTCGTAATGACAATAACATTGTCAATGGTATGTTCCTTGTTAATAACCTTTATTCTTCGATTCTATTTGACACTGGTGCCGATAAAAGCTTTGTGTCCGTGGAATTTGAGTCTTTGATAAACTGTGCACGCTCCAAGTTACCTAAGTCGTTCTCTGTTGAGGTCGCTAGTGGTAAGTCGATTCTTGTGAATTCTATCGTGCGTGATTGTTCCTTGATTCTTAACAATCACGTCTTCTCTATTGATCTTATACCCATGCGGTTGGGTAGTTTTGATGTTATCATCGGTATGGACTGGTTGCGTAAGAACCATGCCGAGATTGTTTGTCATGAGAAACTTGTTCGTCTTCCTCTTCTCTCTGGTGATACTTTGATCGTCTATGGAGACCGACCTTCAAAAGGACTGAGGTTGATGTCATGCACACAAGCGAGCAGAAGCTTACGTAAACAGAACCCTGCCTTCTTGGCCCACGTGGTGGAACAAAAAGGCAAGGGGAAGAATATAAGTGACGTTCCAGTGGTGTGTGACTTCACAGATGTCTTTCCTGAAGATCTTCCTGGTCTTCCTCCTCCCAGATCCGTTGATTTTCGTATTGATCTCGTACCTGGTACGACTCCTGTCGCCAGGGCTCCTTACCGTCTTGCACCTTCTGAGATGCAAGAATTATCTAGTCAACTTCAGGAGTTACTCAATAAGGGTTTTATTCGTCCAAGTACCTCCCCGTGGGGTGCTCCCGTGTTATTCTTCAAGAAGAAGGATGGGTCCTTCCATATGTGTATTGACTATCGTGAACTGAATAAGCTTACCGTGAAGAATCGTTACCCGCTTCCTCACATCGATGACCTGTTTGATCAACTACAAGGCGCATCCTGTTTCTCTAAGGTTGACCTACGTTCGGGATATCATCAACTACGTGTCCTCGAAGATGATATTCCTAAGACCGCGTTTCGTACTCGATATGGGCACTACGAGTTCGTAGTCATGCCTTTTGGCTTGACCAATGCACCTGCAGTGTTCATGGACCTTATGAATCGTGTTTGTAAACCCTGTTTGGATCGTTTTGTGATAGTCTTTATTGATGATATTCTTATTTATTCTAAGTCTAAAGCTGATCATGCCCGCCATTTACGTCTTATGCTTGAACTTTTACGTGGTGAACGTCTGTATGCGAAATTTTCTAAGTGTGAGTTTTGGATTGACGAAGTGCAATTTCTTGGTCATATTGTTAGTAGACAGGGTATTCATGTTGACCCTTCTAAGATTGAGGCAGTGAAGAATTGGTGTACGCCTAAATCCGTGTCCGAGACTCGTTCTTTTCTAGGATTGGGGGGTTACTACTGCCAATTCATCGCGGATTTTTCTAAAATCGTTGTTCCTCTTACTACTCTGACCCAAAAGGAGAAGCCTTTTGTTTGGGTTCCCGAACAAGAGGAATCCTTTATAACTCTTAAGAAACCTTTGTGTAATGCTCCTATGTTAACTCTACATGATGGCAACGACGATTTTGTGGTATATTGTGATGCCTCGAACCGTGGATTGGGTTGTGTGCTCATGCAGCGGGACAAGGTTATTGCTTATGCCTCTCTTCAGCTCAAAGTACATGAGAAAAACTATACTACTCACGATCTGGAGCTTGGTGCAGTTATTTTTGCGTTGATGATCTGGCGACACTACCTTTATGGTACTAAGTGTGTGGTCTTCACCGGCCATAGGAGCCTTCAACATATCTTTGACCAAAAAGAGCTGAACATGCGACAGAGATGTTGGGTGGAATTGCTAAACGACTATGAATGCGAAATTCGCTATCATCCTGGCAAGGCGAATGTAGTAGCCGACGCCCATAGTCGTAAAACCCATTTCAAGGCTATTCGTATCTCTAGTGATCTGCATGCTTGTATTCGTGAAGCTCAGTTTTCGTCAGCAAATGAAGGAAGTCTAACTGTTGATGTTCATGGCGCTAATGTGTCACACCCCAACCGATGGCGGAAACATCGGGGCGCAGCACTGAGCGAAACAGATTGTCCAGAAGTTTCCATAACAATTACATTTACCAAATATTTTAAGTAACACGTCCCATACCATGTCATATAAGATAAAATAATTATTACAGTACAAATCTAGGCAAATTGTTCTGTTCGACAACTCAGGTTTCATTAGTACAGACAACTATTTGTTGGTCTCTAAGACTCTTTCCTGACCTTGATTTCCAAGCAAATAGACACCTTAAGCACCTGTCACATACGTTAAAATAACAGTCAATACACATAGTGTAAAGGCGAGCATACAAGTTTGATAATAGCATATAGAGTTCGAAATAGTTTACGCATAACCAGCACGTACACTGAGTAAAACGAAGCATGTTAGTTATCGACATGAACCTATCGATACCAATGACTGCGGATTGACTGCCCAAGGCAGTTCGTAATACATGATCACCACTGTAATCCATGCAACTAATTGTCCTTAACAACCCCTGTGTGAACGGGTGCTGAGTCCAAACTATAGTACTATCGTTGCTAAGGCAGGTAGACAGCATTCCTTGTGTAAACATAACAAACAAGCATTCATTAAGTCACGTATAACATGCAGTAACGGTTAGCGTTAAAAGTATTGCGTAGTGTGTTCGATGTGATATAGAATAAGTAACGTATGTAACACCCAAAAGTGCGTAAAGCAAAAAGGGATCAAGTATACTCACAGCGTGTCACGGCCCCCGACACGCTTTTACCCGTTTCAGGAGTCGCGGGACAGAAACCAGTGGTATTATTTATTTTGGCAGCGGAAATTTTAACAGGATCTTTTTAAACTTGAAAATGCCCAATTATTTTATTTCATAATTTGGAACAAACCCCGTAATTTACAATAGAGGAATTTCACAAGGAAATTCCCTGTTATACAAAACATGTTTATTTATTTAACTGAGCCACTACTTCAAGCTTGTTAGTGCTCCGTAGCACTTTTCCTTGATTCACAGTAAGTCACCTGAAACCTGTTTTAAAAAGATTTTATCAGCGGGGAAATACTGGCGAGTCACTCAATTTTGATAAAACGACACATAGCTATAAATTACAGCATAAGAGCGATTACAATGGCTTTTATCTTATTTTTATTTGGCGCCGTGTCACACCCTGGTGACGATGGTCATATCATTATTGGGTCCTTTCACCCAAGTAGTGATGATTATCACTGTTAGGTTGGTGAACCTTACCGTGAGAAATTAGTAATGTGCACAATACCCCAGTTGCCAGTGATTCAAGATAACAACGACTTAATCCCTGTAATTATAACTTTGAAAATAATTAGAGTATTGTAAAACACTGTTAATAAAAAAAAAAGAATGACTCACATTGCAAGTTTAGTTGGGCAGAGTTTAGCCTACTGATAAGCCTGATAACCTAATTTAAATAACAATGCACACGAAACTAGGTAAGTAACTTAATACAACATTTACGATAAGCTCACAAGATTAAAACCCTCACGACGAATGACAAAGTATAGCCCTAATTTGGGCAGCACATAAACATCCATCAGATTGGTTTCAATCGATCGGACATTGTATCGTAGCAGTGATCGAGTTAATACCCTGTATCTGCGCCAGCGTTTCCCTAAGTAAAATTATGATTCTGAGCAGTATCTTTCGTTTTTGATTGAAAATTTCGAACACAGATGAAAGCCCCATGCACAGGCTACTTACAGCTGAAAAATGAGTTTTACGCGGCCCGCGTAAAACTTAATAAGAGTTTACGCGGCCCGCGAGAGCCACCTAGTTTACGACTAGGGCTAGCGTGTCACACCTAGGTCTGCCACGTGTGCGACACGTGGCCTGGAACGCTTATCCGGTCAATTCTGCTTTGACGCGGCCTGCGTAAGCCTAAGCTTACTCTTACGCGGCCCGCGTGAAACCCAAAAATCTTGTTTTCTTGGTTTTTCATGTACATTAGGGTTTCAGGGGTCCGGGTCTTTACTTACGAGTCGTTTTGGGACATTTTTGTAGGTCCTTACATCCTCCCCACCTTATTTAAAATCTCGTCCTCGAGATTTACTGAAATAAGTGAGGATACTTTCGCTTCATTTCCGATTCCAGCTCCCAGGTGTATTCAGGTCCTCTTTTTGAATCCCACTTGACCTTGACCAGTACTAGTCTTTTGTGCTTGAGAAACTTGATCTTTCTGTCTTCTATTTGGAGGGGTTTGTTAATAAATTTAAGCTTTTCATTTACCTTTATGTCTTGAAGAGGTACTACGAGGGATTCGTCAGATAGACACTTCTTGAGGTTAGATACATGAAATACATCATGTACTCCTGCTAGTTCTTCTGGTAGTTGTAATCGATATGCAACTGGTCCTATTCGTTGAATTACTGGGAATGGTCCTACGTATCTTGGACTTAGCTTTCCTTTTTTACCAAAACGGACTACCCCTTTCCAAGGAGAAACTTTTAAGAGTACCTTGTCTCCCACTTGAAATTCCAGTGGCTTGCGTCGATTGTCTGCATAACTTTTCTGGCGATCTCGAGCCGTTTTCAGTCCTTCTTTGATTTGAGTGATCTTGTCGGTGGTTTCTTGCACAATCTCGGGACCTGATAATTGACTTTCTCCTATTTCTGCCCAACAAACTGGAGTTCTACACTTGCGTCCATACAGTGCTTCGAACGGGGCAGCTTCAATGCTTGCATGATAACTATTCTTATAGGAGAATTCAATTAAGGGTAAGTGGTCATCCCAATTTCCACCAAAATCTATTACACATGCCCTGAGCATGTCTTCCAGGGTTTGGATCAACCTTTCACTTTGTCCGTCTATTTGGGAATGGTAAGCTGTACTTAAATTTAACCGCGTCCCCATGGCTTCTTGGAAACTTGTCCAGAAATGCGAAGTAAAACGACTATCTCTATCCGATACTATGGAGAGTGGAACTCCATGTAAGGATACTATCCATGCTAAAGGTTTCTTTCATGGGTAGAAAATGAGCTGATTTGGTTAATCGATCCACAATTACCCAAATCCCGTCGTTACCTTTCCTAGTTTTAGGTAACTTAGTAACAAAATCCATTGTTATTAGTTCCCATTTCCACACAGGCATTTCTAATTGTTGGAGTAACCCTGAAGGTTTTTGGTGTTCTGCCTTAACTTCTGAACAAGTTAGACACTTAGATACATATTTAGCTATGTCCTTTTTCATTCCTATCCACCATAAATTATTCCTTAAATCTTGGTACATCTTGTTGTTTCCTGGGTGCATGGTATACCTAGATTTATGAGCTTCCTCTAAAATCTTATATCTTAAGTTTCCTTGCTTAGGTACCCAAACTCTATTCTTGTGGAATCTCCAAATTCCATCGGTGCCTTGCTCTAGTTCGTTTATTCTTTCTTTTATTCCTTCAGCATCATCCTTCATTGCTATTGCTTGAACATCCTTCAATTGTTCCATTAAATCTACTTGACGATTTAATCTGAGAGATCGAACTCGCTTTTGCTTTTCATGATACTTACGACTTAGGGCATCTGCAACTACATTTGCTTTTCCTTCGTGATATTGAATATCACAGTCGTAGTCACATAGAATTTCCATCCATCTCCTTTGCCTCATGTTCAATTCTTTTTGCCCAAATATGTATCTTAAACTCTTATGATCTGTATAAACGCTAAACTTACTTCCATACAGATAATGCCTCCAAATCTTAAGGGCAAAAATTATCGATCCTAATTCTAAGTCATGTGTTGTATAGTTTTCCTCGTGCTTCTTCAATTGCCTTGAGGCATACACAATTACCTTCTTGCGTTGCATTAGCACACATCCTAATCCCAACTTAGAAGCATCACAGTAAACTTCAAAATCTTCTGTTCCTTCTGGTAAGGCAAGAATTGGGGCGTTTGTTAACTTTTGCTTTAAATCTTAAAAGCCTCTTCTTGCCTAGGTCCCCATTCAAACTTTACTGCTTTACAGGTGAGCTTAGTTAATGGCCCAACTATCTTTGAAAAATTCTTAATGAATCACCTATAGTATCTAGCTAACCCTAGAAAACTTCTAACTTCCATAGCTGATTGCGGGACCTTCCATTTGGTGATCGCTTCTATTTTGGAGGGATCTACGTGAATACCTTCGTGATTCACCATATGTCCTAAAAATTGCACCTCCTGGAGCCAAAATTCACATTTGGAGAATTTGGCGTAAAGCTTATCTTTTCTTAACAAAGTTAAGAGTACATGTAAATGTTCACAATGCTCGTCCTGGCTTTTGGAATAAATAATTATGTCATCGATGAAGACAATTATGAATTTATCCAAATACGGTTTATAGATCCTATTCATCATATCCATAAATGCTGCAGGAGCATTTGTTAATCCAAATGGCATAACTGTAAACTCGTAGTGACCATACCTAGTTCTGAAAGCGGTTTTAGGTATGTCTTCTTCTTGAACCTTCAACTGATGGTATCCGGAGCGTAAATCTATCTTAGAAAAATATCTAGATCCCTGAAGTTGATCAAAAAGGTCATCAATTCTAGGTAATGGGTATCGATTCTTAATTGTAACTTTATTCAATTCCCTATAATCGATACACATTCGCATCGAACCATCTTTCTTTTTCACAAACAAAACTGGTGCTCCCCATGGGGACGAACTAGGTTATATAAATCCTTTGCTTAGTAATTCATCTAACTGCTTTTTCAATTCTATTATTTCGGTGGGTGCTAACCGATAAGGTGCCTTGGCTATCGGTGTAGTTCCAGGAATTAGATGAATTCTAAATTCTACTTCCCTATCGGGTGGTAATCCAGGTAGTTCTTCTGGGAATATATCCGGATATTCTGATACTACTTGAATTTCTTTAAGTTCCTTACCCTTGGTGCTAATGATTACTGAAATCATATATACTATTCCTTGCTTTCATTCATAACTAGCAACTTTCATTACAGAAATGAACTTCATTGACTTGCGTGGCTTATCTCCTGCAACCACGATTATTTCTCCTGATGGCGCACTAATTTCTATGGAATTCTTATCACAAAGATTCGAGCATGGTTGGCTACTAACCAATCCATTCCTAACACAACATCGAATCTAGCTAAATTCATGAGTAACAGGTTTGCAGAAAATTTATGACCTGAAAGTTCTATCTTTTCTTCTCGCAAAACCTTGTTTATGTTAACAGAATTCCCATCTGCCGTTTCTACCATAAAAATTTGTCTAAGGTTGGTTAAGGGTAGGTTAAGAGCTTGGAAGAATGAAGTATTTATAAAACTTTGGTTTGCACCAGAGTCAAATAATACTTTTGCATAAACGTCATGAACTAGGAACGTACCAGCTAAGACATTTGGAATGAGTTCTGCTTCTTGAGTAGTAAGCTGAAAGGCTCTTGCGTTCTTTTTATTAGTTCCTTCAGCTGGTTTGGCTTTGTTGTCTGCTGGTTTGACCAGTTTAGGACAGTCTGGTCTAAAATGTCCAGCTTCTCCACAGTTGAAGCAGATTGTTGATTTCTTCCTCCTCCAATCTTCTTCTTGATGCCCTGGAATTTTGCAGAAATTGCAATACCCTTTGCATTTTCCAAAATGCTTTCTTTTGCAGGTACTGCAAAATGGAACAGTGGAAGATTGTCCGGTTCCCTTTTTCTTGAAATTACTACTATTACCCACACGAAATCCTTGGGTAATCTTTTGGGCCACTTCCTTCTTCCGATTTTCTTCTCTCGTGCGTACCAGTCTGTCGGTCAAGGTGTTGGCTAACTCCACCGCATCGTCAATCGTGCGGGGTCTTGCAGCTTTGACGATATCACGAATCTCGCTAATCAAACCCCAAATATAGCGAGAAATAAGTACTGGCTTTGGCGAAGCCAGAGTTGGCACAATTCTGGCATACTCGAAAAATTTCGAAGTATACCCTCGACAGTCAATATCCACCATTCGGTGGCTCAGGATCTTGTTTGCCATTTGTTCTTTTTCATATTCGGGACAGAATTTTCTTTCCACCAATTGTCTAAATTCTTTCCAGTTCATGGCATAAGCCATGTCACTTTCTTTAGCTTGCAATACCGTATTCCACCACTCTAATGCCTCTTCCTTAAAAAGGTGAGAAGCATACTTAACTTTGTCTTCCTCTATGCAATTACTTATTTTAATTACCGCTTTAGTTTTCTCTAAACAACGTAGTGCGGCTGTCGCCCCTTCATTGCCTGCAAATTCGGCTGGTTTACAGGCAAGAAATTCCTTATAAGTGCAACCAGGTGGTGCAACTTTCATTTTCTTGAGTACTGGGGTTTGAACCACACTATTCTCATTGATGCCGCCTCCATTAACACTATTACTGAAATTATCATCGCGCGTGTGTTTACTGGGGTTGGTTTGCGAAGGCTCAACAGGACTTTTAACAGCAGCGACGATTGCCGGGATAGCGTTGGCTATTCCCTGAGCGATGATGTTTTCTATATCTTGCTGATTTAGAAAGTGATCCTCATTATTGTGTTCTGATTGATTAACTTCATTAACTGGTTCATTAACAGCGTGTTCCATCTGGTAATTGATTTATATTAGTGATTAGCACAAAACAATTGATAACCAATCACAATAAAACAATCGCACATGAGCACATTAACATGTATAGCCAAAATTGTCGACTTTGCGACTTCGATATTTTTATATATTAGTAGGCATCCGTACACACCAGTTATATTACAAAACGTTTGATTTTTAAGTTATTTTACATAATTATACTTTTGTTATTTATTATTATTTTAGTAATATTAAACAAACACACCACACAACCACATACTGTCCCCGTCAGCTGGCACTTCAGAAACGACGTTCCCTCTCGTCGTACTTCCAGGAGATATGTTCTCCCACTTCCCGGATTCTATTTTCGGCATCTACCAGTTCCTCGCCATAGTGGCGGAGTTCAGCCAAGTTCCCATTGCTCATCGGTGGGTTTCCTGCAGGCTCCGGGTCGAACTCAGGGAAAAAGGTATTAGGGTTATTTAAGAGATTCTGAAATTGCCAGTCAGTGGTCCACCATTCTTCCAGTTCTCCTGGTAGAGGTCGGGGGTTGACAATGGGATCTGGGATAGCAGGCTCTAGATTAACTGGAAGTTGTGACTCAATTGGGTAATTGAAGAGATTTTCATCGGAAGGTCCGATGAGGTCATTAAGTGCCAATTTACGATCCAGCTCCTCCCATGATGGCATTTCCTGGGCTTGCCTGGAACATTCCCCAATCTCTATTCCTTTTCCCTTATCCTTTGGATCCTCAGTCTTTACAACTTTCTGTACTGCTGGTTTATTCCTACGCACACGCCTCCAACCTACAAGTCTTCTTCTCTTTTTCGGCTTTGGTTTTTCCTGCGGTTGGGCCTGAAACACCATTGGCTCTTCAATATCAGCTTGGTAGCCAGTGAAAGTGTCGGTAGTATCAATATCTATGGTATGGATAGTAAAGTTTTGAAGGAACACACACAATTCTAAGTTAAAATTTTATTTATTGTAAATTAAGTGCTCACAGAATCACAAAATGGAAATCAGAAAAATTTAAGTATTTCTAAATACTTAATTGGCTTAAATCAGTGGCTCTGATACCACCTTTTTCTGTCACGGCCCCCGACCCGGTTTTACCCGTTTCAGGAGTCGCGGGACAGAAACCTGTGGTATTATTTATTTTGGTAGCGGAAATTTTTACAGGATATTTTTAAACTTGAAAATGCCCAATTATTTTATTTCATAATTTGGAACAAACCCCGTAATTTACAATAGAGGAATTTCATATGGAAATTCCCTGTTTTACAAAACATGTTTATATATTTTACTGAGCCACTACTTCAAGCTTGTTAGTGCTCCGTAGCACTTTTCCTTGATTCACAGTAAGTCACCTGAAACATGTTTTAAAAAGATTTTATCAGCGGGAAAATACAGGCGAGTCACTCAATTTTGATAAAACAACACATAGCTATAAATTACAGCATAAGAGCGATTACAATGGCTTTTATTTTATTTTTATCTGGCGCCGTGTCACACCCTGGTGACGATGGACATACCACTATTGGGTCCTTTCACCAAGTAGTGATGATTATCACTGTTAGGTTGGTGAACTTAACCGTGAGAAATTAGTAATGTGCACAATACCCCACTTGCCAGTGATTCAAGATAACAACGACTTAATCCCTGTAATTATAACTTTGAAAATAATTGGAGTATTGTAAAACACTGTTAATAAAAAAAAAAGAATGACTCAAATTGTAAGTTTAGTTGGGCAGAGTTTAGCCTACTGATAAGCCTGATAACCTAATTTAAATAACAATGCACACGAAACTAGGTAAGTAACTTAATACAACATTTACGATAAGCTCACGAGATTAAAACCCTCACGACGAATGACAAAGTATAGCCCTAATTTGGGCAGCACTTAAACATCCATCGGATTGGTTTCAATCGATCGGACATTGTATCGTAGCAGTGATCGAATTAATACCCTGTATCCGCGGCAGCATTTCCCTAAGTAAAATTATGATTCTGAGCAGTATCTTTCGTTTTTGATTGAAAATTTTGAACACTGATGAAAGCCCCATGCACTGGCTACTTATAGCTGAAAAATGAGTTTTACGCGGCCCGCGTAAAACTTAATAAGAGTTTACGCGGCCCGCGAGAGCCACCTAGTCTACGACTAGGGCTAGCGTGTCACACCTAGGTCTACCACGTGTGCGACACGTGGCCTGGAACGCTTATCCGGTCAACTCTGCTTTGACGTGGCCCGCGTAAGCCTAAGCTTACTCTTACGCGGCCCGCGTGAAACCTAGAAATCTTGTTTTCTTGGTTTTTCATGTACATTAGGGTTTCAGGGGTCCGGGTTTTTACTTACGAGTCGTTTTGGGACATTTTTGCAGGTCCTTACACAGCGGTTGATGGATTGAAGGGAGCGCTTGAGAGTAAGGTTAGCCAAAATAGTTCGATAGTATAACGATAAGTAACGCGTAAAACGAAAGTAAGTGTTGGTGGCTCGAACAGCTGGTCGATCGGATGGTACTCCGATCGGACCGCTAATCGTGCGAGTGACAGTCCGTTCGGACGGCTGTCCGGTCGAATGGCCGTTCGAATGGATTGTTTCTTCCTTTGGGAAGGATTTGTTTGTATATGATGGCTTGACTTTTGAAGTTTTTGTTGTAGCATTTTGAAAACATAGAAGTATATCTACCCTTCAGGTCGATCGGACGGTCGTTCGATCGGCCGGCAACCCGATTGGTTGGGCACCTTAGTGAGAACAAGTTCACAGCAGGTTGTCACTCGATCGGACAGCAGTTCGATCGGGTGGCATTCCTAGTGCATTGAACATGCTGAAAATTGTCAAGTGTTGAAGTTTAATTGTCACATGTTCAGGCGGTTAACCCGATCGGATGATAGTCCGATCGGACAATGACTCGTTCAACGATTAGACTTCAAATGTTGGTGAATAGTTTAAGTGTGGGACCCAAGGTGCAGATCGATCGGGTAACAACCCGTTCGGATGACAGTCCGATCGGATGGTAGTTCGATCGAACAGCATTCCGGCCTGGTCGTTCCGTTCGTCTGACACTTGGTTGTTTTGATTGTTTGTGGTTTTATCGAGCTGTTCTGATAACGTGTTAAGCAACAGAAACCTCGTCAATACTTGGCATTCCTGATCGGATAGGAATCACCCAAATCCGGTCAGTTAACTGTTCAAGACGGTGTTCCATGTTTAACCTGTAATCGGTAACCCTCGTCGATAGGATTCTGATCTTGGACCAACACAACCACAAGAATGAGTAAGAAGTCGGTACAAGCTCCAATTCTATCGGTTTTGAGTGCATTGAGTGTAAAAGAGTTGAAAGAAAGTTGGAAAACATTCTCTCAATCCTTTTCACTGTGAATATGTTTAGATCTATGAAAGATCTTTGTTTGTTTATGTGGAAATCGGTTAGATCCAAGTTGTTCTTAGTGGATTGAGGCCAAAACATGAAGTTCTTCAAGAACACATGATGACGTCATCCTAGAACACCTAGAATCTTGATGATTTCACGGTTAAACGTTAAGATTCAAAAGATAGAAAGATGTAGGAGTGCGTGTAGATCAAGGAAGTACAAGATTTAGGACGAGATCTTACCGGAATCGAGTGAAATCTGAAGAAAAGTGAGGAGAGCGTGCTGTTCGGACGTCACTTTCCAAAAGTAGAAAGAATGAAAGTAACAGGAGGTATTTATAAAGTTCCTAAAGAGGAAAGGGCTGGTCGATCGGCCAGGCAGCTCGATCGGACAGCCTGTCCGAGCTCATAATGACCGAGGCTCACAAATCCCGTTACTTTATCCATCCAGGTGCCGATAAGATGTACCAGGATCTGCGTACAACTTATTGGTGGCCTGGCATGAAGAGGGACATTGTTGTATATGTGTCTAAGTGCCTTACCTGCTCGAAGGTAAAAGCTGAGCACCAGCGTCCCTCTGGACTCTTAGAACAACCAAAAATCCCAGTTTGGAAATGGGATAGTATCGCTATGGATTTTATTACCAAACTACCCCACACCTCTAAAGGTCACGATAGTATCTGGGTGATTATTGATCGATTGACCAAATCCGCTCACTTTCTTCCTATTCGTGAAGACTACAGAGTGGAGAAACTTGCTCGAGTCTATACTGATGAGATTATATGCCGTCATGGCATGCCCACTTGATATAATTTCAGACCGTGATGGTCGTTTTACTTTGCGTCTTTAGCAAACGTTTCAGTCCGCTATGGGTTCGCACTTGAATCTTAGCACGGACTTTCATCCTCAGACGGATGGGCAGACCGAGCGTACTATTCAAACCCTAGACGACATGCTCCGTTCTTGTGTCATCGACTTTGGTGGTAACTGGGATGTACATTTACCATTGATAGAGTTCTCGTACAACAATAGCTACCATTCCAGTATCCAGAAGGCTCCTTTCGAAGCTTTATATGGGCGAAAATGTCGATCTCCTCTCAGCTGGCATGAGGTTGGGGAAAAGCAGTTCACTGGCCCTGAGATTGTTCAAGAGACAATGGATAAGATTCTTCAGATCCGTGACAACTTGATCAAGGCTAGGAGACGACAAAAGAGCTATGCTGATAATAGGCGGAAGCCTCTGGAATTTGCTGTTGGTGATCGAGTTCTACTCAAGGTATCTCCCTGGAAGGGAGTAGTTCGTTTTGGAAAGAAGGGAAAGCTTGATCCTCGCTATGTGGGTCCTTTCATGATACTTGAAATGATTGGCAAGGTAGCATACAAACTCGACTTGCCACAAGAACTAAACAACGTGCATCCAGTGTTCCACGTATCTAACTTACGGAAATGCCTAGCCGACGAAGGACTGCAGGTTCCTCTTAAAGACTTGAAAATAAATGAAGCTGTTCAATTTGTGGAGAAACCGGTCGAAATCATGGATCAAACTGCCAAGCGTCTGAGGCGCATCAAAATTCCCATTGTTAAGGTTCGATGGGAAGGAAATCGTGGCGCCGAATTCACTTGGGAATTGAAAAGTGATATGAAGGCCAAGTACCCGCATCTCTTCAAACAATCTTCTACTAAGATTTCAGGGACAAAATCTCCTAAAGGAGGGGAGACTGTAACGCCCAGCGTCCTGAACTTTAGACACTTGGCAAGAACAATCCCTAAACTTCTAATAAGTTGTCAGTTTTAGTCCCTGTGGTTTTATAGAGTTGATGTTTTGATACTTTTGGTGTGAATCTTGTTGATACTATGATGCTTGACTCTTTATTCTAGATGCTTGATTCTTGACACTTAAACTATGAGACTTGATACTTAATCTAGCTACTTGACCCTTGATGCTTAATCTAGACACTTGATTCTTGATACTATGGAAACTAGATTCTTATTGTTGATTCTTGATACTTAATACTTGGACTCTTGATTCTTGATGCTTGAGAAACTATGATTCTTGACTCTTGAAACTTATTTGGTGCTTGACTCCTTAGACTCGTGAAACTTGATTCTTGGTTGAACGAGAGACTGGAGCCTTGTCGCTGGCGGAATCTATGAAACTTTGAGACTTTTGGCTTGTAACATAATCTAGACACCTTACATAAACTATACACAATGCAAGCTTAACCTAACTCGCTAAACGAATCAAAAACGGGAACACGGAAGGATTTCATTGGCCAGAATGGCAAATCCGATCGGATTGTCATCCGATCGGACTGTCATCCGACCGGATTGTCACCCTATCGGATGACTGTTCGATTGAACAGCAATCCGAACGGACTGCCATCCGACCCATGCGCTCATACCTCCTTCACTCACCCTCACCTTATAAATAGACCTGTCACATCACCCTTTTCAGTGATGTGACAGCTCTGCTCGACCAGGCACGCTATTCTCCTTCTTTCTTCATTATCTTGCTGATTTCGGTACGTTTCACACTAGATCTTTGTACTTTCTCGCTCATCACATCATCCTCTACGTGATTCTCACTTGAAATCACGCTTTCCACCGTGAGATCTCTCAGATCTGAGATCTTGAGGATGATGTCATCATAGGGGTTGTACAAACTACCATATGACGTCACTCTTGGTGAGGTCTAGCTAAGATCTAAGAGATTCCATGCTTATTTCATTAAATCTAATGCCAAATCTAAGAGTTTTTATACTAAAACTTAAGTTCATCATCCTTCCTTCTAACTTTTGATTTACTTCGGTGATAAAAAGGGACTGAACGGGCTGTGGACTTGATCGGTGGTCTGGAGTTGGTTTAGGAACGAATTGTTCACTGATTAAGACGATCACATGATGGATTCCGGCATAAACCCGTTACTAACATACAAACGGGTCGGACAGGGGTGATTCCCGGCCGATCAGAATGGCTGTGAAACGATGAGTTACTGTTGCCGCTGTATGTGACGTGACGTCACCATTAATCTTCGAACTTAGTAATTTTACAAAAATAATCTTCAAGAACAAGAGTCGCCTGAACGAATGACAGCCGTCCGATCGGACAGCCACCTTATCAGGTGACACTTGTCCTTGAATCTTGAAACTTGGGACTTCCCAACACTTAGAAGTTTATTTAGAAACATGAAACTTTGGAAAGCTTTGATCGAATGACAGCCCGATCGGACTGTTGTCCGATCGAGCCGCCATCCTAGTTCCCTTCATTTATGAAACTCAAACCAAGTGACAACCCGATCGGATGACCATCCGATCGGGCAACCATATGTCTCTTCACCAATGTGCGTCATCCGATTGACCGGTAATCCGATCGGACAACCATCCGATCCAATGACCAACTTGATACTTTGAACAACCTCGTTATCTTGCCCGACTCTTACCCTATTGTAATCTAATCAGGCTAATCTTAAAAAGAGCTCCCTTTGATCCAATAACAGTTGTGACTGTTAAGCAATCACTGTGAGTATACTCGATCGCCTTTTACGTTAAACTTTTGGGGTGTAACATGTATTCTATGAAACTTAAACTTGAATCTTTGAAACTTATACTCTATCCTATGTGAAACTTGTGATTCTTGATTCTTGACTCTTTGTGCTATGTGACGTTTAATCCAGAGTGTGTAGTTCCGCCTTAACAATAGTAGCGCTATAGGAGATGCACCTCCCCCATTATTCTCGGGGGGTATTGTTAGGAGGATTCTAGTTTACCTTGAGTCTTGGGTAAATGCTAACGCATCGGGATACTTGGGCTATCACTGCATGGACTGCGACACTAGCACGGCTGAAACTATTTTATTGTTTACACTATGGATACGAGTTGTATTAATCTATTATTCTATTATCAAACTTGTATACTCGCCAATACTTTTGTATTGATAATTTAATACATGTTGCAGGCTGATAGGATGCTTGGGATGCATGGAATTCAGCTAGGAGATGCTTAGAAACGTCACCTAGTTAACTTAGAATCTTTGAACAATTTGAACAATATTTGTTTTGGTCTGTATTCGATACTTGTGTTGGTTGTGTTTACTTTTAGACAACGTTATGATGAATTTGATCTAATTTCTATGAAAAGTGTTATGGATTCTCATGAGCGATCTGAACGCTTAGTGCTCGCACCCCGATGTTTCCGCCATCGGTTGGGGTGTGACACATCACCACACTAGCAGGTCCCTTCTGAGGACCCACATTTCCAGGCGGTCACACCACCACCACCACCACCAGCGCCAGAGCAGCCACCGCCTCCCGAACAATCGAGGCGACGAAGACTGCATGGATGTCCATGCGTGGGGGTTTCCATTTTAGCACCCCCCAACACTCCAGCAACAGCAACTACCCGCCGCTCTATGAAGACCCGCAAATGGGTGGGCCTTCAAATGCAGTTTCTGAAGTCGACTCTGCACCAGTCGCCCCAGCACCACCCATGGGTTATGAAAACCCAATTCCATCTTACCCAGGTGCAGCTGGGTACAACCCATTGAGCAGCAAGCTTATTTGGGTTATAACTACAACAATGCACCTACTGTTGACCTGTACATTGAAGCAGCAAACTTCAATGCTATCTACCCTGGTCCTTTTCCACCTACGTACCCAACTGGGTACCCTGCATATGGGTATCAATACCCACCACCTCCACAGCCTCAGCAGCCGCAGCCGCCGCAGCCACCACAAATTCAACCACCGCAACAACAAGAAATCCTCCAAAGGTTGCACGAGGTGGAACAAAGGGTAGACGAAGAGCGTAGAAGCCGTCGCGGTCTTCTAAAGGGTTTGGCAAACCTCATTAAGGGGAAAAAGAAGAGGGATTATTAGAAATCCTTATTTATTGTTTTGTAATTTTATTTCAATTTGGTCCCTGCGTGGACATTTCATTTATGTATTTGGTCCCTGCGTGGACTTGTCTTTTTTCATTTTAGTCCCTGCGTGGACAATGTTATTTCATTAAAAGACCCGTTTAGGGAAACTATTGTACTTCTTAAGATAATTTATGGAATGTTTCATTTTTAAAATTTTTATTTGTCATTATATGCATGTACTATATAAAAAAATCAAAATATCATTTCAATTTACAATTGATCTGCCATTAAATATTATAAGAAAATCTTAAAGGTGTAACCTAGCCCATATGTCATTTTAGACATGGCCATGTTGATAAAACCTTTTTAAGATTCAAACCTTTGTTAACATCTGAAAACATGTTAGCACTCCTGGAAAATGTGATTCGATAAAGTCACACTAGTCATCCTTATATTGGATTCTTCCAAATTCCTTATTTAGCCAATGATCTAGAAAATCATGGCTTGTATCATCAAATGAGATGATCACATTATAAACATCCATTAGTGATGAAGTGCCTACGGGCCACACTTATTGTCCTATAAGACAAATGACAATTGTAGTCTATGACTCCCTGTCTGGAAAGGCGATGAACTATGTTCAAACCTTAATGCCTTGATCCTATAAGATCATGACATATAAATTAAAAATGTCCTTGTGACTAGGCCTTTTGTGCCGCCTTAATATCCTTAATGATTTATAACTGGGATAAATTATAATGAAAAATTATAATGAAAAATTTAAAATAAATATGATTATCAAATTAACCAAATATGGTTTATATTTACCATGGTTAATGAATCATCGAAAATGATGATTCCATAATAAACTTCTGAACAAACTATTGTCTATTGTTTTATAGTAATCAAGCGTCAGCATGTCTGAATCAGAAGAGGTTAATAGTTGTTAGTGCATGCATCTGTCGACTTCGTCTTGTATCGAGTCTTACACTAGATAGATTAGATCAGGGCACGTTTTACAAGGAAATAGCAAAATTACATGTTTTAGAGGGTGATTCCGCTTGAAAGTGGATGTTGCACTTTCAAGCGAAATCAATAACTGTTATTTCGCTTGAGATGTTAAATGGTGATTTCGCTTGAGTGAAGGTTCCGCTTGAAATGTTTTCAAGCGAAATCAAGTGTCCCATATATAGTGTTCGAGCGAAATCATTTGGAACAGTTGTGACACATGTGATTTCCATACCGAGGTGCTGCCGGTGTGAGATTTGGTTGTAATCAGTGTAAAATCAATACAACAAGTGTTTAAAGTGTATTGCAAGCTGTTTCGAACTCAGTTTCTTGTTTTCCGCACCTGAAACTGTTTCAAACTCCTCTGAACGACTCGTTTGGGTCGATACACGATCCTACAAGTGGTATCAGAGCTCAGGAGGAGGAGTTCTATACGATTCAGCTGGAAAATCTCTGTTTTTCTACTCTTTCTTTCAAAATTTCAAGATTTCTCGGTGAAAATCGGTTCAAATTTTCACGGACTGTTTAAAACTTCAAGTTAACAAACCCTCGAAAGTTACATGTTAAAATTCGGACTAAAAATGGGTAAAATGGACCTCCGACGTGATTCCGCTTGAAAGGACCATCTGGTGATTCCGCTCGAAAATTGCCTATTTCGCTTGATATTTCAAGCGAAATCTGATATTTCCGTTCAAAGTTCTGTTATTCCGCTTTAATCGTCTTGTTCCGCTTGAAAATATTTCAAGCGAAATCTGTGATATTGCTTGAAACCTGATTCCGCTCCAAGTCATTCTTATTCCGCTTGAAATTTCAAGGGGAATCGGGATTATTGTTGTTGATTTGCTATTTCGTTTGAACTTGTAATTTGATTTCGCTTGAAGTTTCTTTTCAGTGTATTCCGCTTGAATCTGACTACTGGGTTATTTCGCTTGAATTACAAAAATCATGGGTGACGATTTTTACAACGCGTTCGCCACATCTTCGGTTACTCCAGCTTCGATTGCTCAAAACATGAACCTGGAAAATGAAACCGGGACTACTCAAAAACCCCCAAAACTAATGAGCATTGAAGAATATTACGGATGGAAAGATCGTTTCGAAAACTGGGTTCAAGCTAACCATTTGAGATCATGGGAGTGTATACTGAAAAGATATGTGCTACCTCGAACTGAATTACAAACTGAAAAACAAATCGCGGAGTTCAATGACCAAGAACGGGAAATGTATCGTGCTGAAAAGATGATGATTAGTTTGCTTCAACAAGCTATCAAAGAAGACATCTTTGTGTTGCTACAACATGACAATACCTCAAAGTCAATCTGGGATGCTCTTAAAGTCAAGTTTGAGGGTAGTGAGAATATGATTAAGAGCAAAAAGGCACTACTCAAGAAAGAGTTTGATCTTTTCAGTAGTTTGCCTGGGGAGGACACAAAGAAGTTAATTGAAAGATACTGTCACTTAGTTCGATCCATGTCGATGTTGAGCATAACAAAAGATCGTGAAGAGTGGGTTGACAAGCTAGCTGATGCTTTACCTCAAAAGGAGTGGGGAACTTACTTGATGATTCTGAAGAACACTGGGGTTTATGATGGATTAACAATCTCTCAGTTCATTGAGAAGATAGAGAGTCAAGATCTGGAACAGCAGAAGATTGCTAGGATGAACAATCCGAGTAATCAACAAGATGTGAAAATGTACTACAAAGGTGGTGTTCCAGAAGCTAAAAGAAGCCCGAAAATCCAAACTGCATTTAGTGCTGGAGATTCATCAGAAAAAGTTGATCAGAGTACAAATAAAAGCAGTAGGTTCTCTTCATATCCAAGTGTTAATCCCAAGAGTTCATCTGAAAGTTTTCATTCTCAAAGCACAAAAACTGGAAATGGTTGTGTGATACAGTGCAACATTGCTTTGAATCTTCCTGATGGTCAAAGTTTCTCTGAAGAAGTTGCGAAAGATCACATGGCTTTACTTGGTTCTGTGCTGCTATCTTATGAAGGATTAGTTGCAGGGAGGATCGAGAATCCTATGCTAACAAAGGAGGATTACGATCAGATAGACGCCGAAGAAATGGAACTAATGGACATCAAATGGTGTCTTGCTAGTGTCCTTAGGAGAGCAGAAAAGTTTAAACTGATTACCGGGAGAAATGACTTTCTTGATGCACATGTTTCTACTTTAGGTTTCGATAAATCTAAAGTTACTTGTTTTAAATGCAGGGAGAAAGGCCATTTCAAACGAGAATGCAAAAATAGAGAGGCAAATGATGTAAAGAATCCGTTCGGAAAAGATGACTACTACCGGAAAGCCATATACCAGCAAGTTGGTCAACAACAACAACAAGAACCGCAGGTGGTTCATGGTAGAAAAGTGACTGAGGATTCAAAGAGAGCATGTCTAGGGAATCAAGAAAACTTTAACTAGAACTTTCAGGATGATGAAAGGCTACCAGAAGGTTTTAGCTGGGATATGTTTACCGATGAGAAAGGAGATTTTAAAGCTTTCATTGCTAAGATTGTAAAAGAACCAGACATGTTCACAGAGTGGATGAAATCTATTGGTAAGACTGTGAAAAATGAATATGAAAAGTCTGTTTCATCAGAAGAAAGCTCACCGAGTTCAGATGAAAGTTTACAGTGTGATGAAATTTCAGAAAAGGAGATTGTTTTTTATCAAACACCATCTGATTCTGGTTCTTCGGATGTTAGTTCTGAAAAATCAGTAGAGTTCGATCAATCTCCAACTGATGACAGCAGTGATGATGAGGAAGAAAAACATATTAATATTGCAAAATCTCATCTATCTCCTGAAAGTTTTCATTTCTATTTTGCAGATCGCTTGGAAAAGCTGAAGGAGAAAAGAGCTGCAAAAGAACAAAAAGAAATGAAGTCTGAAAGTGATGCTGAAAAGGATGAGATTGTTCGAAATGAAGAAGTTAAAGTTGCTGCTGAGAAGATTGCTGAAACTGAGCAGGTAACTAAAGCAGAAAAAGTTGTTGAAATTGAGAAGATCATCGAAGTTGAAAAGATTGTGGAAGTCATCAAACCTTGCTCAAAGTGTTTAGAACCTTGCAAAGAATGTGCAGCTAAAGATGAGAAGTTGGCTGAGTATGAGAAGATGAAAGAGCATTTGTTGTTCAATCTAAACTACGTGAAGGAATCTTATGATGTTTTGAACAAAACAGTAACTGGCCTTCAAAAGACTAACTCTGAAAGAGAAAACGCTTTGACAATGATGAATGCAACGACGATGACAAAACAGAAATCTATCAATTTCTACATCGAAGAAAGTGCAAAGTGCAAGCAAGAGTTTGAAACCGAGAAGATTGAAAATGAGAGAATCAGACGTTTATTACAAAGTTATTCTAGTTCTGATTATCTTATTGATCGAATTTATCCGACTGTTGTAGGTTTCGAAGCATTCAAATATGACAAGCCAAAGAAGAAAGACATTGGTAAGAAACCGACTGTTAGCTATAACAAGTGTCCGCCTCCGATCTGGGAAGTTTATTCTCCCAGAAAACCAAATGAGGAGCAAGTCGAAAAAGCAGTCGATATAAAGTTAAAAACCGATACAACTGATGAATCACCGGAAAACATTGACGTTACGTTCACATCGTCTGACACTGATCATGAGTCTGAGTTAATCAAAAAGGTGGTCGATCAAGTGTTGGATACTGATGAGGAGTCTGAGTCAAAGTTTGAGTCTAGAGGGTCAAGTTCGTCAGTCAACAGTCCAAAACCGATGGTTAAAGGGCTTACAGTAAAGAGTTTTTGTTATCAAAAGTAAATTTGGATGATGAAACATTTGAAGTAGCATATACTTTAAATGATTCTGACAAATTATATTCTGACAAAGAGTTTCCAATAAGAAGTGTTAGAATTGAAATGATCAAAAAGGTTTTCAAAATGACAGAAATTAATATTTCTGAAATAAAAGATTTAAATCTTACTGGAAAACCTAAAAAATACACTTCAAGAGTTCAACAACGCCTAAACAAGAAAAAGGGTTACAATTCTGGTTCTGGTTTTCAAAAGAAACCAAACCATAAGGTTAACTACAAAAAGAAAGGATTGGGCTTTGTTCCACCAGAAAACTATAAAAATGACAAAATTTCTCAAACAAATACAGAATTTGTTTCAGGTGGAAGTGCAGAAGAAGAACAGAAGAAACCATTCTGGAGGCAATCAAACCAGGAGTTTCTTGCTGAGATTAAAAGAAAAGGAACTGGAGTTTTTCATAGAAAAGATACTCAAATCTGTTTCAAATGCAATGAAGCTGGTCACATTGCATCAGTTTGTTCTCAAATGGCAAAACCAAAACAGGATGTATCTGAAAAACTGAAAGAGAAAGTTGTCGATATTGAACCACCAACTGAAAAATTCAAAATTTTTGAAAATTCTACTTATGAAGTTGGTGAGTGTTCAAAGAAAAATTTTTACAAAAAGAAAGCAAAAGGCAACCAAGTGTGGGTTGTTAAGAAGGGTGATGAGAAGGTCGGCGATGAATCTGATTCGACAAAATCAGTGGAGCCACAAGTTGAGGTTAAAAAGGAGAAATTTGTGTCTTCAAAAGATGAGGTTGAAATTCCATCTTTGAAGTTTGATAGTATTAAACAAATGGTTGGTAAGGTGGAAATCTCAAATCAATTCTATTCTGATCAGAAGGAATTTGATGTTGAGAAAACATTCAATGGGAATGTTAAGAAAATTTTTGGGAAAATGGTCGAGGGAAAAGCCAAAGGGGTTAAAGATTTCTATGCAACAAAGAAAGCAACCTATAACCCTACTGAGCAAGAGTTAAACACACCCAAGGTTGGTAAGACTTGGGTGGAAATTCTTTTCCCTTGAAAAATCCGAACTATGCCGGAGATCCCAAGTTTGTAATCGTGGATCAGGAATCGGCATCATTCTTGTTATGATAGTTTTTGTGAAAGAGTTTCAATTTGTTAAAAATTTTACAGGTGATGGACTATGCCGGAGCTTCCAGGTTGGTAAGTGCGAAGCAGGAATCGGCATCTTGATTTGGTAAAATGGTTTGTGTAGATGTGCTATTTCTACATGTTGTTGGTGCACTACATCTGTTGATTTCGTCTTGGATCATGTTATACATTATATTGTATAGATTAGGGCGCATTTTACGAGAAAATAGGATGGCATATAGGTTTAAACTGGTAGGTCCGCTTATACCGACATAGTAGGTCCGCTTATGTGTCAGGTCCGCTTATACGGACATAGTAGGTCCGCTTATTTGTCAGGTCCGCTTATACGGACATGTCCGTATGTGGGGACCTACCTGCTCTATATATACCAATAAGCGGATCTCATTTGTAACCTTCTTGATTTTCATACCGAGGTGCTGCCGGTGTGAGATTTGAATGTAAACATTGTAATATCAATCAGAAAAGTGATTTAAGTGAAGATCTAGTTGTTTCTACGTCAGGTACTTGTTTTCCACACCTGTATCTGATCAAAACTCCTCTGATAGACTCGTTCGGGTCAAAACACAATCCTACAAGTGGTATCAGAGCTTCAGGAGGAGGAGTTCTATAGAGATTTGCTGGATTTCATTGAGATTTCTTTCTTCTACACCTTCTTTCATCAGTTCAGAAAGTTCCAACGGTCAAAATCGGCTCAAAATCTCATAGATTGTGCGTAACAGTATATAGACAAACCCTGGAAAGTTTGGTGTTAAAATTCATATTAAAAATGGGTCAAAACTTGTTCCGAATTAGGTCCGCTTTTACGGCATCACATAGGTTCGCTTCATTGGTCCGCTTTTAGATACACTTTATCGAAAGGTTCGCTTCAAATTACACTTAGGTTCGCTTCAAGGGACAGTTTTGTAGCTCCGCTCTTGTGGTCCGCTTTTTGTGACATTATTTGTGAGGTCCGCTCATAGGATAGTATAGGTCCGCTCATGTGATAGTATAGGTCCGCTCATTTGTCACTTTGTCAGTAGGTCCGCTTCAAAGTCTGGTCAATCAATAGATCCGCTTTACTGACAATTTCAAGTCCGCTCATAAGGGTCCGCTTGTATGGTCCAATCACATTTGGTTAAAACTTCGACATAGTGTTTCATGTGTTACCTTTAATAAATTTCAAAGTTGCATGTGAGTGAGTCAGTTTGCATGTGAATTGTTTTATGTCGGTTACCAAAACATGCGGCCCAATGAATGAATCTTGTCGGCCCATGTGTTAAATATTATATCGGTCCACTACACAGACATATTTGAATGGCCCAATGATGTTGTGGTAAGAAGTAAAGTTGTCAGGCTACTTTTATATGATGGCCCAATGAGAATAAATCAAACACAAATGATGTCAGTCCATTAATTGTTCAAATCGATTTATAATGAATTGAATGTGGCAATCACTGCATCAAAGAATTCTCGGCCACTGTGTTGTTTGATAGAATTAATAAAGACATATTTGACTAAAGAAGTTGTCGGCCATTTTAGACAATCCATGTGATCCTTTGATGTATGAGGTCCAATGAAAAATGTGTGTGCATAATTGTTGTCGGCTTTTTCAATAAGTGTGCAAGTGGTAATCTCAATCAATAACAGCTCCGGCCCAATCAATTGTTCACTGTTTCGAATGGCCCAAGTATAGTGTAGTTTGATTTTGAGCATCCCAAGATTTGAAGGCCCAAATCGGTTATTCACTTCACACGTATCATTCACGAGGTCATTTAGTGTGGTCAAGTCGTGTGAAAAAGTCCAATTCAGATAGTTCCAGTTCGTACGGTTTGGAGTTCGCAATTGTCAAAAGTCCAGTAGTTCACACGTAGTGAGTCTGGTTGTTTGAAACTGATCCGAGTCATAGCAGTTCTCACAGTTTGCCAAGTTAAACCTCAGTTCGCATGGAATATTCTATATTCATCAGTTCGAGTGATTCAGTTCACACAGAGTATCAATTTGATTCAGTTGCTTTGATAAAGTGTTTTAAACTGATTGTGTTTTGTTTGTTTGTGTACGTCAGGTATTTCCCGAAACATGGCTGAAGAGTTCTACAATGCATTCGCGACACCTGTTGCTCCTGTAACCGCTGCTGAAGCGTTGTATAATGAGAATGAGACGGGAACTCATCAAAAACCACCAAAACTCATGTACATTGAAGATTTTCAGGGTTGGAAAAACCGATTCGAGAACTGGGTTCAAGCTTACAGATTCGATGCATGATGTTCATTGTTAAAAGATTATGAGAAACCAAAGAATGAACGTGGATTAGAGAAGGGTTTTAATGATTTTACAGAAGCTGACAAGTTGAAATACACAAGTGAAAAGATGATGATCAGCATTCTTCAGCAAGCTGTTAAAGAAGATATTTTTGTGTTACTTCAACATAACGGAACAGCTAGATCCATCTGGGAGGCTTTGATTCAGAAATTCATAGGAAGTGCTGATATGATCAAAAACAAAAAGGCATTATTGAAAAAATCATTTGATATGTTTACAGTTTTCGACCATGAGACTAGAAAACAGACCATTGATAGGTATTGTCATCTGGTATTGGAAATGGGTAGGTTTCATAACAAGAAAGAGGACGATGAGTGGGTCGACAAACTAGCTGAGGCGTTACCACAGCATAAGTGGGGAACATATTTGATGGTTGTGAAACTTATGAGAAAGTCTGAGAGCATGAATTTGGCTCAGTTTATTCAGAAAATCGAAGAGCAGGAGATGGATATTCAAAAGACAGCTATCATGACAAATCCAAATGCAAAGCAAGATGTCAGTCTGTACTATCGAGGGAACAAGTTTGAGGCCACTTCCAGTCAAAGTCCAAAGATTAGTACTGCATTCAGTGCTGATGGTTCTGAAGTCCAAATGCAAGTACTACAACTCAAAGTGGTGGATCTACTTCATCATTCTCAAGCTTTGATCTAAACAGCAACACACCTAGCCCTCAGAAGCAAAATTCTACAAATCTTTCATGTAAATGTGTGTTTGTGAAATAGTCCTTCAACCTAGATTGAAAATGTGTTGAAATTTTTACAGAATAAAGGACTATGCCGGAGCTTCCAGGTTGGTAAGCGAGGAGCAGATATCGGCATTTTTCTTGAGGAATTTACTACGGTAATGTCAATTATGCAAACGGCAAAACAAAAGGTTTGTTTGTGTTTGTTTAGAAGTGGTTAGAAGATTTGATTGTGAATAACCTGTGCATATGGTAGATCAAGGACATTAATTTGTACTTGCATTTTCCTACAAGTGATTGAGAGACAAGATGATGAACCACATCCCCTAACTTAGCATTAATATTCCTACAAGTGATAAAATCAATCAAACTTATTTTCCGGAAAAATCATTTTGATTAAAACAAACTTAAGTGTTTTGAAATCTAAATGAGAAAATAGTTTGTTGATAGGGGGAGTTCTGATTGTTTTATGCCAAGTGAATGACGAATTGAGGCGATTTGATATCGGTTGTCATGTTTCTGTACAGTTTGTTTTCAATTTTCTTTAATGTGTTTGCATTTTAGGGGGAGTAGAAAATTTCAGAAAATCCAAAAACATTAGAAAATTTGAAAAAGCCAAAAACATGATAAAATTCAAAAATGAGTTTCGTTGTAAAAAGAGGAAATGATAGTACATCAGTGGACTGTCACAACATGCTAAAGAATTGGAAAGATTAAATGTGATAAACAATCTCACTGCGGATATGCCAGTAGGTTTTTGCACATTTAGTAGATTGTGACGAGACATAAACCGTAAAAATTCAAACTTGCTTATTCTGTGGGTAACAACTTCTTGGATATATAGGTAACCCCTGAAATCTTGTTTGAAAGATCCCTTATTCTGAGATACTAGGTCTTTACGCTCAGTGATATCTGGGGTATTATCCCGGGACTTCTGCTGTATGGAAGTACAGACCTAGTCCCCGGATAATACTTTCTGCAAATGCTTGAAAAAGCGTCGCCCTCAGCTGTGACACCTGTGTCACTTCAGCCATCAAACGAATACCAAACCAATGAAATATTGTATTTCATACTTGGGATTTGTATAAACACGTGTATCATTTGCACATATTGATTCTTGATCGATTTCGGGCTTTAAATCACTTTCTGGAAGGTTATACGCGATCTGATTCGTAAATATAACCAGTTTAATGCAACAAACACTCCGGAATAGTGACATAGGCTTAACATACCCTAAATAACCTTTACATAACTTAGAAATAAGTTTTGGAAGGTTTGGTATGCCAAAATCAAGTTTATTCGCTTACATGGACTAAATATGACAAACTGCGAAAGTATGCCAATCTGAACTGTAACGAACATTCCGGAACATGATCATAAGTTAAACACACCTTAAATATCCTTTACATAGCTTAGAAATAGGCTTTGAGGGGTTCGCTGTGCTAAAATGAACTTTATGCTCATTCAGGGACTAAAAGTGTCAAAAAGTGCATAAGTTTGCACTTTCGCGCATATCTTACGTTCTGAATACTTCCGGACATCCAAAAATTTATTTAAGCATTAAAATATTATGTTTTAATGTTTGGCATGAGAAAAATCCATTCGTCGCGCAATTTGGATCGTTTTTCGCGCTTATGCGCATTCCGTCGTAATTAAGCGAACATCGCGATCGTACGACCAAACGAACCGACATCCGAGATATTTTTGAGCATGTTTTGAGTTCCCTATAATTTAACTTCATTTTAGAGCCTTGAAATGAGGTTAACGGAGCTTAAACGTGTCAAAAATGGGCCGAAACGCATGTTTCTAAGCTGCAGGGACCAAAAGTGACAAATCTGCCAAACTTTGCCCAGGCGGCCCGCGTGAAGATTCATGCATTCCTTAGGCGGGCCGCGTGAGGTCCCCAGTTCTGCAAAAATGTTTTTAACAGCTGGTTGCAGCTGTTTTGCACCTCCAAACCACTTGCAAATGGTTTCTAAGCATTCTATGGGCTGTTTTGAGACTCCCATGGTTTTATAAATCAATGGGCTATAGGTGGATGGCCAAGATTGAAGCACGCTTTGCGAGGAACGATCTTAACGGTTCACCAAATCCTATAAATACCCATCCATCCCCAAGGCAAAACCCACTTGAATTCTGAGGTTGCTCTCTAAGTTGGGGTGCTTTGACACTTCATACCTGAGAGTACTCGGAACTCAATCTTGCGGGGACCCGTTGTAAGTATTCCTTCGTTCTTTTATTGCTTTTCGAGTCCGAAAGTCAAACTTTGTTTGACTTTCTGCATTGACCAGTTTATGGTCAATGCGAAGTTCGTTTGAACTTCATAACGTGAGCGTAATCACGATGGTTATAGTCCCTAGTGACTATACCTACTGATTACCACGTTATCTAGGCTTAGTGACGAGTCGTAGTTTCGGTCAAAATGCGTTTTCTTGCGCATTTTGTAACCAAACTACTTTAGGGTATTAAAACCGTTTGTTTTAATACCAAACCTGTTTTCTAACATTACTAAACATGTTCTAGCATGTTTAGCTCGTCGCTTTTAGGTTTGTGCTTGATTAGGGTCGTAAGGGTAAGCGATCTAATCAATCGCTTATGCTTACGAACCCGACCCATTTGGTCGATCATTAGGATCCGACCAAACACATTAGGTGACCATAGTATATAGGGAATAACCTTTCAAGGTTATACCTTATGGTCACGCCGTTTAAGTAGTTGTATGATAAGTAAGGTATGTGCCTTAGGTAAATTACCAAAATACCCTTTTTACACTAAAATCCATTTTAAGCCTATGTAACATAATTTTTGGTATCTAAACTGATTTAGCAACAATATTAAGTATGTTAAGGCATATCTTGCTTGTCATAGGGCTAGTTAGGCGCTTCAAGCGCGTTTTACGCGAACGACGCGTTAAAGTAGCATAAGCTACCTAAACGGGTCGTAATGGGTCATAAGCACTAAGGTTAGGTTTCATTTTAGTATGTAGGCTTTGTTTAACCATATCATATGAGTTCCAATACTCATTTGGTTTACGAAACCTCATACTATCCAATCTCCCGATTTAGGTCCGGTTATTTATGTAGTTATCTATATAGCGTGCCGTTCGATTCCGTGATCTTCTAGCTTTGCTTGGTGGTTATCCTAGGACTTCTAAGCAATCTCAAGTGAGTACATAGTCCCCTCTTTTACTGTTTTTCAAACATTTTGGGGTGAAACACATGTTCCTACTTGTTACTTTCATGCCTTTCTGTTTTCATATCATATACTTGCTATATACATTAGTACACTATTAGTACATGATTTCATTTCATCTCACTTGCTATGTATGTTCATTTAACATGCTAGCACATTGATTTACATAACTTTTCTGCTTTGTAAGTTACTTAGCATACTTAGCACATTGTTGTTACGTAACTGGTTTACATTTGGTATGACATTTGGTTTGCATAAACGGTTCTTTACTACATTCATTAACATTAGCTACGCCGCTCGGTAGTAAGTAATGGTACCATAGGACTTGACAAATCCCGTTCCTGACATCCTGGGTTGGTGTGGATGTAAGGAATGACTGAATCCGTGAACATTTTACTTTGATAATCTTTGCTCAAAGGTTATCCTGCTGTCTCAAGGCTTGAATGTAATGCGTTTAACTTACCACATAAATGTTTGTATCAATAAAACAAGTTTTCTACTTGGCAAAACATAACTTTTTGATTTACTCAAAATACTTTGTTTTGGTTCATTTTTACTTATGGTTAAGTATTCTCCTTTTGTTACTTACCATACATAACTTTTGTTTACACATAACTACATAACTACATTTTGGGTTTTAAACATTGACAATGGTTTGGACAAGAACATTTGATGATTGGTTTGAACATGAACTGTATGCTTTGGTGGTTTGTTTAAGTGATTTAAGTAACGATATGTGTGTAGTATGATACAAGCATGGTGGATACGTCGATGGTACTTCCTATATATAAGTGCTTGTATTATATTACATGTCGTAGCGTTATTTGAATCATTCATTTGGATTTATACATTTTTACACAAATAACATATTTTTCACAAGACATTGTTTTACAAAACAGTTTGTTATATACAAACTCATTTTTACTCGGTTATTCATTCAACCTTACATTATTCTTTTTAACTATACATATCTATTATCGATTTTCAAACGATTTTATAAAACAAAACATTTTACAAGGATCATGACTGACTTTTGTTAAACAACTTTCTTTTTCCAAACTTATAAGTCCTGAATCCTAAATCAATAAAACCTATGTACTCGCCGGCATTTTTATGCTGATGTATTTTCACATGTGTTTCAGGTACAGTGGTTGGTGTTATATGATGATGATATTGGTGTATGCTCACACAGGAATGGACGAGGCCTTAGTGACATTAAAAGATGCAAGACTAGTTAATTATGTTATGTTTCCTTGCTGTTTAGACATTGTAATGCATTCAATTTAATAAAACGAAATTTGTTTAATCCATGGTTGTGAAACAATGATTCTGTTACAACACTCCCCGACGTTTCCGCCACGTTTCGTTGTTTTACGTGGTCGGGGTGTGACAGAAAAGTTGGTATCAGAGCCAATGGTTATAGGGAATTAGGTTATTAGTAATGCTTTGACCTAGTCTATAACCTTCCTAGGACCCTAACGCGAGTTTACTTGCGTTTAGTCATAAAACAATACCGTCACTTATCCTTAGGTGACAACCACAACAAGAACATAAATTTGATCCGCTTTGAAAACTAATCATCTGTTCTAGGATGATTGATTACTAGGTTTTGAACCCTTTGTTATAAGGTTTTGAACCCTGCCAGTTTAACTCATATTTGGCTTAGTGCCTTTCGAATTTTCAAAATCTCGTCAAATTTTGGGTCTAAATAATGTGAACACGTGCAAACTGGAAGAGTGAATGCCTGTACTCTGAGTTTTCTGTCTAAGGCTAGAGTGTTCGTACAAATCCGCAATATCGGACCAGTCACTCTTACCTGGGAACTCTTGGGGTGAGTGTTCACTTATAGGCGAGCATGTCTTCAGCGATGCATTATTATGACCTGCTTACTTTGATTCTTCACTATCTCATTTGTTTGCCTTGGGTAACAAACAAATGATCGCAATTTCTATGCGTTGTCATTTTGTTTTGATCACCCGATAACCTTTCACTCGTTTTTTCCTATGTCTTTCATTTTCTTCTAGAATGTCCCTTTATCTCAGCAACGGTCAGATGTCCAAGCAAGCAGCCAAACTTGCCCCGCAAATAGGCGAAGTAGTTCTGAAGACCGTGGACTTAGGTATTGCCATGTCCCGCCTCAAAAATGGAGCCACTCAAGAACCACTGAGGAAAGTAGAAGTCAAGCCTGCACCAAAATCAAGAAAACGTAAGGCTTCAAAGAAACCCGCAGCAGTTGCACCTAATCCAGCGGGACCTAGCCAAAAGGCAACACCACCTGCTAAGAAACAATACAAGGGAACGGCACCACTATGCGACAAATGTAATGGGCATCACCAAGCTCACTTACAGTGTCGTCTGTGTGAATCATGTGGGCGAGTTGGTCACCTGGCGAGTGTTTGTCGAATTAACCCAAACCAAGGTGGTCCAAATCAACCACAAGTCAATTCTGCTCAAGCTCGCTTTCCCCGTGGATCGTGCTACAACTGTGGCGAGACAAGCCATTTCAGGAACAAATGCCCAAAGCTTGCTAAGGCAAATCCAACCCACGGATAAGCAGTTGGCTGATTAGAAGATATTGTTGTCTTATGCTTCTGTTTCTTTGTTTTCTTGTAATGTGAAACAATCCGTTTTGTTTATAAATAAATTATTATTCACAATTCTGATGTACAAATGTAGTTACATGTGTGTATGGCATTTTCCTATGATACCTACATCAAGGAACTATGTTCCTTACAAACTACTCTTGTGATTCTTCCTTTCAAGTGATCGCTCATGATTTCCTCAAAATTTTAAGTACTCGTTTCATTCTAGGAGACAAAGTACGAGAAATAAAGCAAATTATGAGTAATCGTGCTTCTGCACATTTGTGCCTTTGACTCCTTGGTTAGATAACTAAGGGTATTTTCAAACCTCATACTCGTTACGTACTGATTTTTTTCAACATGCATAACATAAGTTTTCAAAACAACCTCCATGATTTCAAAAACAATGTCTATGTTTTCAAAAACGACCTTCATGATTTCAAAATATTATTAATACAGTATAATTACTTATATCAAGTGCATGATTTCAAAAGCATCACTCATGTTTTCAAAAACCTTATATATAATTTCAAAATTCATCCCGCATGATTTTTAAACATTTTTATAAATATACCTACCTAATACACCTACTTTATGATTTCAAAAGTATTATATATATAAGGTTTCAAAAACATTAAACACATTTTTTTAGAACCCCATGCATAGTTTTCAAAATTATTTTCTTCATTCATTGACTTAACCTTCAAATTCCGCTTCATGTGCCGCCTTGGCATATCTAGCATCTCAACTTCATAAGCATTTTTACTTCATGTTTTGACTTAAGCACATCCAATGCAAAGTTTCAAAACATCTTCAACTTCTACAATCCATATGGGGTCTTCTTATCATTACAATTAGATCCTTGTGCATAATTATTATTCAAATCAGAGTCCTTAATTGGATTCTTTGTGTACCTTAATTCGAACATTACGGTTCCTTGCAATCGAAATCGAATCTCCTATTTAAGATCTTTCTAACTTCATAGTTAGATTCTTGATAATGTTTAAAGCACCAATCAAAATCCACTGATTGGATGCCTGGTGTGCTTTAAATGCATGTGCTCAGTTAGCAGAACAAGTTAACAAAATCATGACAAGTTTGAAATCAAGATACACAATTTTGTGGTTATGTGACTATGTGTTTATGCATTATGTGTTTCCTTTTATGCATCTTTGTGATTTAGTATACTCTGGATAATTCGTTATCCAAGTCCTCATAGAACCTTTCGTATTTTTATATGAGGGATTCGTAGTAGGATATTCAAAAGGTACTATCTCAAATCCTTAATTGGGCTTCTACGTGATAATTAAGACCCATGGATTTTATAAGTGCCATTCCATCATTCATAGAGACCCCTTTTTGTGGTCTAGGTCAAAAGATTGATTCAAATTCTGGTTGAGAATGACATGCGATGATATAAGCTGAAAAGACTCCTTGGCGGTCTGGAGATCATTTATTGACTCAATTAAAAAGTACCCCATTATGGTCTAATCATAATCATCACAGGCTCGTTCATCGTTTTCCTCCCCTACACATCATAAGATGCACTACGTGACTATGCAAGGAATTACGTAATTATGGATGCATACATAATTATGAAATTCAGTGCACGGAAACCGCGGTAAGACTTATTATGTGTAAGAACCAATAGTGGCAACCATAACAAAATGTGAACAATGTAATAGAGGTACGGTGGACGCACCAATAACGCTTTATATACTTGTATATAAGTGACCCTCTCATGTTGCAAGCATGATGTTATTTAAGGTTACTAGAAGTTCAGGACTCTAACCAGTGTTGTTCGATCTTTTCAACTTCATGTCTCAAGCTCTCACAAGTTTCCTCTAAATAAATTTCGGGACGAAATTTCCTGAAGTAGGGGAGACTGTGACACCTGTGTCACTTCAGCCATCAAACGAATACCAAACCAATGAAATATTGTATTTCATACTTGGGATTTGTATAAACACGTGTATCATTTGCACATATTGATTCTTGATCGATTTCGGGCTTTAAATCACTTTCTGGAAGGTTATACGCGATCTGATTCGTAAATATAACCAGTTTAATGCAACAAACACTCCGGAATAGTGACATAGGCTTAACATACCCTAAATAACCTTTACATAACTTAGAAATAAGTTTTGGAAGGTTTGGTATGCCAAAATCAAGTTTATTCGCTTACAGGGACTAAATATGACAAACTGTGAAAGTATGCCAATCTGAACTGTAACGAACATTCCAGAACATGATCATAAGTTAAACACACCTTAAATATCCTTTACATAGCTTAGAAATAGGCTTTGAGGGGTTCGGTGTGCTAAAATGAACTTTATGCTCATTCAGGGACTAAAAGTGTCAAAAAGTGCATAAGTTTGCACTTTCGCGCATATCTTACGTTCTGAATACTTCCGGACATCCAAAAATTTATTTAAGCATTAAAATATTATGTTTTAATGTTTGGCATGAGAAAAATCCATTCGTCGCGCAATTTGGATCGTTTTTCGCGCTTATGCGCATTCCGTCGTAATTAAGCGAACATTGCGATCGTACGACCAAACGAACCGACATCCGAGATATTTTTGAGCATGTTTTGAGTTCCCTATACTTTAACTTCATTTTAGAGCCTTGAAATGAGGTTAACGGAGCTTAAACGTGTCAAAAATGGGCCGAAACGCATGTTTCTAAGCTGCAGGGACCAAAAGTGACAAATCTGCCAAACTTTGCCCAGGCGGCCCGCGTGAAGATTCATGCATTCCTTAGGCGGGCCGCGTGAGGTCCCCAGTTCTGCAAAAATGTTTTTAACAGCTGGTTGCAGCTGTTTTGCACCTCCAAACCACTTGCAAATGGTTTCTAAGCATTCTATGGGCTGTTTTGAGACTCCCATGGTTTTATAAATCAATGGGCTATAGGTGGATGGCCAAGATTGAAGCACGCTTTGCGAGGAACGATCTTAATGGTTCACCAAATCCTATAAATACCCATCCATCCCCAAGGCAAAACCCACTTGAATTCTGAGGTTGCTCTCTAAGTTGGGGTGCTTTGACACTTCATACCTGAGAGTACTCGGAACTCAATCTTGCGGGGACCCGTTGTAAGTATTCCTTCGTTCTTTTATTGCTTTTCGAGTCCGAAAGTCAAACTTTGTTTGACTTTCTGCATTGACCAGTTTATGGTCAATGCAAAGTTCGTTTGAACTTCATAACGTGAGCGTAATCACGATGGTTATAGTCCCTAGTGACTATACCTACTGATTACCACGTTATCTAGGCTTAGTGACGAGTCGTAGTTTCGGTCAAAATGCGTTTTCTTGCGCATTTTGTAACCAAACTACTTTAGGGTATTAAAACCGTTTGTTTTAATACCAAACCTGTTTTCTAACATTACTAAACATGTTCTAGCATGTTTAGCTCGTCGCTTTTAGGTTTGTGCTTGATTAGGGTCGTAAGGGTAAGCGATCTAATCAATCGCTTATGCTTACGAACCCGACCCATTTGGTCGATCATTAGGATCCGACCAAACACATTAGGTGACCATAGTATATAGGGAATAACCTTTCAAGGTTATACCTTATGGTCACGCCGTTTAAGTAGTTGTATGATAAGTAAGGTATGTGCCTTAGGTAAATTACCAAAATACCCTTTTTACACTAAAATCCATTTTAAGCCTATGTAACATAATTTTTGTTATCTAAACTGATTTAGCAACAATATTAAGTATGTTAAGGCATATCTTGCTTGTCATAGGGCTAGTTAGGCGCTTCAAGCGCGTTTTACGCGAACGACGCGTTAAAGTAGCATAAGCTACCTAAACGGGTCGTAATGGGTCATAAGCACTAAGGTTAGGTTTCATTTTAGTATGTAGGCTTTGTTTAACCATATCATATGAGTTCCAATACTCATTTGGTTTACGAAACCTCATACTATCCAATCTCCCGATTTAGGTCCGGTTATTTATGTAGTTATCTATATAGGGTGCCGTTCGATTCCGTGATCTTCTAGCTTTGCTTGGTGGTTATCCTAGGACTTCTAAGCAATCTCAAGTGAGTACATAGTCCCCTCTTTTACTGTTTTTCAAACATTTTGGGGTGAAACACATGTTCCTACTTGTTACTTTCATGCCTTTCTGTTTTCATATCATATACTTGCTATATACATTAGTACACTATTAGTACATGATTTCATTTCATCTCACTTGCTATGTATGTTCATTTAACATGCTAGCACATTGATTTACATAACTTTTCTGCTTTGTAAGTTACTTAGCATACTTAGCACATTGTTGTTACGTAACTGGTTTACATTTGGTATGACATTTGGCTTGCATAAACGGTTCTTTACTACATTCATTAACATTAGCTACGCCGCTCGGTAGTAAGTAATGGTACCATAGGACTTGACAAATCCCGTTCCTGACATCCTGGGTTGGTGTGGATGTAAGGAATGACTGAATCCGTGAACATTTTACTTTGATAATCTTTGCTCAAAGGTTATCCTGCTGTCTCAAGGCTTGAATGTAATGCGTTTAACTTACCACATAAATGTTTGTATCAATAAAACAAGTTTTCTACTTGGCAAAACATAACTTTTTGATTTACTCAAAATACTTTGTTTTGGTTCATTTTTACTTATGGTTAAGTATTCTCCTTTTGTTACTTACCATACATAACTTTTGTTTACACATAACTACATAACTACATTTTGGGTTTTAAACATTGACAATGGTTTGGACAAGAACATTTGATGATTGGTTTGAACATGAACTGTATGCTTTGGTGGTTTGTTTAAGTGATTTAAGTAACGATATGTGTGTAATATGATACAAGCATGGTGGATACGCCGATGGTACTTCCTATATATAAGTGCTTGTATTATATTACATGTCGTAGCGTTATTTGAATCATTCATTTGGATTTATACATTTTTACACAAATAACATATTTTTCACAAGACATTGTTTTACAAAACAGTTTGTTATATACAAACTCATTTTTACTCGGTTATTCATTCAACCTTACATTATTCTTTTTAACTATACATATCTATTATCGATTTTCAAACGATTTTATAAAACAAAACATTTTACAAGGATCATGACTGACTTTTGTTAAACAACTTTCTTTTTCCAAACTTATAAGTCATGAATCCTAAATCAATAAAACCTATGTACTCGCCGGCATTTTTATGCTGATGTATTTTCACATGTGTTTCAGGTACAGTGGTTGGTGTTATATGATGATGATATTGGTGTATGCTCACACAGGAATGGACGAGGCCTTAGTGACATTAAAAGATGCAAGACTAGTTAATTATGTTATGTTTCCTTGCTGTTTAGACATTGTAATGCATTCAATTTAATAAAATGAAATTTGTTTAATCCATGGTTGTGAAACAATGATTCTGTTACAACACTCCCCGACGTTTCCGCCACGTTTCGTTGTTTTACGTGGTCGGGGTGTGACATCAGCAAATCGATGAAACAATAAAATTGATAGTCATTGCTGTTGTAAAAAAGATCCTCTCAAGGGGACCCACCAAAAGTCGAGCCGTCATCTCTCTGCTGAACGGAAGTTCTGACCTGAGCTCTCACGGTTTCGCACCTAACCCCTTACAGATATCATCTGTGGTATATTCACCTGTAAGACTGAATATTGGGATCTGGATACGGGAGTATATTCAAGTAGTGGGACACACGGATAAGTTTTAGTTTCTAAGACATTAATATCGTATCTCGGATCAATTGAACTTTGTGTGAAAATTTAAGTGGACAAATATACTAACAATCTAGGTAAATTGTTTAAAACTTAAAATGAAATGAAGCTTAACGGTGTTGATGACTAGTCTCAAAAACAGATATGATCCTCTTACACGAACTCACAAAAATATTGTCTGTAAATATTTCTTTTCTGCATTACATGTTTCTTTTCAAAATTCAAAAAGATTTTAGTGTGTTTTAGCATAAAGTTTCAAAAACTCAAAAAGATTTTTGGCAACTGATATTGGAAAGCTGATTTTCAAAATTCCGAGTGCAAAACATGATGAGCAATATTTGAGGGGGAGTGTATGTTTGGAATTAAATGTTTTCATAATCTAACCTTTCAAGTGGTTCATCAAAATCTGTGTTTGTTTTGAAGGAGAGTCTGAGTTAGTTCATGAGTTTATGTTTGTAATATGTATGTGAAAGAAATTTACTTTAAGGTAGAGCTTTTGCAGGATAAGATGAGAAGCTGTTAGATGGAAAGCCAGACAACGATCCTGAAGATGTTACTGAAGAACAAAGGAATACCAGTAAATCGAGAGGGGGAGTCTTAAGATAGAGAGAAAGAAAAGCCCAGAGACTGATCAAGACTGAAGATGTAAAGACACAGCATTGTTGTGACTCGATAGTCGACTCCATCAACATCTGAGGGGGAGTCTGTTGGTGCACTACATCTATTGATTTCGTCTTGGATCATGTTATACATTGTATTGTATAGATTAGGGTGCATTTTACGAGAAAATAGGATGGCATATAGGTTTAAACTGGTAGGTCCGCTTATACGCACATAGTAGGTCCGCTTATGTGTCAGGTCCGCTTATACGGACATAGTAGGTCCGCTTATTTGTCAGGTCCGCTTATACGGACATGTCCGTATGTGGGGACCTACCTGCTCTATATATACCCATAAGCGGATCTCATTTGTAACCTTCTTGATTTTCATACTGAGGTGCTGCCGGTGTGAGATTTGAATGTAAACGTTGTAATATCAATCAGAAAAGTGATTAAGTGAAGATCTAGCTGTTTCTACGTCAGGTACTTGTTTTCCGCACCTGTATCTGATCAAAACTCCTCTGATAGACTCGTTCGGGTCAAAACACGATCCTACACATGTGGTTAAATGTTTTGGATATACTTGCAAGTGGTAAATCAGGGACATTAGGTTGTACTTGATTTTCTACAAGTGGTTAAAATTGAACAAGATGATGAACCAGTCCCTAACAAGTGGTAAAAACAAACTTATTTTCCGGAAAAATCATTTTGATTAAAACAAACTTAAGTGTTTTGAAATCTTAATGAGAAAATAGTTTGTTGAAAGGGGGAGTTCTGATTGTTTATGCAAAGTGAAGGGCGAATTGAGACGATTTGATATCAGTTGTCATTTTTCTGTATAGTTTGTTTTCAAATTTCTTTAAATGTGTTTCCATTTTAGGGGGAGTAGAAAATTTCAGACAGAAAATCCAAAAACATTTGAAAATTCAAAAACATGATAAAATCAAAAATCAGTTTTGTTGTGAAAAAGGAGGAAATGATAGTACATCAGTGGACTGTCACAACGTGCTAAAGAATTGGAAAGTTAAAATGTGATAAACAATCTCACTGCAGATATGCCAGTAGGTTTTTGCACATTCAGTAAATTGTTTTCGAGATATAAATCTAAATTTAAACTTGCTTATTTTGTGGGTAACAATTCTTGGATATATGGGTAACCCCCAAAATCTTGTTTGAAAGGTCCCTCTTTCTGAGATACTAGGTCTTTATACTCAGTGATATCTGGGGTATTATCCTGGGACTTCTGCTGAATGGAAATTCTGACCTAGTCCCCGTAAAATACTTTCTGCAAATGCTTTGAAATATAAGCTCGCCCTCAGCAAATTGATGAAATAATAAAATTGATAATCATTGCTGTTGTAAAAAAGATCCTCTAAAAGGGACTCACCAAAAGTCGAAGCCATCATCTCTCTGCGTATACGGAAGTATCGACCTGAGCTCTCACGGCCCTCGCAATTAACCCCTTACAGATATCATCTGTGGTATACTCACCTGTAAGACTGAATATTGGGATCTGGATACGGGAGTATATTCAAGTAGTGGGACATGCGAATAAGTTTAAGTGCTTAAGACATTAATTTCATATCTCGGATCAGTTGAACTTTGTGTGAAAATTTAAGTGGACCAATATACTGACAATCTAAGTGAATTGTTTAGAACTTAAAATGAAATCAAGCTTAACGGTGTTGGTGATTTGTCTCAGAAACTGATATGATCCTCTTACACAAACTCACAAAAATATTGTCTGTAAATATTTCTTTACTGCATTTCATTATATTAAAAATCCAAAAAGATTTTAGTGTGTTTTAGCATAAATTTTGAAAAATCCAAAAATATTTTTGACAACTGGTGTTGAAGAGCTGATTTTTAAAGTTCCAAGTGCTAAACATGATGACATGTTGTGAGGGGAGCCTATGTTTGAAATCAAACGTGCTAATCATTTTTCAAAGTGGTTCATCAAGATTATGAAGTAGAATTTGAGAGAGAGTCTGAGTTAGTGCATGCCTCTATATTTGAAATATGTAAATGTGTGATATTTACTTTGAGGTAGAGATTGTGCAGGCGTAAAATTTGAGCCAGGTGACAATCCTGAGTAGAACGAGAGCCAAGTCACGATTTTGGAACCAGGCTGATCGATCCTGAGAAGCTTGTGTTTAGAGAAAGCCAGGTTTCCAATACCTGAGGACTCTGAACTGAAGAATAGAGCTAGGTGATCTTGGGATATGAGCCAGACTACGATCCTGAAGCAGATGATGCTGATGAACTCAAGAAAAGCCAGCACATTGTTAGGGGGAGTCTGTTGATGCTGATTGAGAGAGTGAAGCCCAGAGACTGATAAAGACTGAAGTTGCAAAGACTCGACATGTGAAACTCGTCAACATCTGAGGGGGAGTCTGTTAGTGCATGCATCTGTCGACTTCGTCTTGTATCGAGTCTTACACTAGATAGATTAGATCAGGGCACATTTTACAAGGAAATAGCAGAATTACATGTTTTAGAGGGTGATTCCGCTTGAAAGTGGATGTTGCACTTTCAAGAGAAATCAAGAACTGTTATTTCGCTTGAGATGTTAAATGGTGATTTCGCTTGAGTGAAGGTTCCGCTTGAAATGTTTTCAAGCGAAATCAAGTGTCCTATATATAGTGTTCGAGTGAAATCATTTGGAACAGTTGTGACATTTGTGATTTCCATACCGAGGTGCTGCCGGTCTGAGATTTGGTTGTAATCAGTGTAAAATCAATACAACAAGTGTTTAAAGTGTATTGCAAGCTGTTTCGAACTCAGTTTCTTGTTTTCCGCACCTGAAACTGTTTCAAACTCCTCTAAACGACTCGTTTGGGTCGATACACGATCCTACAATAGTCATCCAAGGGAGAGAAATGATACCACCAGAATAAATGTAGCTGGTGCAGACCTACAAACACTAATAGACAATGTTGTTACTAGAGCCATTGATAGACAGTTCAAAGAACCAAGTAATACTCGCACAAAGACTCAAACTGTGGCTCATAGTAAGCCCCCTTCTAAAACACATGAGTCAAATAAGGACAATTCTCGTCACTCGTCGAATCAGAAGAGTCTCCCATCCAATCAAATTGTGCTTAATTAGGAGCCACGTGTCAAGACTTGCCCTTACAAATACTTCGTCTCTTGCAAGCCAAGGGATTTTACAGGCGAAAAGGGTGCCATTGACTGTATGACATGGCTTGATGAGATGGATACTGTAGTGGATATCAGTGGTTGCGCGGAACAGGATATTGTGAAGTTTGTTTCACAGTCGTTTAAAGGGGAAGCATTGGTTTGGTGGAGATCGTTGATACAAGCCACGGGGAAAATCCCACTATATAATTTATCGTGGGAACAATTTTTGGCACTGATCAAAGAAAACTTCTGTCCTCAGCATGAGGTAGAGAAAATTGAAACTAACTTCTTGACTCTGGTCATGAAGAAGTTGGATTGCTAAGCCTATGTCACAAGTTTCAACACCATGGCTTGATTGGTTCCCTATTTGGTCACACCAGAACCAAAGCGCATAGCGCGCTTCATTGGAGGCCTGGCTCCAGAAATCAAAGGCAATGTTAAAGCATCTAGGCCTACCACTTATAGGAATGTGGTAGATTTGTCCTTATCTCTCACACTCGATGTGGTTAGAAACAAGTCTGTTAAGACTTCTGAAGAGGGAAGGAGGAAACGTGAAGATGAGAGCTCACGTCGCTCTGACAAGAAAAGAAAAGGTAACTCTGAGCATAGGAAGAGTTCTGGGTTTAAGAAGGACTCCCAACAGTCAGGTTAGAAGCCTAAGTGTAAGACCTGCCAGAAGCACCATTTTGGGAAGTGCAGACTCGAATCACAATCGCAATCGCAGACGAAGCCTAAAGTTTGTGGAATCTGCAAGTCAAAAGAACATAGAACTCTGGATTGCAAGAAAATGAAGGATGCAACATGTTATGGTTGCAATGAGAAGGGGCACATAAGGACCAATTGCCCGAAAAACCCAAAGAAACCTGAAGAGGCCAAGAAGACCAATGCTCGAGTCTTCCAGATGAATGCTCAGGAGGCAGTACAGAATGATAATGTTATAACAGGTACTTTCCTTATCAATGATGTTTATGCTAGAGTTTTGTTTGATTCTGGCGCAGATAAGTCTTTTGTAGACAATAAATTTTGGGTAAACTGTTAAATCTGCCTGTTAAAACTCTAAGCATAAAATATGAAGTAGAATTGGCCGGTGGTACCATAGAGACTGCTTCAACAATTTTAGATGGATGCTTCATATCCATTAGGAATCACTCTTTTCCGCTGTCCTTGCTTTCATTGAAATTGGCAGGATTCGATATACTTATAGGCATGGATTGGTTATGACGTAATCAATCCCAAATTGCCTGTGACAAGAAGCAAGTTGTCATTAAGACCCCTTATGGTGAGCCACTTACAATTCAGGGAGATACGCAGTATGGTTTGCCTAAACAAGTATCTACGCTTAAAGCATCAAAGTGTTTGAAGAAAGGTTGTGTCATTTACATGGCACATGTGACTATAGACGAGCCGAAGCCTAAGATTGAAGATATTCCTATTATTTCTGAATATTCAGATGTTTTTCCTGAAGAATTACCTGGTTTACCTCCAGACAGGTAAGTGGAATTCAGGATCGATATGATTCCTGGAGCAGCACCGGTTGCAAGAGCACCTTATCGGTTGGCACCAACTGAAATGAAAGAATTAAGAACACAGTTGGATGATTTATTAGAAAAGGGTTTTATTCGACCTAGCTCGTCCCCTTAGGGAGCGCTGATTCTATTTGTGAAGAAGAAGGATGGATCAATGCGTCTATGCATTGATTATCATGAGCTGAACAAAGTTACAATCAAGAACTGATATCCATTACCCAAGATCGACGATCTGTTCGATCAACTTCAAGGGGCAAGTTACTTTTCAAAAATCGATTTGAGGTCAGGATACCATCAGCTAAAGGTCAGAACCGAAGATGTGCACAAGACTGCATTCAGAACACGATATGGCCACTATGAGTTCTTAGTGATGCCTTTCGGGCTCACTAATGCACCTGCAGCATTCATGGGTCTCATGAATCGCATTTGCAAGCCGTATCTAGACAAGGTTGTCATTGTCTTTATCAATGACATACTTATTTATTCAAGGAGTCAAGCCGATCATGAAACTCATCTCCGGTGTATTCTTTAACTTCTGCAACAAGAGAAGCTCTACGCAAAGTTCTCTAAATGTGAATTCTGGCTCCGAGAAGTCCAATTTCTTGGAAATGTAGTAAGTGAGCGAGGTATCCACGTGGATCCCGCTAAGATTGAAGCGAGTATGAATTGGCAAGCGCCTAAGACGCCTACAGAGATTCGCAGCTTCTTGGGTCTAGCAGGATACTACAGACGTTTCATTGAAAATTTTTCTAGGATTGCTGCACCTCTAACTTCGTTAACTCGTAAGAATGTAAAGTTTGACTGGGGTCCTAAGCAAAAAGAATCTTTTGAGATCCTCAAGCAGAAATTAAGCAATGCTCCTGTGTTGACATTGCCAGAAGGGATTGAAGAGTTTGTTGTTTATTGCGATGCATTACACACAGGTATGGGTTGTGTGCTTATACAGAGAGGCAAGGTTATTGCCTATGCTTCACGTCAACTGAAAGTGCACGAAAAGTACTACACCACCCATGATTTGGAGTTGGGTGCCGTTGTATTTGCACTAAAACTTTAGAGGCATTATCTATATGGAACCAAGTTTGTGATTTATTCTGATCATAAAAGCCTTCAACACTTGTTTAATCAAAAAGATAACATGAGGCAACGTCGTTGGATGGAGACTTTGAATGATTATGATTGCGAAATTCGCTACCATTCGGGCAAAGCTAATGTTGTAGCTGATGCACTAAGCAGGAAAGAAAGGGTTAAGCCTATAAGGATCAACGCTAAAAGCATCGAATTAAGGAACGGCTTGAATGAAATGTTGTTAGCCACTCAGAAGGAATCTGTATTGGAAACTAACTTTCCAAATGAGAAGTTAGGCGTAACTGCTGATCAATTGTCGTATGGCAAGGATGGAATCCTTAGATTAAATGGACGAATCTGGGTTCCAATCCATGGAGGACTAAGAGATGTGATCCTCCAAGAAGCTCATCGTTCAAAATATTCAGTCCATCCAGGCAGTGATAAGATGTACCAGGATCTAAAGGCAAATTATTGGTGGATAGGTTTAAAGAAATCTATAGCCACATATGTGGCTAAATGTCTGACACGCACACAGGTTAAAGCCAAGTATCAAAAGCCGTTAGGTTTGCTGCAACAGCCTGAACTTCACACCTGGAAGTGGGAAATGGTAACCATGGATTTTATCACTAAGTTACCAAGGATGAAGCACGAGAATGATACGATTTGGGTTATAGTCGACAGGCTGACCAAGTCAGCTCACTTCTTGCCTATTAAAGAAACGCACAGCTCCGACAAGCTAGCTCAACTGTACGTAGATGAGATAGTATCTCTCCACAGAGTGCCGGTATCTATTATCTCTGATAGGGATACTAGATACACATCTCATTTTTGGAAAAGCTTTCAGCAATCTCTAGGCACTCGTTTAAATTTCAGCACTGTTTGTCACACCCCGACCGCGTTAATACAACAAACCACGACGGAAACGTCGGGGAGTGTAGTAACAGAATCATTGTTTCATAACACATGGATTGAAGTTCTGTTTTATTGAATTTAATGTATTACATTGTATTGAAATTAGAAACAAAACATGAACAAATTGACTTCCATTGTTATTAAGTCACTAAGGCCTCGTCCATTCCTATATGAGCATGCACCAATATCATCATCAAACATCACCAACTATGGTACCTGAAACATATGTGAAAAATACGTCAGCATAAAAATGCCAGCGAGTACATAGGTTTTGTGTGAGTGTCAGATTCATGGCTCGTTTCTATTTTGAAATAACTTGAACAACTTCGTTAATTAATATTAGAAAACCTCGTTTTGTAAAATGTTTGTAATGTAAATTGAAATAACCAAGTCAAAACAGATTAGTTATATTTAATAAAACCTCGATGCCATGAATCTAAACTCAAAACATTTGTTTATGTAAACCCAGAATGTAAATTGTATTTGTAAAAACTCAAACGGTTTATATTGTTAGTAAAACCTTGTAATGTAACTTTGTTTTGAAAACACTTGCCCAAGTGATCTAGATAACGCAACGAGATATAATGTATTAAAAGCACTTATATATTAGAAGTACCAGCGGCGTATCCACCATGCTTTTATGACATTACACCCGCCCTGTTACCTAATCACTTCCCTAACCCAATGGTTCAAACATAGATCAAACAATTCCAAATGGTTCAACAGTTCAAATAACCCACATAGATCAAGCAGTTCCAAATGGTTCAAACAGTTCAAATAATTCACATAGATCAAACAGTTCCAAATGGTTCAAACAGTTCAAATAGATCAGATAATTTAATTTAAGAGTTAATTACTGTTTTCGTCCCTGTGGTTTGTCAAAAATCACTATTTCAGTCCATTAGTTTAAAAATTGCGATTTCAGTCCCTGAGCTTTCACTTTTGTAACCATTTCAGTCCCTGTGGTTTCACTTTTGTAACCATTTCAATCCATTATTTTGTTAAGTACAGGGACTGAAATGGTTACGAGGTGGACTAAAATGGTTACGAAAGTGAAACCACAGGGACTGAAATCGCAATTTTTAAACTAATGGACTGAAATAGTGATTTTTGACAAACCACAGGGACGAAAACAGTAATTAACTCTTTAATATAAACCATAACATTTGTTTAGAAGACTAAAAATCGTTTAGCACATATGAATCACCCCAAAACAGATTAAAACGGTAAAAGAGGGGAACTATGTACTCACATAGTTACCACAAAACATGTAAAAAGAGGGGATCTATGTACTCACTTGAGATAGCCTAGAAGTCTTCAAATAACAACCAAGCAACGCTAGAAGGATCATGGAAAACAAACGGCACCTAATATAGGTAACTATGTTAAGAAACCGTGCCTAAATCGGAAGATCGGATAGGATGAGGTTTCGTAAACCAAATGAGTGTTGGAACTCATATGATATGGTTTAACAAAGCCTACATACTAAATCAAAACCTAACCTAAGTGCTTACGACCCATTACGACAAGTTTAGGTAGCTTACGCAACTTTAAAGCGTCGTTCGTGTAAAAAGCGCGTTCGAGACGCCTAACTAGTCCCATGACAAGTATTATATGCCTAAACATGTTTAAATATGTGTCATAATCAGTTAAGTGACAAAATTTTAAGTTACATATGCTTAAATACCAATTATGCATGAAAAGGGCATTTTGGTCATTTTACCTAAGGCATATAAACAACCTATCATACAACTATTTAAACTAAGTGACCGTAAGGTATAACCTTGGAAGGTTATTCCCTATACATCTATGGTCACTAAACATGCTTGGTTGGATCCTAATGATCGACCAAACGGGTCGGGTTCGAAAGTCTAAGCGGTTGTTTAGACCGCTTATTTTACGACCCTATATAAGCACTAACCTAAAAGTGACGAGTTAAACATGCTAGAACATGCTTAACTAAGTTAGAAAACAGGTTTGATATCAAAACAAATGGTTTTAATACCCAAGAATAGTTTGGTTGCAAAATACGCATAAACACGTATTTTGACCGAAACTATGACTCGTCACAATACCTAATCAACGTGGTAATCAGTAGGTATAGTCACAAGGGACTATGACCATCGTGATTACGCTCACGTTGCAAAGTTCAAACGAACTTCGTGTTGACCATAGACCGGTCAAAGCAGAAAGTCAAACACTGTTTGACTTTCATGCTTAAAAACGCATAAAAGCCTGAAAGAAACTTACAAAGGGTCCAAGCAATGAAGATTTGATCTAAGGATTACTCAGGTATGAAGTATACACTCCAACTTAGAGCAAAAATCAGATCAAAGTGTGAGAAACCAAAGAAACCAAGTGGGTATTTATAGAATTCCCACAACCGTTAGGATCGTTCCTCGATTTACGAGCTTCAATCTTGGCCCTCCATGTGTGCCCATTGTTTTGTAATACTATGGGTGTCCAAAACAAGCCTCAAGTATGAAGAAAACCATGTTCAAAACAAGAAACCAGCTGCTGAATTGATAAAACTGTTTTGTTGAACTAGGCTGTTTACACGGGCCGCGTAAGGGGAGACCTTGGGCTACGCGCCCCACCAAAGCTAAGTTTTGAAGAATGACAGTTTAGGTCCCTGAAGCCCAGAAACTTGGTTTTCGGTGCATTTTTGACACGTTTAAGCCCCGTTAACCTCATTTCAAAGCTCTAAAATGAAGATAAAGTATAGGGAACTTTAAATATGCTCTAAAATATCTCGGATGTCGGTTCGTTTGGTCGTATGGTTGCGTTGTTCGGTTAATTACGACGAAACTCGAACGGACACGAAAAACGATCTAAATTACGCGATGAATGGAATTTTATCATGCCAAACACTAAAATTAAGTATTTTAATGATTACATAAATTTTTGGATGTCCGGATTTATTCATAACGTAAGATATGCGCGAAAATGCAAACTTATGCACTTTTTGACACTTTTAGTCCCTATTGATCAAAAAGTTTATTTTTGCGCACCAAACACCTCAAAGCCTATTTCTAAGCTATGTAAAGGATATTTAGGGCATATTTAACTTATGATCAAGTTCTGGAATGTTCGTTACCATTCGATTCGGTATACTTTCGCAGGTTGACGCAAATAGTCCATGCGATCGAATAAACTTGATCTTGACACATCAAACCCTCCAAAACTTATTTCTAAGTTATGTAAAGGTTAATTAAGGAATGTAAAGCCTATGTCACTATTTCAGAGTGTTTGTTTCATTAAACTGATTACGTTTACGCATCAGTTCGCGTATAACCTTCCAGAAAGCGATTTAGAGCTCGAAATCGAACAAGAATTGATATGTGCAAATGATACACATATTTATACAAATCTCAAGTATGAAACACAATATTTCATTGATTTGGTATTTGTTTGATGGTCAAAGAGACACAGATGTCATAGTCTCCCCTACTTTAGGAAATTTCGTCCCGAAATTTATTCGTAGGAGTCTGTCTGTGACGTAGTGTTAAAATAATTGTCTTGAATGGAATCTAGGGTGTTATCTATTTGCGTAGAGTAACCCATTAAAGATATGCAAGGCATAATCTTGTCATTTCCCAGTGGATATACTTCAGAAACGCAGATGAATGGATGATTCATTTTTCTCCACGGGTTCTTCATCAGAAGTGAAATGAAGGAATAATCAAAAGGATATTCATTTCCCTCAACGGATATTCTTCAGAAGCGAAAATGAACGGATTGAGTCCTTTTCCTCAACGGGTTCTTCATTAGAAATGTAAATGAAGGAATAATCAAAAGGATATTCATTTCCCTCAACGGATATTCTACAGAAGCGAAAATGAACGGATTGAGTCATTTTCCTCAACGGGTTCTTCGTCAGAAATGGAAATGAAGGAATAATCAAAAGGATATTCATTTCCCTCAACGGATATTCTTCAGAAGCGAAAATGAATGGATTGAGTCATTTTCCTCAACGGGTTCTTCGTCAGAAATGGAAATGAAGGAATAATCAAGAGGATATTCATTTCCCTCAACGGATATTCTTCAGAAGCGAAAATGAACAGATTGAGTCATTTTCCTCAACGGGTTCTTCGTCAGAAATGGAAATGAAGGAATAATCAAAAGGATATTCATTTCCCTCAACGGATATTCTTCAGAAGCGAAAATGAACGGACTGAGTCATTTTCCTCAACGGGTTCTTCGTCAAAAATGGAAATGAAGGGATAATCAAAAGGATATTCACTTCCCTCAACGGATATTCTTTCAGAAGTGAAAAATGAATAGCTAGTTCATTTTTCCTCAATGGGTGCTTCATCAGAAATGGAAATGAATAGAATTAACTCTAGATACATGACAAAACTTGCTGTGGTTTCTGTGCACTAAATTCCATAATTATGTATGCAACCATAATTATGTAATTCCTTGCACAGTTCGCACAGTTTGTTTTATAATCTGAAGGAGATAGAATTTTAACAAGCTCGAGATAACTTAGATTAGGTCAACACATAAGCACATAATTATTTTCTTGGTTATTAATTTGTTATCAGTTTCTTATTAATTGTTATTAACTTGTTGTCGATTTGTACATGGGTATTTAAGGTACACCAGGAACCCAGTCGATGGACTTCAACGTCCTCAATAATCTAGCTGTAAAGATAAAATGATCTTATAAGAATTCAATTTTGATTACAAGGAATCTTAATATTCGAATTAAGGTACATAACAATTAAGGACTTGCGGAAATACCCTTAGATACCCTATTAAGGATTTATAGTGGTACTTTGGGTATTTGTCCAGAGTTGTAGCTTACGCCTTGTACTTCGTTTCCATGGAAGAAACGGGTACTTAGGATTTTCGTGGAGATCACAAGTGATCATAAAATGGAAGAATTTTGGGAATAGTCTGTTCTACAAGGAACACGGTTCCTTGGTTGTCAGTATCGTAGGGAATATGTTGTTTATACATGCAACCACATTTGTACATTGCAATGTAAATAAAATATTTATTTATAAACAACAACAACAACTGTTTCATAGACCTCGATAAAAGAAAATAGTACATAAAGTTTGAGTATTCCTAAATAGCGTCGTCTTCCAGTCGGTCAAATGCTCATCCCTGTGCTGGATTCGCATTAGCAAGCTTTGGGCAATTCTTTCGGAAATGGCCCATCTCGCCACAGTTGTAGCAAGAACCTGGTGGAAAATGCGCTTGAACAGGATTGTTGTCAGCTTGATTTGGTGCAGCTTCAGCTCGGCAAACCCTAGCTGTGTGACCTATATGTCCACAAATTAGGCATTTGCGGCACTTCACACTAGCATGATGATGAAGGTTACATTGGTTGCACAAGGGTGGAGTTCCGTTGTATGGCTTCCTAGCAGGGGGTTGAGCTGGTTGGTTGGGGACAGCTTGATCATTATGAGCAACCACGGCGAAGTTCTGAGAAGCCTTTCACTTCTTGGAGGATTCAGTCTGCTCATCCTTTGGTTCCGATTCATGGGTCAGTTTCTTGTCACCCTTTCGGAAAAGTTTACCTTTCCTTATCTGAGATTCAGTCAAGGTAGCGGATAGCTCAATGGCCTGTCTAACCGTAGTGGGGTTGCTACCAGTAGCAATATCTTGTACTGAGTCAGGGAGGCCGTCAATGTACTTTTCGATTGCCTTATCCAAAGGCGTAACCATGTTCGGGCATAACAGACGTAACTCCTCATAACGGTCCATGTAAGCTCGATGCTCACCACTATCTTGCTTAGGATCGTCGAATTCCCTTTCCAATGCCCTAACCTCATGACGAGGACAGAATTCCCTCATCATTAGAGCTCGAAGCTCTTCCATGTTTGAGCCAGTGCCACGTTGGCACCCCTATCCCTCATCACACCATTCCACCATGTTAAAGCTCGTTTCTCAAAGACACTAGATGCGAATTCAACCTTTCGCTCGTTTGGACACTGAACATATATGAAGGTGCTCTCTAGACTCTCGAACCATTGCAGAAGTGCAGTTGCTCCTTGAGACCCAGAAAATTTTGATGGCTTAGCTGAGTTGAACGTCTTGAAGTTACATGGGGCATTATTGTTGTTATTGTAGACTTGGTTAACTTGAGCAATGAGGTTTGGGAGTACAGCAGCCATTTGCTACGTAATGATAGCTGCCAGTTCATCATTAGGTATCTGATTGTCACGTCGAGGAGGCATTCTAAAAGAGGAAACATGAGAGGAAATGAGTGAAATGACATTGGGTGAGAATAGATTGTTACAAATACCGACCAAAAAGGCATGGGTGATGGTCATTTGTTCGTACCACGAAGCAAACAAACGACGCACAAAAGCTGAATCAAAGTAAATAGGTCCTCATAATGTATCGCGAAGACATGCTTTAGCCTATAAGTGGACACTCACCCCAAGAGTTCCCAGGTAAGAGTGACTGGTCCGATTGTGTGGATTTGTACGAACACTCTAACCTTAGACAGAAAACTCAGGATACAGGCACCCACCCTTCCAGATTGCACGTGTTCACATTAATAAGACCCAAACTTTGACGAGATTTTGAAAACTTTAAAGGTTCAAAACCTTATAATAAATAATCCTAGAACAAATGATTAGTTTTCAAAGCGGATTTGAAATTTGTGATCTTGTTGTGGTTGTCGCCTAAAGAAAGGCAAGTAAACTCGCATTAGGGTCCTAGGAAGGTTATAGACTTGGTCAAATCATTACTAATAACCTAATTCCCTATAACCATGAGCTCTGATACCAACTTTTCTGTCACACCCCAGCCGCGTTAAAACAACAAACCACGGCGGAAACGTCGGGGAGTGTCGTAACAGAATCATTGTTTCATAACACATGGATTGAAGTTCTGTTTTATTGAATTTAATGTATTACATTGTATTGAAATTAGAAACAAAACATGAACAAATTGACTTTCATTGTTATTAAGTCACTAGGCCTCGTCCATTCCTATGTGAGCATGCACCAATATCATCATCAAACATCATCAACTATGGTACCTGAAACATATAAGAAAAATACGTCAGTATAAAAATGCCAGCGAGTACAAGGTTTTGTGTGAATGTCAGATTCATGGCTCGTTTCTATTTTGAAATAACTTGAACAACTTCGTTAATTAATATTAGAAAACCTCGTTTTGTAAAATGTTTGTAATGTAAATTGAAATAACCAAGTCAAAACAGATTAGTTATATTTTATAAAACCTCGATGCCATGAATCTTAACTCAAAACATTTGTTTATGTAAACCCAGATTGTAAATCGTTTTTGTAAAAACTCAAATGGTTTATATTGTTAGAAAAACCTTGTAATGTAACTTTGTTTTGAAAATACTTGCCCAAGTGATCTAGATAACACGACGAGATATAATGTATTAAAAGCACTTGTATATAGTAAGTACCAGCAGCGTATCCACCATGCTTTTATCACATTACACCCGCCCGTTACCTAATCACTTCCCTAACCCACTGGTTCAAAACATAGATCAAACAGTTCCAAATGGTTCAACAGTTCAAATAACCCACATAGATCAAGCAGTTCCAAATGGTTCAAATAGTTCAAATAATTCACATAGATCAAATAGTTCCAAATGGTTCAAACAGTTCAAATAGATCAGATAATTTAATATAAACCATAACATTTGTTTAGAAGACTCAAAATCGTTTAGCACATATGAATCACCCCAAACAGTTTAAAACGGTAAAAGAGGGGAACTATGTACTCACATAGTTTCCACAAAACATGTAAAAATAGGGGATCTATGTACTCACTTGAGATAGCCTAGAAGTCTTCAAATAACAACCAAGCAACGCTAGAAGGATCACGGAAAACAAACGGCACCTAATATAGATAACTATGTTAATAAACCGTGCCTAAATCGGAAGATCGGATAAGATGAGGTTTTGTAAACTAAATGAGTGTTGGAAATCATATGATATAGTTTAACAAGGCCTACATACTAAATCAAAACCTAACCTAAGTGCTTACGACCCATTACAACTTGTTAAGGTAGCTTATGCTATTTTAAAGCATCGTTCGCGCAAAAAGCGCGTTCGAGACGCCTAACTAGTCCTATGACAAGTATTATATGCCTAAACATGTTTAAATATGTTGCATAATCAGTTAAGTGACAAAATTTTAAGTTACATATGCTTAAATACCAATTATGCATGAAAAGGGCATTTTGGTCATTTACCTAAGGCATATAAACAACTTATCATACAACTATTTAAACTAAGTGACCATAAGGTATAACCTTGGAAGGTTATTCCCTATACATCTATGGTCATAAAACATGCTTGGTTGGATCCTAATGATCGACCAAACGGGTCGGGTTCGAAAGTCTAAGCGGTTGTTTAGACCGCTTATCTTACGACCCTATATAAGCACTAACCTAAAAGTGACGAGTTAAACATGCTAGAACATGCTTAACTAAGTTAGAAAACAGGTTTGATATCAAAACAAAGGGTTTTAATACCCAAGAATAGTTTGGTTGCAAAATACGCATAAACGCGTATTTTGACCGAAACTATGACTCGTCACAATACCTAATCAACGTGGTAATCAGTAGGTATAACAAGGGACTATGACCATCATGATTACGCTCACGTTGCGAAGTTCAAACGAACTTCGTGTTGACCATAGACTGGTCAAAGCAGAAAGTCAAACACTGTTTGACTTTCATGCTTAAAAACGCATAAAAGCACGAAAGAAACTTACAAAGGGTCCAAGCAATGAAGATTTGATCTAAGGATTACTCAGGTATGAAGTGTACACTCCAACTTAGAGCAAAAATCAGATCAAAGTGTGAGAAACCAAAGAAACCAAGTGGGTATTTATAGAATTCCCACAACCGTTAGGATCGTTCCTCGATTTACGAGTTTCAATCTTGGCCCTCCATGTGTGCCCATTGATAAAACTGTTTTGCTGAACTAGGCTGTTTACACAGGCCGCGTAAGGGGATACCTTGGGCTACGCGCCCCGCCTAAGCCAAGTTTGGCAGAATGACAGTTTAGGTCCCTGAAGCCCAGAAACTTGGTTTTCGATGCATTTTTGACACGTTTAAGCTCCGTTAACCCCATTTCAAAGCTCTAAAATGAAGATAAAGTATATGGAACTTTAAATATGCTCAAAAATATCTCGTATGTCGGTTCGTTTGGTCGTACGGTTGCGTTGTTCGTTTAATTACGATGAAACTCGAATGGACGTGAAAAACGATCCAAATTACGCGACGAATGGAATTTTATCATGCCAAACACTAAGATTAAATATTTTAATAATTACATAAATTTTTGGATGTCCGGATTTATTCAGAACGTAAGATATGCGCAAAAATGCAAACTTATGCACTTTTTGACACTTTTAGTCCTTATTGATCAAAAAGTTTATTTTTGCGCACCAAACACCTCAAAGCCTATTTCTAAGCTATGTATAGGATATTTCGGGCATATTTAAATTATGATCAAGTTCCGGAATGTTCGTTACCATTCGATTCGGTATACTTTTGCAGTTTGACGCAAATAGTCCCTGCGATCGAATAAACTTGATTTCGACGCACCAAACCCTCCAAAACTTATTTCTAAGTTATGTAAAGGTTAATTAAGGTATGTAAAGCCTATGTCACTGTTCTGGAGTGTTTGTTGCATTAAACTGATTACGTTTACGCATCAGTTCGTGTATAACCTTCCAGAAAGCGATTTAAAGCTCCAAATCGAACAAGAATTAATATGTGCAAATGATACACATATTTATACAAATCCCAAGTATGAAACACAATATTTAATTGATTTGGTATTTGTTTGATGGTCGAAGAGACACAGATGTCACACTGCTTATCATCCTCAGACGGATGGGCAAAGCGAGCGTACGATTCAAACGCTTGAGGATATGCTCAGGGCTTGTGTTATCCAGATCCCAATATTCAGTCTTACAGGTGAGTATACCACAAATGATATCTGTTCAGGGGTTATATGCGAGGGCCGTGAGAGCTCAGGTCGATACTTCCGTATACGCAAAGAGATGACGGCTTTGACTTTTGGTATGTCCCCTTTAGAGGATCTTTTGTTTACAACAGCATCGACTATCAATTTTATTGTTTCATCAGCATGCTGAGGGCGAAGCTATGTTTCAAGCTTTTGCAGAAAGCATTATCCGGGGACTAGGTCAGTACTTCCATACAGCAGAAGTCCCGGGATAATACCCCAGATATCACTGAGCATAAACACCTAGTATCTCAGAATAAGGGACCTTTCAAACAAGATTTCAAGGGTTACCTATATATTCAAGCAATTATGTTAACCCACAGAACAAGCAAGTTTGATTTTTAAGTTTATATCTCGTCACAATTTACTGAATGTGCAAAAACCTACTGACACATCCACAGTAAGATTGTTTATCACATTTTATCTTTACATTTCTTTAGCATGTTGTGACAGTCCACTGATGTACTATCATTTCCTCTTTTCACAACAAAACTCATTTTTGATTTTAACATGTTTTTGGATTTTTTAAATTTTCTAATGTTTTTGGATTTTCTGAAATTTTCTTACTCCCCCTAAAATGCAAACACATTTCAAAGGAAATTTGAAAACAACTAGACTCTTGACCCAATTGAAACATAAAATGTAAAACAAACTATACAGAAACATGACAACCGATATCAAATCGCATCAATTCGCCATTCACTTGGCATAAACAATCAGAACTCCCCCTATCAACAAACTATTTTCCCATTTAGATTTCAAAACACTTAAGTTTGTTTTAATCAAAATGGTTTTTCCGGAAAATAAGTTTGATTGATTTTACCACTTGTAGGTTTATCAATTTTGGGGATGTGGTTCCTCATCTTGTCTCTCAATCACTTGTAGGAAAATACAAGTACAAATTAATGTCCTTGATTTACCATATGCAAGTATGCACAATCAAAACTTCTAACCTCTTGTAAAACAAACACAAACAAACCTTTTTACCGTTTGTATGATTGACATTAACGTATCCAATTTCTCAAGAAAGATGCCGATACCTGCTCCTCGCTTACCAACCTGGGAGCTCCGGCAAGTCAGGTTTTTAGTTGAAGAAAATATCCACCCAAGCCTGACCAGCCTTGGGTGTCACCGAGTCACTATCACTTGGTTTCTTACCTTTCCTCTTCTTCTCATAAAATTCTTTAACCCCTTTGACTTTTCGATCAATCATTTTTCCAAAGATATGTTTTACCTTGGGGTTAAAGACCTTCTCAGCATCAAACTCCTGTTTATCATTATAAAATTGGTTAGAAATTTCAACTTTACCAATTTTTTTCTTATAATTTTCAGCCCGAAGTGATGGAAAATCCTCATCATTCACAGTCAGAACTGATTTTTCATCTTTTAACATATCTTCACTTTTCGAAACAACTTGTGGCTCATCTGATTTTGTGGAATCAGATTCATCGCCAGAAGATAGCTCCTCTGATTTTGACCTATCAGAATCATCGCTAGAGCTTTCAGCAGCTTTCTTAACAATCCATTTCTGGTTGTCAGATTTAGCTCTCTTCTTGTAAAACTTGTTTGAACATTCACCAATTTCAAATATTTGGTTCTATCAATTGATGGTTCAAACTCAACCACTTTCTCTTTGAGTTTACTAGATACTCCATGTTTTGATTGTATTGCCTTAGAACAATCTCTGGCAATATGTCCAACAGTGTTGCATTGGAAACAGGTTCTCGTATCCTTTTTCTGCTCAGCCATCTTTTTCATTTCATCTTGCTTATTTGCAAGGAACTCATTGTTTGACTGTCTCCAGAAATCTTTCTTTTCTTCTTCTTCAGATGACGTTCCTGAAACAAATGTCATTTTGGATTTAAAATCACGAACATATTTTTCATTTTTCTGTTTTTCTGTTGGAATAAAACCTAATCCTTTCTTTTTGAAATTACCGTTATGGTTTGATTTCTTTTGGAAACCAGAACCAGAACTGTAACCCTTTTTCTTGTTTAATCTTTGTTGAACTCTTGAGGTGTAAGGTCTTGGTTTTCTTGTAAGATTTTCATCTTTTATTTCAGAAATATTAATTTCTGTGAGTTTGAAAACCTTGTTTATCAGTTCAGTTTTGACACCTCTTATTGGAAATTCCTCATCAGAATATAATTTGTCAGAATCATTCAAAGTGTAAGAAACTTTAAACGGTTCATCATCCAAATTAGATTTTGATAACAGGAATTTTCTATCATACACTATTTTATCCTGTTTTTCTGTTTGGCCCGGAGTGCTTGACTCAGACTTTGACTATGACGCAGACTCCGACTTTGACTCTTCTGTTTCATTGTTTTCTAACACATGATCCACCACTATCTTCATCAATTGAGATTGTTGATCAGTGTCAGATGATGTAAAAGTGACACCAATACTTTCTGGTAGATTGACTGACGACTCCGACTCCCACTGTAAGTTTGTTGCCTTTTTGACTCTTTCATCATTTGGATTTCTAGCCAAATACCCATTTTCCAGAGGGGGTGGACACTTGTTGTAACTGACACCTTGTTTCTTACCAGATGGCGTCTTTTCAGTGTCTTTCTTCTTTTTAGTCTTTTTCACTGGAGTCTTTTCTTCAATCTTTTCTTCTGAAACTTTCTTTTCTTCAGTTACATCATTGTCCTCAAATGCCTTTAAGCTTTCAGCTGTTGGATAAATCCTGTCAATAACATAATGAGTAACTTTTCAACAAACGATTAACTCTTTCAGTTTCAATTCTCTGAAGTTCAAGTTTCTGTTCGAGATCAGCACACTTCTCGATATAGTTGTTTACAACTTTTTGCTTGACCATGAAAGCTCCCTGAAGTGTTTTCATTGTTGTAGCCTGCTCTTCACTTGTGTCGTTGTACATATTCATTGCCCTATTCAACACATCATATGATTCTTTTAATCTGTTCATGTTATGGATCAATGAACTATTCTATTTCTTTACAGCTTCACAATTTTCACAAGTTATTGGACTCTTCTTTGCAATGGCTTCTTCATTAATCTCGAACTTTGGAATTTCTTTCACTTTTCTTCTCACTACCGGTACTGTCTCATCATCACTGCTAACCGGTGTCTTTACCTTCTTCTTTTTCTTCTTTGCCTTCTCATCTTCACTGTCGCTTTCTTCCATCATCTTCAGATGTTTTGCCATTTGTCTAGCATAATACTCAGTATCATCATCACTTTCTTCCTCAACTTTGGCAACAAAAGAAGTGTAAGCTGTAGCTTGATCAGGAATGTAGTTATCCTAAGAGAAATTTTCCCAGCTAAAACCCTCGGGTAATTTCTCATCATCTTGATCAATTACCAAGGCACTACCATCATTTCTCTTCAAACAGTCTTGATTAACCACACAAGCTCTCTTTCCAGAATCTTCAATTATGGGTCTTCCATGTGCAGTTTGTGCTTGATGTTGATGCTGTTGAGATGGTTGTTGAGCAACTTGATAGTAGATGGCTTTTCTGTAGTAATCATTGTTGTTATTGAAAGGATTCTTAGCTCCACTTGCTTCTCGATTTGTGCACTCCCTCTTAAAGTGATCTTTCTCCCTGCAACGAAAACAAGTGACTTTAGATTTGTCAAAACCTAAAGTAGAAACATTCGCCTCACGAAGATCATCTCTCCCGTGATCTGCTTGAATTTCTCAGCTCTCCTTAACACGCTTGCCAAACACCACTTTATGTCCATCAGTTCCATCTCTTCAGCATCTATCTGGTCGTAATCTTCCTTAGTTAGCATTGGATTCCCGATACGACCTGCAACAAAACAACTGTAAGATTCTAAAACCATTCCCAATAAAGACATGTGGTTTTTAGCAACTTCCTCAGAATAATCTTGATCATTTTCAAGATTTAAAACAATATTGCACTGAAGTTTTCTCCCATTTTTTGTTGCTGAAATGTTTGGATCAAAAGACGGAAATGATGTGAAACTTGTTTTGCTGTTTGATCCTGATGATGAACCTCCAGAAGAATTCTTGGCATTGTAAGCAGTTTCTATTTTTGGAGATAGATTTGTAGACTTCTCATTCACTCCTACTTTGTAATGCAATCCAATATCCTGTTCACCATCGAAATCTTTCATTCGGACAATCTTTCTTTGTTCCATTTCCTGAGCTTCCAACTTCTCAATGAATTTGCTCAAAGTTAACGTGCTAAAACCCTTTTTGTTCCTGAGCATCATCAGATATGTTCCCCAAGTCTCATGCGGTAACGCATCAGCAAGCTTTTCAATTAACTCTTCATTGTCTTTGTTGATGCTAAACCTCTTCATGTTCACTAACAAGTTGCAATATCTTTCAGTGATCTGTTTTGTACTCTCGTTCTTCAATCCTCTAAACAAATCAAACTCCTTTTTCAAAAGCGACTTCTTATTTTTTACCATCTCCTGACTACCAACAAACTTTGAACGCAACGCTTTCCAAATTGAATACGAACTCCCGTTGTGTTGTAACTAAACCATAATATCTTCCTTCACAGCTTGTTGTAACAGACTTAACATCATCTTTTCATTCTTATATTTACTTTTGTCATCGGCACTCATATCTTTGATCGCAACTTCCTCTTCATCATCATTTAACGGTCTCACATACTTTGTTTCAACACACTCCCATGCGTCTAGGTAGTTAGCTTGGACCCAATTTTCGAAACGACCTTCCCAACCTTTATACTCTTCAATGTTCAATAGTTTGGGCGGTTTTTGCATTGTTCCCGTTTCGTTTTCGAGCATTGTGGTTTGCGCAACAGTGATTGGGGTAACCGGAGTAGCGAATGCGTTGTAAAATTCCCCGTCCATTTTTCAGATTTTAAAAGTTTATTCAACTATCCTTAAAAGCGAAATTAGTGTTCTGTGTGACCTATGAGCGAAACCAGGTGTTCACAAAAGCGAAATATCTGATATTTGACACAAGAACGAAATCCCAGAATGACTTGTCACTATGAGCGAAACCTTCTGATCGGATGAGCGAAACCCTGTGTTCAAATGAGCGAAATCCCTGAAATATGCACCTATGAGCGAAATCAGTATTGTTCAAAAGAGCGAAACCTCTGATATTGTGACACAAGAGCGAAATATGATGGTCCTTTGGAGCGAAATAGCAGTTTAAGTGTATCTATGAACGAAATCAAAGTGTCCAAATAAGCGAAATCACTGAATGTACGTATGAGCGAAACCTATTTGGATCCAATTTTAGTCCATTTTTAATTCGAATTTCAATGTCAAACTCTCAGGGATTTGTTTATGTCCAATTACGCACAATCTGTGAAATTTTGAGTTGATTTTGACCGATAAAACTTTCTGAACTGAAGAAAGAAGGTGTAGAAGTAAGAAACTATGATGAAATCCAGCAAATCTCTACAGAACTCCTCCTCCTGAAGCTCTGATACCACTTGTAGGATCGTGTTTCGACCCGAACGAGTCGTTCAAAGGAGTTTTGATCAGATACAGGTGCGGAAAACAAGTATTTGACTTAGAAACAGCTAGCAAATCACTTTAAACACCTTTCTGTATTGATTTGACAACGATTACATCCAAATCTCACACCGGCAGCACTTCGGTATGAGTTACAAGGCAATGATACATGGTTTCGCTCATAAGCACCTATATATAGTGCTTGAGGTTTCGCTCCAATGTACAGGTCACATGAGCGAAACCCTAATGACCATATAAGCGAACCTATCAATAGCCATATAAGTGAAACCCCCTATGACTCTATAAGTGAAACCCTCATCTAACAACATACATTTTCCAGTTTTCTCGAAACACATGCCCTGATCTAACAATCTAAGACTAAGACTCGATACAAGACGAAGTCGACAGATTTAGTGCACCAACACAAATTTATAAGTATGTCATAAAAATTTGACATCCGTTTTTGGTCTCAAATAAAAGTTATGCAAGATATCGTAAAACAAAAACTTTTTGTTAATTACATTGCATTTTAGCATAAATCATATATAAACCCAATTTTTGGCACCAAACTTGCTACCTACTGTTTTAATATAATTTTTAGGGAATTTTAGAATTTTTGGTCAAATTTTATACTGACCATAACATAGAGTTCTTTCATGAACTCGGTAATTGACGATAATGCCCTTTCTATTAATAAAATGAGTTTTACACATCATTTACATGTCAAACCTTTTCCTACTGATGTTATTTAATAAATAAAATATTTTAAGTATTAAAGACTGATCAAAACTTCAGAATTTTTTAAACATCTTGAATATCGTCAATTACCGACTTTTACGCTAATTAGGCGCATAGTATGGTTTAAAACCATATTTAACGCCTAAGACTTGTTACCTACTGATTTTATAAATAAATTTTGATACTTTAACAGTAAGTATTAGTCTTGAACTCAGACTTCCAAATTTGACCTTAAAAGCATATGTGAAATGACCAAAATGCCCCTACGGTGCATAGTTTGGCCATGAATGATAAACCTCACATATGTATGATATCTTACTGATGTAACTCGATAAAATAAATATTTTTACCGAATATATTAGACCAGAACCTCAGTTTGCTATTAAACCTCTTTTATAAACTTTAAAATAACCAAAATACCCTTACGGGGCTTAAATTGGTTTTAAATTCATTTTGCGCATAATTATTGATATCCTACTGATATCATATCACATTTAAAGCATATTAACTTGTGAAACTTGTATATGACTCATTCGGTTACCCGTTATGCATATACGCGTTCGGTATGGTTTATGTAACTAGTTTGCATAAATTAGCCGAAACGGGTCAAACCTTATCATTTTTACTTCAAAATCCAGAGTGTATTTAGTTTACCCATTTATACAAGTCTTCATACTTGTTGGGTCTAAATCACATTCTAATCCGGTCACCGCTTAATCTTGCGTTTTGTACCGTAAACCTTTCTTTAAAACTAACCGGTCTAAGTTACAACTTAAATAAGACCAGTTAGGAATCTAATAGGTTATTAAAACCTTCGTTCCAGATTAGGAGCCCAGTAAAAGCTACCTGCAGTTGCTGATAGAATATACGGCTGAGTATAATTTACATTTTTAGCTCAGGTAAATACTTTTAACTTATTTTCCCTTATACGGGCTTGGGATACGGTAAATTATTACCGCTTGGTCGGGTATTTAATATTTAATCGATTAGTGGTTAAATCATTGAGATAACTCATTTTAATCTGTTTTGTTTGATACAAAGCATTTAGGGGTTAATATGACCGTGTCGTAGATATCCTCGGCTCATTCATTTGAAATGGCCACGACTTAAGCACGGGGTGTAAGCATACACCTGACAGTTACGTATGTAAAACGGTATCTCACTCGTGAGGAAACTTCTTGTGGGCTTATACTAGTGGTGTGTCTATTAATCTTGTCTCGGCTTCTATCCCAGGCCCTGAACGTACGACAAATATGTAAATCTGTATACAAGATTATTTTATATAATTGTCCCAAGTTATAAAAGAATATTTGTGCCTTGTGCATTTAAATCAATTTTCATAAACATTTTCAAAAGAGTCAGTTAATTGTATTTACAAGTGTAAACTGACGTATTTTTCAAAAAGATTAAGTTGCAGGCACTACGCGAAATTGGCTGGAAACTCCTGAGTATTAGTTAAAGAGTCTTGCAAGCTCTTAATACTTAAAGTCTGTCGAACAATATTTTACTTTATGTTTTAGATCCGCCTGTGGATCCACATACAACGGTTTGTATAATATTTAATTATACTTTTCATTTCGGTTTATATTATTATTTTCTACCAAGACTTCCGTTGTGCATTAACTGTGATTATTGACTATGATGATATCAACTACGTCACGATACTCCCCACTGAGCCCACCGGTAATACGTGGAAATATCGGGGTGTGACACAATGTGTGACCCTTTAATATAACATGGCATAAAAAATTTTCTTATATGTTGTTTATTAGGCATACGAATCCAACAATCTCCCACTTACAAGACTCAATCATATATCAAGATAGACATTGGTGAATGTCTAACAACATCTTATTACCCCCTAATGACATAAGAATTACAATTATCCAATATCACCCATCAGTCTGAGCATTTTTGCTTCAAGGTAATGATATATAGTAAGATATCATATATCATTTATGTACTTGAAACTCGGTTAAACAAGTAACATGGATCACGATCCCTCATACGGTGTTGAACTGCTTTGTTACTCAATCAAGCTATAAAGTTATCAAATCAAACTCATTTGAGAATGATCATGCATTTTTATCATTTTGAATCAACAAGAGGCCTAATGATGTTAGCATCTTATTAGAATAAGGGGACACGTACTATATTGACTGCATTTTTTTTTCTCAACCAATATATTCATAATAATATTACTGTAGATTTATTTCCATTGTCTAATCAACAACTATTTGGAATATACTAGTTATTCATGGATTTAAACATGTTAATTAGGGTGTGTAAATCATGACTCGGTTTAGTTCGATTTTACCCTTAACCATAATCATGGTTGCTAGCTTCTTTTATGGGATTTCCTTAACTATAATCATAGCTGAACTTTGGTTATAGTTAATCGGTTTTGAAGCTCGGCTATGGTTGCAAGGCATGTTTGAACTAAAGTTTGAATTAAATGAACATGGAAAAAGAACGATGACATCAAACGGTAATTGCATGTTATGATCTAAATTTCTAGTTAATTAACGTGTGTTGATTCTATTACAAGTTTTTACAATACAACCAAGCCACATATAGCCAAGTTCGGTTAATTAACGTGTGTTGATTTTGGTATAAGTTCGGTGACATCAAACGTGAGACATGTCGTTTGTTCAAGTGAGGATTCCCAAGTGTATTTTGGAAGCTTGAATGTGACACCCGTGCTAGCTAAAACAAAGGTGTTACCGTTTCTCATTCCTACGAGCACTTCCACTATCAAGATGTATCAGGACCCAATCCACATATATCCCATATATACATATATATACATACTTATTTTGAATTTTTAAGGTTTTTATTACAACATTAACACATATACCCAATTCACATATAGTTACATATACATATTCACCTCGACGTAAGCATGTATAAATTGTTTTGGTTTAGTTAACGCTCGGTTATAGGACACCCTTAACCATAACCATAACCATAAGCATAATCGATTAATTGCTTAATCAAATAATCTTAACCATGACTGTTAGTTAATCTCAATTATCGGTTAATTTCGTTAACCCGATGAAGGTTTACTCACTCCTAATGCTAACCAACAAATATTAGTGAATATGGCTATATCTAATATACCATATCAGATAAAATACTATTGTTTTGTATATTCCAAATGCCCAAAGGTATACATATTTTACTTCTATCATAAGCATGATAGACGATAAAAGGCATAGGAATTCTTTCCATTCTGTAGTAAGTTACAAATATTATTTTAGACTTTATTGTGATTGAGTAATCACATTATGTCCTTCTCTTTTGAGAGTTTTCCAACTTTAAGCAATTTTCATTACCTAATGAGAAGTTGTTTCTTTTAAACGTTTTCCAACTTTAGCTTTTTTTTTCACTAGTTGCATGTGGATTGTAAAAGTAAACAAGGGAGCTATAGTATTTTGATTTTAGGTCCATACGCTCTAGTATTTTGATTTATAACTAGTAAATAGGCCTTGCTTTTTTTTTTAGGCAAGGGACGACGTGCCAACTACCGTGACACCGGGCGCTGTGACCAAGGGCGACTATTCGACCGCCATCAGCCCCTTGGCTCTCCCAGATGCGCGGAACCCGACCTCCACCTGCCCGAAGGCACGACTGTGGAAACTGGAATAATTGGTAAAACCTCGCCTCCCATTCAAGACGAACCGGCGCCACCTGTATTCGTCCGTCACATGGATGCAGCAAAAAATAATGGAGAGAGTGTGAGTCAAACCTTTGTCACAAGAACCACCTAGTCTTTTCCTAACTACTCCACCACTACCTCATTGGCAAATAGGCCTTGCTTCTTGTTTAAAGAGGCGTACATATAATATGCTATATAGTTAGTTATGGAAATTATAAACCACAGTATAATTAAAAAATAAACCTTGATAATGAAATTCAAATTTGCTAACAATCTGATTATTGATAGGTAAAATATGAAGGTTACATGGAACAAGTTTTTATTTTTAGGCTGCTGGATGTGGTATAAAATCTCTAGAAACTTTATAACGTCACAACAACGATACGTATCAAAGATGATGTGACCAGGAAGGGTATACTACACCCCTAGTCTTGTAAACAACATTTAACAGGATTTTGTATTTGTTTTAAGATAGTGTGGTTCTTGAAATTTAATAAAAAATACTATTAATGATGGTTAGAGCCGACAAAACAAAACACGTTGTCATGTCCCTACTAACGCCCTACACATCTTCTTCGCCTTGAAACTTTCCCCTCGCCCCATGGTATGATATTAATCTCACTATGACCGAACTTTCATTTTAAGTAATAAATAATATTTTTTTTTTCAAATTTATACCCGAGTATAAATAATTCTTTTAGAAAGAGATTTTTCGTAGGGGCTGTTTGTTTACTTTTTAATGAGACTTTTAATGGTTCAGATCTCTTACCGGTTCAACACTTAATGGTTCAGACTATTTGTTTCACGAGTAGATGTCTGAATGGTTCAGACATTTGCCTTTGAATGGTTATGATTTATACAGAGTCTGAATAGTTAAGACCTCTAATCCGAATTGGTCAGACATTTGTCTCTGAATGGTTAAGCATTATACAGGCTCTTAATGGTTCAGACCTCTTACTGGTTTAGCACTTAACCATTCAGATGTTGCCAAACAACCCCTTAATCATGTTATCATTTATACGTGTGACCTGGACTTAAAGACATTTAAACCTAGCTATTTCTAAAAGTTTTGTTTTTGCTAATAGGTAACCAACCTTATTGGTAAGTATAAATATATAACTAGTTAAACTTAATACGGGTTTAACTCAAGCTATATAACTTCAAGTTTTGTTATACCAAGACCAATGCAAATAGCTTACATTTGGCTTATGTGAATTTATAATTTGAGGGGGAATGCATTGGAGAGGTTTGTATTTGAGTGGAATGCTTTTGGGGAAGAATGATGTATTTAGTGGGATGGTAGACCCTATGTTTGTTTTGTATATATTTATTCTTTTCTTATTTTAATTTATTTTTATATGCATAAATAAGTTGTACATTGTTAGCTTTAGTGACTTGTATATCATTTTTTTTTCATTTCAAATATAGTAATTAGACAAAATAACAAAAAATTGTAATGTTTTTATTTTAAAACATAAGTTTATTAATGCTACTTTAATAAAAAAAATAATACAAAAGTTTAAAATACGTATATATTAATGTCCGTGTTTAGAAGTTTAATGTTTTGTTTTTATAACTTTCGATATAAATAATGCGAAAATAAAAAAAATGTATATTGATAGAAATAACTTAGTTATTAAAAATAAATGTAAAAGTGGTGATATGTAACACCCTAAAACTCGAATTATCTAGTTGTTAATATGTTATCACATTAAAAGAAAAAGATGTCATAACTAGATTATTAAACCAAGTTAAATGCTTGGTTTAAACAAATAAGAATATGAATTGGGTAAATTATGATCAAGGACAAACTTGAGGGGTTAATTTTGAATGAATGAAAAGATAAAATATAAAAATAAAACTTAAAAGCCCCAAACCGACACCTGGGCGTGTGTGGGTGTTCGACCAGAGAAGAGAAAGAAGGGGGAAAACCCCTTCTCAAACCCTAAGCGACGAATTGGAAGGATTCTGGCCGAAATCGAACCTGCATGAACCTTAATAGTGATAATCTAAGCAAGATTTAACCAAGGTATGTCTCGATTCTCAGTTTTGGAGAACAACCGTGAAGTGGGTTTTGATGAATGTATGAATTTGATCTAAAATTGGCATGAATACTTGCTAATGTTATCATGTTTTTATCGAATCATGGCTGAATTTTAGTAATCTTAGGGATTTAGAAGGAAAACCATGTTTATGAGTATGAGAAAGACTATGATGAACATGTGTTTAGTGATGATTTTGATTATGTTGATGCACGTGTTATGTATTAGGTTTTGATAGTAATATGATGTAGGTGATAATGTGATCTTGTTTGAATGAAAGGATTCATGAGGTGAATATGGGGAGAATATGCTTAAATTGCTTGTACAATGTGCTTAAATGTTAGTACGCACGCCAAGTGTTTGACAAAATGACTAGGTGAAGTTAGAAAGTGAAATTGTATGCAAGTTGTAAGTTTACATGTATAGAAAGCGATTGTGATGAAAGTAGTAGTTACTAACTTGAAAAATGTGCTTTAGATGGAACTCGTATATGAATTCGGGTTGAAGGTATATGTTGGTCAAATTTATGCATTAGGAGCTTGTACATTGTGTTTGAACGGGTAAGGTCTGCTATGTGGTCTACTAATCCCTTAATTACGGTCAAAAGTGAACATGTACTAAATATATATATAGCATATGACCTCACTAGCAAAGGATGATGTTACGATTATGTTAAGTTGATTCTTATAGGAAGTGGTTGTCAAATGTAGAATTATGAAAGTATAAGTATGTGAGAATTGATTATGTGTTATGTGTGGTAATGAATTTGGAACTCGAAGATATTGAACAATGTGGTTGACAAATCATGTCGTATGCGTGTTAGTGAAAGTCAATATAGATAAGAGTTGGAAAATGTGTGTTAATATGAATGAGCATGAATACTAACATTGTCATGCATGACGACATGAAAGAATAGGAAACACACAAGCGTGGACCAAGCATGGAAGGCTAACGGGTCAAGATGAGGCAGGGAAGCGGTCACGAACACGGATGCACAAGGTAAGTGACTTCCGACTCACTTCTTAGTATGCATGTAGAATTTTCATGTTCATGATTGTGGGGATATTATGTAAGGTTATGTAATGATGAAAGTATTAAGGTAATTTGATGGGTTTAAACGGGTCGAATAATTATGTATAAGTAAGGTAGCGGTAATGAAATTCGTAAAGATTATGGACCCGGGGCAAGGATTCTTAGTCTAAAATGCAGGGAAAGGTTTTACGGACAATTAGAAACAAGTTATGTTGAGATGTGCATGAACGGGCCAAAAATTTGGTAAAAGGGTAATAAGCCGAAGGCTTAAGAGTCATAAAGTTAGGTAGTCTAAATATTGGATTTTCACTCCATGTGATGGAGAATTAAATCACGGTCGCGTAGGAAAAAGAATCGGGTAAAACGGATCAAAAACGAGTAAGTTATGCGAGATTTAGCGTTATAAACAAAGGCTGAACTGGGCATCACCGTAACCGTAAGCTACAGTGGGTGCTAGACATTTAATTCTACCGTAAGGCAGACTATTTCTACCGTAAGCTTTTGGGGCCACCGTAAGCTACGGTAGCCACCGTAGCTTACGGTGGAGGTCAGGTGTAAAAGTATTGTTTATGTAATTTTTTCGTTTCTCTTCGAATTCGGACCCCGTGCACCCTTTCCAAGCCTCGTTAAGTTTTTATAATGTTCCTTAACCCTACCAAATGGCTTGGTAAGTTACGGATGAGTATGAAGCTCATTTTTAAGATCCGAATCATACCCGATAGATATTTTGAAAGCGTTTATGATGTGCGAATAAGAACGGGTATGTAAGCGAGTATACGGGGTAATGAATTAAGTACGTGGGTGTGTATGTATGTATGTACGTATAGATTTCACTAGTGAATGTATGCACGTGTATAGTTATGTTTCGTTTTAAGTTTGGGTGTAAGTATGTAGAAATGTACGTAGGTAGGTATATATGTGGATGCCAGTATGCATGTACAACCGTATGCCAGTAGGTAAGTACGTATGCTCGTATGTTTTCAATACGGTTGAGTAGATGTTAATAACAGTGTACCTTGAGAATGAAGAATAATGCAGGTACAATGTTGAAGTCTCACCAAGGAATGGATACTCAGACGTAAATGCCTATATGCAAAGGATTAACGAATGGAAAGTGAAAGTGTATGAATATTGTTACATTCATAATGTGTACTAACGTTTGAAATTGTATGGTAAGTGTAGGTTGTACGAGTCACAGAGGATCACCGAGGCGTGGAGATCGAAGACCGAGTCACAAGTTAGATTGTACGGGAATGCTTGGAGGATTCCCCAGGTTATCTCTCGGCTTCACTCCAAGCAAGACGCCGCAGATAAGAGTGGGAGCTAGCCCTAAAAGAAAGTAGGGAGAAGACAAGTTCGCGAGCGTTGCGGCAACTAATTTAGTAAACATAGTTTATGTTTTTATTTTGTGAATAAGTTCGATTGTTGTATTCATTGTAAATGTGTCACCTTAAAATGAACTTCAAGTAAGTTAAGACGTTTATAATGAAAGAAATTTTATGGTACGTATTTTCCGCTGCGTCTTTTCAGTTACAGCGTGTTAAGGCGTTACATGATAGTGTTGAAATATAAGTATTGATAAACATATTTGTATGATTGGAGAGAAAATGTAAATTTTTAGTATATATGTGGAAATTTGATGTGGCTGACTAGGCACGTTTGTAAATGCATTTATCACCTTCCATTGGTGATGGTCTTATAACTTTTATATTTAAGAACAAAGTTTTCTTCAAGATTATACCTTTTACGAAAAAAAAAATATTATTACAAAAAATAATCTCATAAATATTCCAGTCTTTTCACTTTTCACTGAATTCAAGCCAGTCATGCCCTTTTTCTTTAGCTGAACTCAAGGTTGGATGATGAAGGCTCATCAAGCTCGAACATAGCGTGGTTGATCCAACACTATCAAGTTAAAACATGGGTCGACTTGTTCCCAACCATATTGGTATTACTACTTCCTACGGCTACGCCAAAACATATCATCAATAGCAAACATGGCTTGACTTGTTCCCAACCATATTTATGTACACCTTTATCACTGTATCTAAAACTTGCACTAGTTCGTAAATAACAGATTGGTGACGGCATTTTAGAAACCTCGTAAAGATGGCGGTGATGGTTGGACCCGCCGGGGCCAGTTCCTCTCTTGACCCATCACTGATTATAGCGACTTGCACATGGTGTTTCACGTTTGTGTAGGGAACATTGTTGATGAAATAGATTTTATTTGTGCTAAACTAAGATCAATTTCTCAACCAGGCTAACATGGGCCTATTTTTACTATACCATCAATTTACTTTGGCATAAAAAGTTATACAATTAATATAGTAATAGAGATGGGCATAATAACCGGTTCCAAACCCGATCTGGAACCGGTTCCAGTTTCTACCCGCTTTATTGAAGAACCGGTTCCGGGTTAAAAAACCCGTAGGTTCTTAACCGGTTCCACTTTTTATAAAAAAAAAAAAAAAAATTGGTCCGTGCCAGGTTCCTACCCGGAACCGGTTCCTTCGTAACCAATTCCTACCCGGTGCATTAAATTCTTGATGATGTTACCATGGAATCGATTCCTAGCCGTTTCAACCAAGCTTTTCATACAACACTAAGTTTTTATTAAAATTGGTTACATTACATGATAACACTAAATATTTATTTAACATAAAACACACTAAATCCTACATTACATAACATACTAAACATTCGAAGAACCGGTTCCGGATGATTCACCGGCTTCATTTTTCTTCGCCTTTGTAACCGGACAATGACGATCGGTGTGTTTTTTTAACGTCGAGTGGACAGTAGCCTTCATGAACTTGCCGCAAGCTTTGCACCGTGCCATCTCGTGGCTATCGCTCATTAAGCACAAATCAAACTGCTTCCAAACTTGGGAGTTTCTCTTGGTTTCCAAAATCATAACAATCTCATCGTTGCACGCCATAACGAGCTTTGAAGATATAGATTAGAAGGTGTAACTTAAGTATTATTTAAGTAGGTGTAAGTTATGTTTGAAGGTGTAAGTTATATATATAGTTGAAACCGGTTTTAATGGCAATAAATCGATTTCTAATGGCATTCTAGCCGTTGGAATCGATTCTAACAGGTGTTGCAGCATTTTCTGTGAATTACCCGAAGGAACCGGTTCTTCCGAGAAACCGGTTACAACTCTACCCGGAATCGGTTCCTATCGGTTCTAGTATTCATGGTCTAAAAACGGATAGGAACTGGAACCGGTTCCTACAGGAATTGGTTCCATTTACACTCATTCAAGAACCGGGTATGGTTAGGAACCGGTTACGGGTATTAAAAAACCCGATATGCCCAAGCCTATATAGTAATATTTTCTCCAAGGGGATAGCCTGATTATGGATTCAAATCCTGCAAAAAGAAGGTACGGTAATTTAGCCGTTCCAAAACCAAACAAAAATAATAGTAATATTAATTCTCTTATTATATCACCGTACAATATTTGTTGGATGAACATGAATAACATGAAGTTGACCCATTAAAATTATCTTCTAGACAAAATTAAATATCAATATCCATATACCTTGCACATTGATGTTGCACTCGAATGGTCGAGAGATACACAACATAGAAATGTCACAATAGACGCAAGTTGCACGAAGCAGGGGACAATGTGTTTGATGTGTCAAATGTCGAAACAAACATGTTTCTATCACTACATTAGTCACCATGTAACAATCGCGGCTTGAACACTTGGTCAAGCGACAATTGTTTAGTGCGACCAAGGTAACAAGTCATTACCACAAAGAACATGGTAATTGGATGTTGAGCTAAAATCCAAACACCCTCTCAGCCGAAAAACTATTGATACAACTTCGGTCTTTGTATCGGTGTGCCACCAACATAGCAAAATATATGCTTGAGAGTGGTGAATGTGACTCAAGAGGGTTAAGACATGTATACTAGTATTCGTTTGAATACATAAGAAAATTCGAGACCGGTGAGGGTTAAGCATTGCTGAGAAGGCTTCGATTATTCACTTTGGAGTTGTCAACAAAACTGTGAATATCTTGCATTATGACATGTCTTAATCTTTGTTTGGTTTTTCTATTGGTTTATACGAGTCGAGTTGCCCTGAGATACTTGAGATCAGATCACTAAAAGCTCAAACTAACTATCGAGCCGAGCTTAAACGAACTTGAACCTGATCTCTCGACCTTATATTGAAGCTCATTCGCTAAAAAGGATTGAGCTTCACATATCACGCTGACACACTTGATTATGCTCGCGGACTTAAATGAACCTATTATATAAAATTATTTGTTTACATGATAACTAATATATTATATAAAATTATGATAAAATATAGTTTAAGATAATAATAATATACAAGGTTAGAACCCCGTTTATTACATGGGTTGAATAAATGTAATTTTATATATTAAATAATAAAAAAATGTTGTATTTTTAAGAACCCCGTGTATTGTACGGGTTGAGTAAATTTAATTTTATATATTAAATAATGAAAAAAGTTACATTTTTAAGAACCTCATGTGTTATACAGATTGAGCATATGTAATTTTATATACCAAACAATAGAAAGTTATATCTTTATGAACCCTATGTATTATATGGATTGAATAAATCTAATTTTATATACTACATAATAAAAAAAAGTTATATTTTTAAAAACCCTGTGTATTACACGAGTTGCATAAGTAATTTTGTATAGTAAAAAATAAAAATGTTATATCTTTAAAAAAAACCTCGTTTATCACACGGGTTGAATGAATCTAATAAAAATTTATATCTTTAAAAAAACTAACGGATATACTCGATATACGATGGATGAGGTGATTGCGGTGATGGTTCTTATAAATATCACGTAAAGATAGTTATTACCATATTTGAGTTGAGAGTTGAACACGAAAATAAAAGCAAAGAACCAATAAACATTGATTAATATTTTTGTTTACCCGTTATAAACATTTTTGAAATAGGTTCTACCGTTAACTAATTAAGTTTAATAAAATAAATAAATCATTTACATTTTATTAATTTATATTTAGCGTACATCTTTTGTTAATTTCAGGATAAATAATTTTAAAATCTGATAAATTTTTTAAAATATTAGATTATCTCCTATACGAATTGTTTAAATTTATATTAAATTTAATTTTATAGTTATCTTTTAATTGATATTAGTTATCTATAAAAAAAAAAAATAGATGGCTTCAATGAATGACATGTGTTTTCCTATTAGTTTCTTTTATTATATAGTATAGATTGTTTATATAAAAACATAATCATAAGTATCTATAAAAATGTTAACAAATATGGATTAATAAATAATTAGATAACTATCACATAATAGCCAAACCAAATCCATGTTCGAAAAACTATTAACGAGTCAAACTCGAGTTTTAAAATTAAAACTCTCAACGAGTCAATCTTGAGCCCAGACTCAAGCTCATCATACTCATCATACTCATACTCAGTAAATCCCACCAATAGCAAAGTAAAGGTAGGGTCTGAGGAGGGTAAGATGTAGACAGCCTTACCTCTTCCCCGTAGGAATAGAGAGGCTGCTTCCAGTGAGACCCCCGGCTCGATAGTAGTTTTGCATCAAGCCTTGGACATAAGGCACATAACACTCAGCAATTAGGACAAAGACCGATTAGTGCATGTACCCTTTTATCTTTCAGCAAGTTTAAATTTGCTTTAAGAAAAACAAAGTGGGATCGAGCTTAAATGAGTAAAGGCTCGACCCAATTCTACGCATTTACACCATTTAAATTTCCCAAGACAAAGTGTGAGCTATCATTATACCATGTCTATGTCCTTTATTTATGTCTCCTTTTCTTTTTCATTTAATGTGTTTTGCATGTGGATGAAGCACTTAATCTTTTTGTTTGTGTAATTTTGTCGACAATAAAATTTAGTGGTCGCTGAAGGTGGGTCATAAATTGATTACTTCGACATTTGAGAATCATGACAAGAATTATTAACTAAAGGATAGTCTATTTTTGTGTTATACAATGATATGTAAATAGAGAAGGGCATTTAATAAGTAAACTAAATCTCTAGAGATCGGACAACGTATCATGTGGTGGCTGGGGCGTGGGCGTTTAAAGAGTGTATAAGGTGAGTGATCGTATAGAACCCATAATCTAAAAAGTTTTTTTTTTCTCTTCTGGTTTATGTGCCTAAGGTTGATTAAAATATATAGTCAATATGTTTTTTAAGTTAACAATACGTTACAAGGGAGATGATTAAATAGTAAGTTTATTTTAGCTAGGAAAGATAGGAAACAATAGAACTATGACATATGACAAAGTTTAAAAGAAAGAGGAAGTGTATTTTAGTCAATTTTATCCGATCTTCTCCCTTCTTTTCTCTGTAACTTCAAAACCCACCATTTTCAAACCCACCATCTTCAACCTTTTCTTCACTTACTATCTCAATAATCACTACATTATAGTGCGATTTTCGTAACCAATCAATGATTCAAACACCCAATCAACGTTTTTTTCAATTTTTTTTTGAAGAAACTCACTTTAATTTCATATAGTATATTATTTTTCCCGTGATTTTGAAGCGAAACACTCGATTCGATTCGATCGCTGATAAGTGTTTCTAACATTCAAATTTCATCAATCATTGAAGAAATCTGAAGAAATCGGCTTCGATCTATGTAAAAAATTCTTTAATTGCATTTTTACGATCTGGGTTTTTGAACTGAGTCATTGCGTTTTACAAAGTAATGAAAAAACACTTTTTTTTGTATTTTCAGTCAATTGGGTTTTTAGAAACAACACATTTTATTGTGTTTTTAGTACATTGCGTTTGAGAAAAAAAAAACACTTTCTTTTGTGTTTTTATCTACTGTGTTTTAAGAAAACACATTTTTATGTGTTTTTGGTCCAATGCGTTTTAGAAAAACACATTTTGAAGTGTTTTTTGTCCATTGCGTTTTAGGTAAAACACATTTTTGTATGTTTTTAGTCCATTGCGTTTTAGAAAGAACATTTTCTTTTGTATTTTTAGGCTATTGCGCTTTAGAAAAAAGACATTTTTATGTGTTTTTTTGTCCATTGCGTTTTAGAAAAACACATTTTGAAGTGTTTTTAGTCCATTGCGTTTTAGGTAAAACACATTTTTATGTATTTTCAGTCCATTGCGTTTTAGAAATAACACTTTCTTTTGTGTTTTTAGGCCATTGCGTTTTAGAAAAAAAGACATTTATGTGTGTTTTCTGACCATTGCGTTTTAGAAATAAGACATTTATTTGTGTTTTCTGGCCATTGCGTTTTAGAAATAAGACATTTCTTTGTGTTTTTTGTCCATTGCGTTTTAGAAAAAAGTCATCTTTTACGCTTTTTGTCCATTACGTTTTACGTAACTGGGTTTTCGAAAAAAAATTTCAAAAATATAATAATACTATACTCGTTTTAAAGATAAAAAAACGCTCGTTTTTTGGTGTAATTTTTATAAAAAAATAATGTCGTATGAAAGAGTTATTAACGTTTAAAAAATGGGGGGAATTGGAAGAGAGAGAAACTATTGTTTTGGATTGACTAAAATGCCCCTACACAAACCTACGCGCCTCCTTTTTTTTTCTTCAATTCCACGCATTTAATCTTAGCCCTTGATTAATAAATAGATGGTCAAGATTACTTACTAACCTTCCTACCCAAATAAACTTCCTCCTATATCCTAACCCTACGTTACAATACTTTCATTTTTTACTAGTATTAAGCCCCTGCATTGCAGTGGTTGTCATAAAACTGTGTTAAGTATTAGCAATACTATACCATTGTCAGCGGCCACAAACACTGAAAAAGCTCATAGAAACAAAATAAATAAAAACGGGAAAAATAATATCGAGCGAAAAGCAGACGTAAAATCTTTGAATCACGCACGCTCGTTGCTGAGAAATTAAACCGAAACGTAAAGCATAGAAAAAAATAACTAAGTCCATCCAGGACCCGCGTGTTGGACGAACTTGTCAAACGCAGAAAAATAGATGTGACGCGACGGGCCAGTCAAAAAGGAAAAAATATACGAAAAAATGTTGAACCCCACACGCACGTTGCGGTGCGTTAACTCACAGAAATTAGAAGGAAACGAAAAACTTGAGAAAGATGAAAAGTATGGTGGACCAAAATTGAAAACAAAGAAGAGTTGGGATTAAATTGCAAAAGATGGGAAAACTTTGGGTTAAAAGTAAAAAAACAAAGGGTCTAATTGCAAAATTGAAGTTATATATTAATTTTAAATAAAGATAACGATAAAAATAAGTGATATTTATATATTGGTTATTAATTAATATTAATATTAAAAGGAATATTAAACAAATATAAATAAAATTTATGAGATTGAAGGAGAGAATGCCATGTGTCATTATTTGTAGTTTTTTATTATAAGTTAGACTAGGTTATTACCCGGGATTGCTTCCCGGGCTAGGGAAACTTAGTTATGTCAATTATTATTTGTTATTAATACGACCTCATTACATCAAGCATCTCATTGGATTCAAAAACAATGTCTTCACATCACCGGATTAGATCATAAACCCATATTAGAGGTCAAACAAAAGCACAACAGGACCACATGAATAACATCATTTCCGCTTTTACTTCAATTCACTTACGTGATCGGGTGATTTGGGATTTTGTAAAAATGTTTGTTCTTGTACTTCTTAACAAAATTACATAGAATTCAAGAAAACAAAACAATGACTTAAAGAACTATAGTTTAACACCCAATCTGATCGGGCAAACAGATGTTGACCAAAAGTTAAACAGTTGTTGACCAAAAGTGAAACAGATGTTCAACCAGATCCACTGTCTTCTTATATTTTAGCATTGTTTTCCTCTTCAAAACATTGTTCAACCTAACATGGGTTTCCATGAACTGTTGACCAAAAGTCAAACAGATGTTAAAACCACTGTTTGAGTTATCCAAACTTCTGTTGAATACTAAATGAGATGTTGCCCAAAAGTCAATCAGATGTTGACCAAAAGTCAAGCAGATGTTCACCAATAAAAAGTTTGAACATTCAAACTACACAGAAGCAAACCTAGCTAGTTAAAATTAGGGTTAGCATATCGTGTCAACCCGACCTGTTAAGACCCAAATTCGAAACAAGTAAACACGAACACGACACGAAATTTTATCGTGTCAGATTTTCTAAACACGAACACGAACCTGATAATAAACAGGTTACACCAAACGACCTGTTAAGACACGAAAAATTTACCAACGTATCATACAACATGTTAAGACACAAACACGATATGTTAAGACATGAACATGACATGTTACTAGGGCTGTAAACGAACCGAACGAACACGAACAAGGCCTTGTTCGTGTTCGTTCGTTAATGAAATAAATGTGTTCATGAACGGTTCATGAACACTTACCGAAAGAGATTTTATGTTCGTGTTCGTTCATTAAGGAAATGAGCGTGTTCGCGAACAGTTCACGAACACAAACAAACACAAATAAATTTGGCGAACACGACAAAGGACAAAGATAGATGGCCCAGAGAGTAGCACTCGAACTTGAATCCCTTATTGTGGGACGGAGGTCAATCGTATCCGCCGATGTAAATAATGAGAAATGAAAGGGAAATGATGCATAAACAAGATGAAAGTGAGTTTCCTAGTTTAATTGTTAGGGTAATAAATAAATAAAAGTTTAATAATATAAAAAGTACAAATAAAAAAGTACAAAGATCTTCAATTAAAATACAAACATAAACGAACGTAAATCAACGAATGTTCATGAACATGTTCACGAACACCTTACCGAACGTTCACGAACACAATCGAACGAACGAGACCTCTGTTCATGTTCGTTCATTTAACTAATCGAACGAAATTTCTTGTTCATGTTCGTTCGTTTATTAAACGAACGAACATAAACGAACTTCTCGCCGAACGGTTCACGAACTGTTCGCTAAACGTTCGGTTCGTTTACAGCCCTACATGTTACTACGTGTTTAGTATTTAGCTATTAACAGGTCTTAACAAGTATTGTCTAATGGTCTTAAGTCTTAACAGGTCATATCATATCTGACATGACCTGTTAAGACACGAACACGAAATAGGTAAACACAAACACGACACGAAATTAAACAGGTCTTGTTGTGTCGACCTGTTATGGACACGAAACTTGTTAAGGTTAAACACGAAACCTGTTAACTTCATATAGGTTTGTGTCATGTTATCGTGTTGGTGTCAGAATTATCAACCCTAGTTAAAATCAAAGTAGACAAGCCATTTTGAAGATGAAAAGGTTACCGAGCTTGATGGAATATGAAACATAGTTGGATAATCACATTTTCTTAAACAAATAAAATATCAATCTCAATGTGTTTTTAATTTATGGTTTTATGCTCTTGTTAGTTTGTTTCTTCTCTTACATAATTTCATCTTATGTAGATACTTTAACTTTAACCTAGAAAGTTGGTGCTTAAGTTGTGAAGATAAATAATAAAAAGGTTATGGTTTTTGGATATAATAGATGTAACAACTAATAATGTGTAGAGTTAACTTCTGCTTTACTCCTTGTGGTTTGGTCGTTTTAACGGTTTTGCTCTAATCCTTTAAAAATGGTCATTTTACTCCCTGATGTTATGCCTTTTTCTCTAATTTACTCCATGACCCTAACTCCATTAGAAATGTCTGTTACAGTGGAGGGAATTTTGGTAATTTTACGTACAAAAGTAAGAATAATTTGGTAATTCTACATGTAACCAATGTTGCAGAAATCGGCCTAGGCGGCCGATTAATCGGCGCCTAGGCGCTAGGCGGTGAGTTACTGACTAATTTTTAGCTAGTCGGTCCAAATAGGTGGATATGGTCAAAATCAGTCTTAGGCGGTCAAAATCGGTCCCAGACGGTTAAAATCGGACTAATCGGTCCATGTTTTACAACCCATTAAACACAAAATTTGACCCATTTTTTAATCTGGCCCATTGTTTTACAGCCCAAATATTACTTATAAACCTATTTTAACATTTAATTTTAGGTATTTTAACATTTAACCCCTTCTATCTTTCACTAGTTTACATATGGTTCCTAAACTTTAAAATTTATTAATAAAAAGTATAAAGTTATCTCCTAAACTTATAAATTTATTAATAAAAAGTATAAAGTTATCTATATATATCAAATTTTTTTTGTAAAATTATACTTAAAAAGTCCAATCCGATTAATCTCGATTAATCCCTATTAATCCCGATTAATCCCTAGGCGGTACCTCACCGCCCGACTAGCGCCTGGCGCCTTCTACAAAATTGCATGTAACTATAATAGATTTATATAAAAACACACACAGACATTCTCTTTCCCCTCTCTACAAATACTCTCTCTCTCTCTTCTTCATAACCCACCACCAGCCATCATCTCTTCTCCATCAACCACCACCCAATTCCCACCACTAGCCTTAACACACTCGGTCAATCCTCACATACCACCGGCCATCACAACCATTAGCCCCACCCATTCCATACCACCAATAGATCTCAACACATAAGATCTGAACACAACTACTCACTTCATCACCTACCACCACCCCCATCCACTTCGTACCGTCGCAGCTCCCTCTCTCCCTCGTCTCAAACTAGCATATCTGAGCACACCACCACCATCTCCATGTCTCTCCGTATCCCACATCCACATCCCTAAGCGAACCCCTAGTTAAAGCCCTAATCGTACCGATTTGGAAGCTAACATTCAGACGAGGACGATTCTAATGGTTGAACCCTAACCACCGCTGAACTAGTTGATTTGGTAGCTAAGGTTCAGGCGAGGCAAGGTGATGTGCTTAAATTTATACATATTCATAGCATGATTTTATCCCCATTTTACAATCGTTTATCAGAGTGTTCACGTTATTTGATACTTATTTTCCCTATTTGTGAAATTCAAGGTTTAGTTGATGTTTGGTGAGAATTGTTAAACATTTATGAAGAAAAGTGAAGTACATGATTTTTCTGTTGTGTTTGTTCTTGTTCTGGTGACGGTTAAGGGCAAGGCCATGCCTCGCATAAACAAGGCCCTTTCCCAAACAAGATGTTTTCACAAGCAAGACCCTGCCTCGCACAAAGCAAGGCAGTAACCCTAATTCCTACCTAAACTAGGCGCTGTATGTATCTTGCTTCCACAAAAGAAAGGCGTGCACCCCCTTTTCTTCTTCAGAACTCAAGCATACCTAAAAATAGCTTTAAACATATTCTCACGTTACCAAGTCCCAGCTACTACTCTGGAATAGTTGTCTTGAACACGGGAGAACCAATGGGAATGAGAGATCGAGTCAACATCCAATTTCACAGAGAAGCAATGCCTCGTCTACAATCAAGCAGGGCCCTTTTCCTCATGCCCTATAAGAAAAGAAGAACAGTTTCTCTTTCGGGGAGGCCCCTCGAGTTTTCACCCACCATTCTAAACTCCAAAATTTGGTGATTCCATCCATTTTCAAGCATCAAGAGGGCTTCCACCATCAAGAAGATCATCATTCATCAACCATCCTACTTCCTTGCTTGTTTATGGTTTGAAATTTCTTGATTTTAACCATTAATTCTGGTACTTTAGCAAGCATGTTTATAGTTCTTGTAAGCCCTATGGGCTAAACACTTGTAGTTGTCTAAACTATGCTGAATATTTTGAATATGTGATGAATATGGAAGTTGATGTGGTGATAAGTGTTGGTTAAACTTCATAATAATGTTTAGTTTTGTTCTTGGAGTTCATGTACATGTTTAAAGTTGTTGTTCTTGAATGTTTGATCATAAGTATTTACATGATGTGTTGGAAAACCCATGTAAAGATTATGATTATTGAATCTTGTTAACTTATTAGGTTTATTCATAGCATGAAACTAGGAATGGTAAATTGCTAACATGAATTGAATGATGATTTAAACATGTGTATGGATTCTTGCATCTAGATTTGGAAAGATCAAAAGAATGTTTAGATGAATTCTATAGTATGTAATTATGTTAGTATGATGATTTAGGCCAAGATTGTCTTCTAGCATGGTCACGCTTGTGGTTTATCTCAAGAACAATGTTAAAATGTTATTTATTTGAAAGCAATTTAGGGTGATTAGTACGTTGTTCATGTTAGTTTTCCCTAAGTTGTCGAGTTAGGAGTTTTGACTAACGAGTAACTCTTGATTAAAAGATTGACATCACTTCACAACCGAACTTAAAAGAACGATTCTTAGGTGATTAGAGTGTTATTCATTTTAATTTTCCGAAAGAATTATAAAACTAGGAACCTTGACCGAAACTTAGTTATTCTAGAGGTTGTATCATCACTAGAGCTTCCATTAGTTATCACATAGTCATTAGTGATACTTAGTTTAGGCAACCTCCCCTTCGAAATTGTTAGTTCTTGTTATTTTAGTATTTTTTATATTATTGCATGATAAATTAGGAAAACCCAAAATCGCTAATTGAAAAGGCTTTAAAATAACAAAAGTTTAGTATTGAGACACCGCGTCCACGGATTGATATCCGATTCATACCGATAAACTATATTACCATCTGATGGGTACACTTGCCTTTGTGTGTGTAGTTTAGTTCTTGGGTGAAAACCATTTTAAAACTAAATTTGTGTATGAACGAATATCTTCATAAATATATACATATATATATATATATATATATATCACGCACATCACAAGGATGGGGACAATTTTGGGGGTTATGAGGATGATTTCTTGGTGACTGGTTGGCTGTGATGGTGTTGTGTTGGTTTCATGGTTGTGGTTGAGTGGTGGTAGGTGATTGGGGTGTGTGTAGGTTTGAGTTTTGTTCAGAAGTGAATATATATATATATATAATTGCGCTAAAATAAGAACCACCTCCAGATATAAGAACCGTGAGAACTACTTGATCCGGGGCGAGTTGGACCAAAATTTTTTTCATAAACGTAGGTGCGTGTATTATAAACACATTTGTAAAAAAAATGTCGTGTGTGTAGTTTTGAGCATCACAAGTTTGTGTTTACGGGTATTTTCCGGTAAGATTTACGGTACCCGTAAACACAAACTTGTGGTGCTCAAAACTACACACACGATTTTTTTTTTTTTGAATTTTTTTTTACAAATGTGTTTATAATACACGCATCTACGTTTATGAAAAAAAAAAATTGGTCCACCTCGCCCCGTAGGTGTAGTTCTCACGGTTCTTACAACTCGAGGTGGTTCTCATTTTAGCGCTCCCCTATATATATATATAATATATATATGATAGAGAGATTATTAGATTTTTTGATAAAAATTACAAAAATTACAAAAATACCCTCCAATGTAATAGACAATTCTAGTGAAGAGTTATGGAGAAAAATAGAGAAAAAGACATAACATCAGGGAGCAAAATGACTATTTTTAAAAGATTGAGTCAAAACCAGTAAAATGACCAAATCATGACGAGTAAAACGGAAGTCAACTCTAATCTGTATACGGTGAGAACAAGTAAGAATCATTTAATTTATAACAACCGATTAGACTAAATAGAAATGGGTAAAGATCAAATAGGAAGTTAATTTTCTCTAGGAAGGATAGGAAGCCATAGGATTATGACATGTGGCAAATTTTAAAATAAAGAGAAAGGGTATTTTAGTCAATCCAACTCTTTCTTCTTCCTTTTTCAAAACCCAGTAAATTCAAAAACCCATCATTTTCAAAATCCACCATCTTCAACTATTTCTTCACTTTATATCTCAATAATCACTACATTATAGTGCGATTTTCATCACAAATCAATGATTCAGAACCCGATCAACGTGTTCTTCAGCTTTTTTTTTGAAGAAAACCCAGTTTAATTTCATAAAAAAATCTCGTTTTTTCCGGTGATTTTGGAGATAATCACTCGATTCGTTCGATTCGAGCGTTGATAAGTGTTTCTATCATTCAAATTCCGTCAATTGATGAAGAAATCGGCTTCGATCCATGTAAGAAATTCTTTAATTTCATTTTCATGATCTGGGTTTTTTATTTAGTCATTGCGTTTTACGATCTTTGCGGGGGTCCGGGGGCGGCAGCCCCCGGTAGCGGGGTCCCAGGGGCGGCAGCCCCTGGCGGGGTCCAAGGGGCAGAGCCCCTGGCTGGGGTTGAAGACAGTACTAAAAACGCATCAGAAAAATTAAATTTCCATATATTGGCTCATTTCGAAGACAGTAATTCGTAGACAATTCAGACAGTTCACAGTGACAGACAGTTTTATGTGTCCATTGCGTTTTAGAAATAAGATAGTTCACAGTGACAGACAGTTCACAGTGACAGACAGCTATTGCGTTTTAGAAAAAAACACATTTTTAAGTGTTTTTAGTCATTGTGTTTTAGGTAAAACACATTTTTTAGGTGTTTTCAGTCCATTGCGTTTTAGAATGAGTCATTTTTAAGTGTTTTCTGGCCATTGCGTTTTACATATAAGACATTTCTTTGTGTTTTTGGTGCATTGCGTTTTAGGTAAAACACTTTTTTATGTGTTTTCAGTCCATTGCGTTTTAGAAAACAGACATTTTAAGTGTATTCTGGCCATTGCGTTTTACAAATAAGTCATTTTTTTGTGTTTTTGGTGCATTGCGTTTTAGGTAAAACACATTTTTATGTGTTTTCTGGCCATTGCGTTTTAGAAAACAGACATTTTAAGTGTATTCTGGCCATTGCGTTTTACAAATAAGTCATTTTTTTGTGTTTTTGGTGCATTGCGTTTTAGGTAAAACACATTTTTATGTGTTTTCTGGCCATTGCGTTTTACAAAAAAGTCATTTCTTTGTGTTTTTTGTGCATTGCGTTTTAGAAAAATGTCATTTTTTAGGGTTTTTTTTTCATTGCGTTTTACGATACTGGGGTTTTTTCTATTGCGTTTTACGCAACTGGGTTTTAAATTTTTTTTTTCAAAATATAGCAATAGTATACTCGTTTTAAAGATAAAAAAACACTCGTTTTTTTGGTGCAATTTTTATAAAAAAATAATGTCGTATGAAAGAGTTATTAACGTTTAAAAAATGGGGGGAATTGGAGGAGAGAGAAACTATTGGCTTGGATTGACTAGATTGCCCCTGAAAAAAGTCACGCGCCTCTTTTTTTACTTTCAATTTCCCTGATTTAATCTTAGCCCTTGATTAAGTAAATGGATGGTCAAGATCACTTCCTAGCCTTCCTAGCCAAATAAACTTTCTATTATATCTCCACCCATGCTTTTAAATATATATAAATGAAGAACACGCAAGAATATGTAACTTGGTTTATTTGTTAACAATATATTGTCAATCAGTAACTTGGTTTTTTTGTTAACTATATATTGTCAATCAATATAATTTTATTTTGTTCATTGTTGTTAGGTGGTTGTTACAACAATTTCTTAAAAAAAGTGTATAAGAAATCGTATTAAACTAATAGTTACAAGACCACATCTTAAAATAGTGGCTCACTCAATCTGCCGTTACTAAAACAAAAAAAAAAAAAAAACATGATTGGTGGTTTAGTGATATGGTAATTACCCCTTACAAAATTGATGTGAATTCAAATCCTATCTATATAATAACTACATAAAGCAAATGTGATGGACAAGGTTGTAATTTTATCATGTTTACAAGTTATGAAGCACCATGTATAAGGATGTGTATGCTATTTTAGAGGGGTTAAATTTGTATTTCACCCAAAGTTTTAAGATACTACAGGGATAATTAGGGGATTTCAGTATATAGATGATTGAATGCTTCAGTTTCAGATTGATTCAATTCCTTCAATCCTACTTTAATTCATGTTCAATTTATACATATAGGGAGAGACTTTTTGTCACACCCCAACCGATGGCGGAATCATCGGGGCGCGGCACTAGGCGAATCGGACTGTTCAAGAGAATCCATAACAGCTAAATTGTGATAGTATTTATTACACTTGTTATCCCATACTAACAAATAATACAATCACATAAGTTATCACAGATTTCTTGTCCTCTCGAACAATACAAATCCGTCAACATAGATTTTAGGTGAGTTTCTAGACTTCCTAACTTGATTTGATGTAGACTGCGACTAAACCTGCAACATACGTTAAAATAATGTCAATACAAAAGTATTGGCGAGTATACAGGTTTGATATGTAATCGTGTAATAGATAAAAGCTGCGAATTTCAACATACATAAACGTAATACACGACATATATACTCACAAAACTGATACTACCAGCTAACTCCTCGAGCTTCGATCGCGATTGCCAAACTAGACCCCGTCAGGCGCAATAGTACTATACTAGTCATGGTGGGACGTCGCGAGTATAAGTCCTAGCACATATGTAACTAGCATCACGTATAACTATGCACATTGGTCACTCGCAAGTGATAAATAGTTTAAACATTTGATGTGATTTGATTTTATAGCAACGTATGTTACACCCAAAAGTGCAAAAGCAAAAAGGGTTCAAGTATACTCACAGTCGGTGCTCAGCAAGCAGCAACCACAACTTGGTTGGATTGAAGGGAGCGCGTCTGAGATTAGCCTGCTTTCAGATTGGTAGCGTAAGCGTTGAATAGTGCGATAAACAGTGGCGGTGAACCAAGTGTCGGATGGCAATCCGATCGGATGGCCAGTCGACCGGGTGGAAATCCGTTCGGATGGTCATCCGATCGGATGACCATTCGATTGGATTGTCGCCTCATTTGGTGAAGAGGTGTTTGTGTATGCTGGTTTGCCTTTTGAAGTTTTCGTTGTAGCATTTTGAGAACAGTGAAGTATCTCTACCTTTCAGGTCGGTCAATCGAATGGCGGTTCGATCGGGTGACGATCCGATTAGTAGGACACTTTAGTGAGAACAAGTTCACAGCAGTTTGTCACTTGATCGGATTGCATCCGATCAGGTGGCAATCCGTTTGGAACTGTCTATGTATTGGATTTGTCCAAACATCACATGGTCGGTTGTCTGTTTGGTCGGGTGGCAATCCGATCGGACGGCAATCCGTTCGACGTTGAGAACTAGAAAAGTTGAATTTAAAAGTTTAAGTGAGGAACCAAGTGCAAGCCGATCGGACGACTGTCCGATCGGGTGGTAATCCAATCGGACGACAATCCGTTCCGACGGCCTTAGATCGTCCTGACACTCGATTGTTTTAAAAGTTTTGCAGTTTTCTCGAGACGGTATGACATCGTGATAAACAACAGAACCCTATCAACACCCAGGCAATCCGATCGGGCAGGAATCACCCTAATCCGATCAGTCAGCTGTTCGAGACGATGGTTCGTGTTTAACCCGAGATCGGTTGTCTCGTTGATATGATACAGATCTTGAACCAACACATCAACAAGAAGGAGTAGAAGATCAGAACAAGCTCCGATCCTATCGGTTTGAGTGCATTGAGTGTAAAAGAGTTGAAAGAAAGTTAGAAAACCATCCTCCAATCCTTTTATCCATGAATATGTGTAGATATATGCGAAAATGTTGTTTATTCTTATGGAAATCCTTCAGATCTGAGTGGTTCTTGGTGGAATGAGGTCAGCACTTGAAGTTCATAAGAACTCCATGATGACATCACCCTAGAACACCTCAAATCCACTGATTTCATGGTTGAAAGTTAAGATTCAAAGGTGAGAATGATGAAGAAGTGTGTGTAGATCATAGAAGTACAAGATTTGGATTGAAAACTTACAAGAATCGCGAGAAATCGAGAGGAAATAGCCCCAAAGCGTGCGGGTCGAGTGGGAGCTGTCACATCACTGTTCAAGTGATGTGACAAGGGCTATTTATAGGTGAAGAGGAGAAAGGGGGGAAGGAGTGCCATGGATCGGATGGCTGTCCGAGCGGATGGCTGTCTGATCGGATGGCTGTCCGATCGGATCGCCATTCGATCGAAGTGCCGTTCGATCAAACGCCTCCGGCGAGCTGAGTTTTGGCGTTTCGTTTTGATTGTTAAGTGTTGCGATAGTTTGGTTCCACATTTTCATATATTTATTATAATTAGCCATGTTGGGTCGTATAGACATATCCATATTTCAAAGTTGCGATACAATAACCGGGTTTCGTTTCGAATATGCGTTACTTTGCGACGTTTCACGGTCATCGAGGAGGGTAGAATAGGTCCTCTCTCAATGTCATCGTGAACGTTAATGTGTGTGATGCGATGTGCGTTTTGAGTAATGAGTTGCACCGCGACACATCACGGCGATCAAGGAGGGTAGAATTGGTCCTCACTCGACATCTTCGTGGTTGTCAGCAAGTACAATGTGATGTGATAGCGATAAAATATGCGATAATATGCGAAAATATTGCGATATAGCGGTGTATGCGATATAGTTACATTATGATCCGAATCTCTGGTGCTAGGCGTAACGAGTGTAATGAGTAGCAACAACGCACGATTGTGCGGGTTGTTACACTTTTGGTTTATTATAAGATTTAGCTTCTTTCATTTCAATTGGCAACCTGAAATCGACAATATCAGTTACAGAAAACCCCTACAGGTGGAAATCCCTCCTCTCTAAAAACGACGAAAGCTAAATCGTAAAACCCTAATTCAATCTTTCATCTTTGTTGAAATCACCGATGGTGAGGAGTGACATTTGACTTTGGCTTATTTTAGACAACTTTGTTTGTGAGGAATCACTGCTGGGAAACAGAAGGGTATGTATTTGGGATATCAACTTCTCTCTCTGCTAAATCTAAACCCTTATTACTTTTCTCCGGTTCATCCAGATTACCAATCGCAAAACAGGTAATTTTTAATCACCTTCAATAATCGTTGATATATCCTTTTCAATCATCTTAGTTTTACCAACAATTTGTTCTTTGTGTTTGTATTAATCCGGTAAGATTTCTTGTAATACCACCACATCTTTTGTTTATATTTTTTGGATTATCATGATTTTAGTCTATGGATTTATGTGATCAATTTGGGTTGGGTGTTCCATAATGGGGTTGGTCATTTGGAGCAGCAAGAGCTAACCCTAATTTCACCCCCATTTTTGCTTTTGCATGTAAGGCTTTTATATACAGATTTAAAGCTTATGAAGTTGATTACGATAATATCTGCCATCAGGGAAATGTTTTTTTTCAATCTTTGAGTTGTGTTGTTGTGTTGTCACGGGGTGGGTGGATATTAAATCATGAAGAAGTTTACTTTCTATATGATTTATGATCACACAGTTTCATTTGTATATATTATTTCTTAATTGTTTCCTCAGAGGCTCGGAGAACGATGCAGGACCTGAAAATGCTAGAGAACATGATAGCAGTGAGGTTCGTCCACCTTTACCGGTGAAAAGGGATATTCTTTATGATGCTCCAACGCTCTATGGGTATGTATAGTTTCTCATATTCGCTTCCATTGCCTTTTTTATAATTAGAAGCTTCTAAGCAGTCAATAGCAGTGGGATAGTGATTATCGAGCCTTCCAAAATAGCGGTGGTCCAGAATAGTGGAACCGCTATATTGGTGGTATTGACCGTCATTATAGATGCCTTGGTCGATGTGGAATCAGAGGAAGATTTCATCGTTTACGATTAGATCATGTTTCAAATATTGGCACTTTTGAGTTTTGACTTTTGATATTACTGTTAATATTATATATGTTTTATGTTTTTTTATATGTTATGGCGTGTGTAACGATCAACTGGTGAAGAATCTAAAACTAAACGAGAGAAGGCGTGTGCGGTTACCAAAAGATGCAGAAACGCTGAAGCCCGCACGCGCAACGCGCCCCAAAAAGTGGAAGCGGAATAGGGGCTCAAGGAGAGCAGCGTCATTTCGAGGGTCCACGCGAAACACTTTCTCACCATACCATCCTATGAGACAAGACCGCTCCTCGCAAATCATAGATGGAACAACCTTGCACACGAATGATTTCCAGGAGTGCCCTACGCTACAATGCCCGGTCATTGTCTCGGGCTTCGTGTCGTTCGACGTAAGAGACACGTCCATTGGCGGATAAAATCAACCAAGGTATCCTGTTGAACTAAGAATGGCCAAACCAATTTCCCAACTACTATTTACATATGTAGAAAATTTTAACAACTTTTTGTGAGGTCCACAAATAAATTTAAAAAAAATTGTATTCAATACAACATATAATTTTGAAAGACTAAATATATTTTATAGACATTCTAGCTTCATAAAACTATATGTCAAATTAGTAGCATTTTGTTAACTAATATCTTTTACCATATCATTGATATGGTCGTAGGGCTCGGTTATATCTTTACATTGGCTAATGACGGTGGCATAGGTGGATGGAGTATATTGACACCTGGACCGTTGGATAAAATATTATGTTTAGATTTGTCTGACCAAGAATTATTATACACAAGGCTTGAAAATTTTAAAATTTTGGCTGGTATGTGGAACGTTGCTCAAGGAAGAGCCACACACGATTCACTTGTATTATGGTTGGGTTCTGCAGCCAAAGATGTCGATATTGTTGCTGTTGGATTACAGGAGGTTGAAATGGGTGTTGGGTTTCTTGCAATGTCTGCTGCTAGAGAAACTGTAAGAAAGCTGCCTCTCAAAATTTGAGTTTAATTCACCGAATAACATCTTGTTTTGTTTTGGTGCAGGTTTCCTTGACATTATTTTATCACACATCTTGTTTTGTTATACCTAATTTTATTTTATAGAAAAAAGCACTGGGCAAAGCTAGCCGTTTGTAATGCATCTCGCAATTATTGTTCTTGACATATACACTCAATGGTGAATTAATTAGCTTAATTTCTTATCCGGTATTTTTTTAATTAGTTGAATTATTGATTGAATTCACTTATCTGTGAAATTAGGCTTAGTTGAGTATTTGATTTTGGGAATAAATGGGTCAAATAAAAATATGCAGTTATCAGTTGGCAAGTTAAAGGTGGAAATTGGAAAAAGAAACTGAAGTTTGTGAAATGTTATGTATGGACAACGTATGGAAAATGATTGATGAATTAACGGAAATCAAGTACAACGTTGCCGACTCCGCCGCAATGCGCAGGTTCTCTACTAGTATATACAAAGGTAAGTGAGATATTTAGGTGTACAAATCAGCTATTAGAAATATGACTAAACGTTTGGACTTAAACGTTGACTGTTATTTGGACTTAAACGTAGCAGGTAGTACATTTTTGGAACATGGTTGCAACCCAAAAAGCGAAATTATTTGTTTGGAGAGCCACAGCGCGCCGTATACCGAAACAGATGCATCGGAATCAAGGGGGATACATGTACAAAATAACAGGTGCACTATGTGTGAGCACGACACGGAGTCAGCAGATCATGTTCTTCTGAATTGCAGAGTTGCGGTGGAAGTATGGCAGTAGTTGTTTTTATGGATGAAAGTCCCTGCGGGCCAACCATGTTTTATTGTCGAAGATATGTTGCAGAATGTCAATGGGTTGAATGTGTCAAAGTACAGGAAGAGGATTATTCATGTGTTATACATTTTGGCTATGTGGAATGTGTGGAAAGCAAGAAATAGGAATAGATTTGAATGTGTAAATGTAAACAAGCACAAGCTCATGGAGGAGATAAAAAAAATATGGCTTTCGATTGTGTGGTTAACCAGTCAAAGTTTAAAGAAATATCATGGGAGGAATGGCGAAGGTTTAATATACAAATGTAATAGAAAATGCGTAGAGGGGTCTCTTTTTGGTGTAAAGTGATGTAATCTATAATCTGGTCGGTAGCAGCTTGCTATAAGCCTTTTGTGTATAAAAGTTTGTGTTGCCTTTCAAATAAAAAAAAAAAAGAAAAACAAGAAATATGACTAAACTAGTAATGCCATATGAAATCAATAAAAGCTCCTTTTGGTGAATTTGAGTAAATTACAAGTTTTATCATTTATGTTTACATCAAATTGCAGGCGTTGTCCTTTTGGCCAAAAGTTTACAGGCGGTGTCCTTAACTTTTCAAAATCTTGTACGTTTTGTCCTTTAGGCCAAACCTGGTTAGAAATCTCAGTTAAAACTGTCATGTCTAATGCACGTGAGGGTAAAATGGTAATTTCTCTCTCAACCTTTTAAAAACAAAGATATTTTAAATGCATTAAAATCCAATGGTTAGAAATGTGTTACACCTAGGAATACACGTGGCATAACTTCTGAGGAAAAAAAAACCCTCCCCTTTTAAGATTCTTTAGTTACTCTTGAAAATTTGAACTTTTTGTTCCAATTTTATGATGAAAAGATATGATGGAAAGTAGGATTAACCTCGGCTTTTCAATTTCTCTATACAGATAAACCTTTGCATGTATATATACATACAGAATCTGTATCTACACACCATTTCTCTGTTCAGATACAGAGCCATTGAAACAACTAAACGACTAGAATTCGAAAACCTAGAGTTATTATGGAAGAATTCAGTGTTTTTTTCGTTTAATTCATGGGTTTCTATCTGGGTTTCTGCTAATTTAAATAAAGGATTAAACCCCTGAATTTGGGGATTTTTTAATCTTGATTTTTTATGTTGATTTAAGTTGTGATTGTTCCTTGATTGGTGAATTTAGTGTTCATGATGGCTGATGTTTATTGTACTTACAAGAAGCGATATGATATCTGTGACGATGTTTGTGGTCAGGTATTAAATTTATCCAAAGGTTTTATAGTGTTCATAACAATTTTCTTTTCATTTTGGGAATTTTGATGAATTGATGAGAATGCGCTTCTATTTGGTGCTAAAATCAAAACCCCTTTAATCCTAGAACCGTTTGATTCACCAAGTTTGTTAATTTTTCCCCAATGGGATTGGATGATGATTGATGATAATGTTGTTGCTGCTCTTATTGTTGTCCCAATTAACATGGCTATGACGGTGGGAATTATTGACCAAACTCAGAATTTACAGATCAGATCTCTATTTTAGAATAGAAAGGGTTGAGAGGGAAATTACCATTTTACCCTCATGTGCATTGCACATGACAGTTTTTAACTGAGATTCTAACCAGGTTTGGTCTAAAGGACAAAACGTGCAAGATTTTAAAAGGTTAAGGACACTGCCTGTAAACTTTTGGCCAAAAGGACAGCGCCTGCAATTTGATGTAAACATAAAGGACAAAACTTGTAATTTACTCGGTGAATTTTATATAACAAATTTCTTAGTGTTGATTGTTATTTAATAGTGGATTATCATTTTGGGATTTTAGTAATTATTTAGTAAATTATTATACAACCTTGATGACGAGAATATACTATTCGTTTACGTCTAAAGACACTATTCATTTATCACGTTTATAATATATTTACAGAAATTGTTGTTAGACGAGGGTAGGATTGTAATGAAATATGTATTGGTAATCGAGTCTCATATAGTGGCATATACCACCACTAGGCTCAATATTTGTCGGGTATGTGTCAGATAGTTGTACGTCAAGTATCATGTTTATCTATTAGTTTATAATAAACTACTCGTGATTTCTAAGTACATTTTTACTTTTTGAATTTTATATACTTTTATTAACTAAGGGAATTGAAAATATAAAAACTAAATCTTAGCAAATTATTCTACTATCAAGCACAAAAGAAAAGAAAATGTTTATATGTACACTTGGGTGATTAGGTCAGGTATCACCTATTACTATAATCATCTTAAGACCCTGAAAATATTATTAACCTTTCTCACATCTATCCAATAGCTAAACACCAGGCTTGAATATATTGTGTGTAGTTTGAATATGTTATGTAAATGGGGATGGCGTTATAAAAGTGAAAAGGAAAATCTTTGGGTCAAGGTCATCGATGCCATCCACGGCGGTGGTTCTGGTTGGTCGTTTTTGCCGTAGAGAAAGTCTATGTGTAGAGTTTGGCGTAATATTGCCAGCGTGATTAATTAGCCGCTGCCCGGAAATTATCGGCTTTGAAACTCATTCAAAGGTCCAGTTGGAAGAGGTGACGGTATTCTTTTTTCGTTGGACCCTTGGTTGTCGGAGAATCCTCTTAGAGAAATCTTCCCGAATCTGTTCTCGCTTGAAGTGGTTAAGGATTGGTCGGTCCGGGATCGTATTGCCGGAGATTGGCTGTGGAAACATGACCTAACTTTGGAGGTTGAATCAGCTGAGTTGACAACTTTATTGGCTGCTATCGCTCCGGTTAACTTGATTAACAGAAGTGATGGCTGGATTTGGATGGGCGATCAATCTGGTTCGTTCTCTGTTAGCTCGGTTAAGAAAATTTTAGAAGGTGTTGCTGTCGATAATAGTGTTTTTGTGATGGATTGGAATAAATGGGCCTATAAAATGTAACGTGTTTGTCTGGAGAGCCGAGATGTCCCGTATCCCCACTGCGGTTGCATTGCGGAGAGGAGGAATTGATGCAGGCGACGGGTTATGTCCTCTTTGCAGGTCTGAGGTTGAGACTGCTGATCACCTTCTCACCTCTTGTATCACGGCTTGCGTTCTGTGGCAAAAAGTTAGTAAATGGTGTTGGATTCCTCCGATCTTCGCGTTTTCGACTAGAGATCTCTTGGAGATTCACAAAAATGGCAGTCTTAAAGACAAGGAAAGGGAGGCTTTGCACGGGATCATCGTTGTTGCCTGTTGGTGCTTATGGCTGGCCCGGAATAAGGTGAAGTTCTCGGACGTGGAGGTTAAGGTTGATAATGTTTTCAGTGACGTGAAGTCTTTGGGTTTGTTGTGGTTTAAGAATAGATGTAAGAACAATCCGATTTCGTGGGCGGATTAGTGTAAATTTGTAATTAAGTAATTTGTAGTTGGTTGGGTCCCGGTCCAGTTTTCGGATTTGGGTGTATGTTAATGAAATTTTTCTTTAAAAAAAATGATATGATTGTTGGTTTATAAGAAATCATAAAAATAAATGTATGATATAGTTGGTCCATATCATTTACTAATATTTAACTAAGATGTATGACATAGTTGGTCCATGTCATTTTCTATTATTTTAAACTAAAAGTTATCTATTATTTGATGATATAATTATGAATTATGCTTAGAGGGTACGTAGTGTTTAGCTCACCAATACATTGATAACAACATTTGTCATAACGACAACAATAGAAAATTAGTTTCTAAATTATTTTCCGGGCATCCAAGAATATTTAAATCAAAGCCGGACTTGTCCCAAAAACAATACAATTACAATATTCTCAAACGCTTATTATTATACTTACATCACGATCGCGTTTAACAAAAAAACTAACTTTAAATATAAAACTATGTTATATATTTGTTTAGGGGCCTTGATGGATACAATAGGAGTTAGATAGAAACTGAGGTAAAAAATAATACAATCATCTTGTGTATCATAGTTAAACGGGCTTTGGTGGATACAATGAGAGTTAAATAGAGACTAAGATAAAAAAAAAAAATATAACCCTTTTGTGTATCATAGTTAAAAGAGAACATAAAAGTTTTAAATATTTCTTTACTTAAAATTGATTATGTACTCGGGTGTACTTTTAATGCAATGACACTCCTGTAACACCATAACAATTTTGGATTATTATTATTATATTATTCATAACATGGAATGTGGAGTTTTTGCAAGATTAAGAAAAAAAGTTATTTAAATCGAAAAAAAAAATGTGGAGGTCCGGTTTTTTTCGGTTAATCAAAAAATAATTGCCATTAAATACTTACCCCTTTAAATATAGATTAAATCCACATAAACAAAACGATAAAAGAAGATTATTCGAGGAGAAGAAAAATAGGAATTTAATATTTAAAACTATATGATCGACTAGCTGATAATTATTCATACTTTCAGTTTAATCAATAACACTTTAAACTTTCATTTATCGGGCAATCCTAATAGTATAGTCATCATAAATTCATATTCGATTTACACTTGTTTTATACTTGCTATCGCTTGTGGTTTCTTTGGTTCATTGATAATCATCATTTGAGAGAAATCGAGTGGAAATCAATTATAAATCTATTCTCATTATGCTATTGGAATTGCTTTTGGCAACGAAGGTAAAAGTTGGGAGTGTCATAGATTAAACTATAAAGTATGATTTATTATCGGTTAGTGAGTTATAATCTGGATTATTAAAATCGACTTTACCTAATAGAAAATTTAATACGGACAAATCAATTAAAAGTATTCTTATAATAGTTATACAGAGAGTCCGGTGCCGCATTCAATACCAAACCAATTTTAGTTAAAGATTTGTATAACCATTTATACGTAGTGTATGAAAGATAAATACATATACAAAAATACTTTTTAATAACTGTCGTATCACATCTAAAATGATATATAAGTGTTTATGTGTTTTTCAAACTTCTCATAATAATTGTGGTTTATTATTGAACGAACCTCAGTTACGTATTCAATACAAAACCAATTTTAAAGCACATATGATTTAGGAGAGAGAAATCCTAGCAGTTTGTAGTTAAATAACCGTCTTGATACAAAACTTAAAACAATATGTACATATGATTACTCGATTCTCACAATTTTATTAATAAAATCAATTATACATATATTAAAAACACAATGAAATGAACAGTAAATAAGCCCCAATATAAAAACCCTATATCTACTGCACCCCTACACATTATTGTAATAAATGGTTGTCTATATTATAATTCAATCAAGTTACTCGGTCAATACGATAATACTCCACTATTGTGTTAGTAACTTAGTTTGATCATGTTGATTTTTTTTTCCAATGTGATGTTGATATGAATTCTGAAAATTGATTAACTTACCATAAATAAAACTATTAGAAAGTTAGAAAACTTCATAAGTGAAATAAAGTTTATTGATGTGCATGATGAGATAAGACTTTGGGATCAATAGGTCTTGGGTTTGATTCTCACAAAGGGGGTTTTCTCCATATTTATTGGGTTTCCTAATGAATTGGCGTATAGACATTATGCCTAGCGGAGATGAATATGATCAGGTGATTCTGCTGCTGGCACGATGATAATCCAGTGATCCAAATTTGCCGTTCATAAAAAAAGTAAAGTTTATTGATAAAGATATAAATTTGTCTAAATTATGTAGAATTTTATTTGACATTTATCATTCTTTCTTGTCCTGTCAAGATCAACCTTTACCTCAATATTAAGGTACAAGGACTATGAAAAAGGATTGGAGAGTGTAAGATATTTGTATTGAAACTTACTTCAAAGCTATGGGTTCACACCTCCTTCTTTATATTGTTAATTTATTTATTTAAATTTAATATTTCGATTTATAAAAGAATTTGTATTATAACAAGCGTAATTTTAGTTTGAAAAAATAATTTTCACCAATGTGAACAGTTTGAAAAAATAATTTTCACCAATGTGAACCAAAATTATTTCATATTATTTCATAAATAACATATAATTAACATTTTATGGGTTTGCTTCCTCTTAGAAAGAGTTTTAGGATAACCTAAATTGTGTCTAAAATAAATCAACAATAATTAACATTTGGGGTATTAGGTTTTATCACCCTTAATTATTGGCTATTGGCACATGCCACTCCCAACTATCACTTTGACGTACATCATCCCAACTTAACACTTAGTGTCTTCTGTTACCAGATCACTAACTTTTGGTCATGTTACTATACTTTTGGGGGGTGTCCTAAGATACCTAAAACCTTCCCAAGATCCCTATGACACCCCAAAAAGTGTAGTAACATGATCAAAAGTTAGTTATCAGTTAACGACGTGGTGACAGGACACACTAAGTGTTAAGTTGGGGGTGACGGGTATCAAAATGATAGTTGAGGGTGTCAGCGGCCAATAACCAATAGTTGAAGATGATAAAATCTAATAACCCTTAATATTTTATGGGTTTGCTTCCTCTTAGAAAGAGTTTTACGATAATCTAAATTGTTTCTAAAATAAATCAACGATAAAGTGAAAGAAGTTGAAGTTGTTTCGCATAGTTTGGTGCTAGCAAGCACCTATCTTATCTTATTTTTCTCCTCAAAACATAAAAGTCAAAATGGCCCGTACTATCCCCTACCAGTGAAGTTTATATGTAACTAGATTAGAGCCCCGTGTATTATACGAGTTGAATAAATGTAATTTTATATATTAAATAATAAAAAGTTATATCTTTATGAACCTCGTATATTGTACGGGTTAAATAAATGTAATTTTACATATCAAATAATAAAAAATAGTTATATCTTTAAAAACCATGTGTATTACACAAATGAAATAAATGTAATTCTGTATACTAAATACTAAAAACGTCGTATCTTTAAAAAAACTCGTGTATAATCGGGTTGAAATCTAACAAATAATAAAAATATTACATCCTTAAAAACCTCGTATGTTACACATGTTGAATAGATCTAAAAAGAGTTATATCTTTAAAAACCATGTATATTACACATATTAAATAAATGTAATTTTGTATATTAAATACTAAACGTCGTATCTTTAAAAAACTCGTGTATAGTCGGGTTGAAAAATCTACCAAATAATAAAAAAAAACTGTATCCTTAAAAACCTTGTGTGTTACACGTGTTGGATAAATCTAATTTTACATAGCAAATGATAAAAAGTTATATCTTTAAAAACTTTGTGTATTACACGTGTTATATAAATGTAACTTTGTATAGTAAATAATAAAAAAATTATATTTTTAAAACCCCGCATTTTACACGGGTTGAATAAATATAATTTTGTATACCAATTAATAAAAAAAGTTATATTTTTAATAAATTAGGATAACATTTATATTAATTTATTATTTATATATATTTAATATAAGATAAGTAGAAAAATATATTAAATTAACAATTAAGATTTGAGGATAATATTTTATTAAAGTATAATAAGATTTAATATTAATTTATTATTTATTTATTTAGTTAATATAAGATAAGTATTGATTTGGGGATACATTCTCTGAATGACACGTGTTCAAAACTTGGTTTCTTTTATTATAGTAGAAGATTATCTCTAATATTGCAAATACTACAGTGGCGAAACTTGAGAGTTCTGACCGGGGTCGAAAACGTATATACCTAAAAAAATTATAAAACCGGGGGTCGAAAATGTATATACCTAAAAACTTCTATACGAAAACTACATACCGGACACTACTGAGCGAAAAGTTCGGGGAGGCGGACCCCCCCCCCCTTTCTATCATGCGCTCTTGACTCCAATTGTTGTACTATGAAAGATATACACAAATAGTCACCAAAACTGTTTTAAAGGAGTCGTGTTATACCATGACCTCAACCAAGTACGATTCTTATTTTGATCGATTATAAATGCAAATATTGGTTTGATTGTGTCATGTTTATGTTATATGTATTTTAAATACTGTGGTAATCCATTTTATACAAACAATAGTGTATTGTATCAACATATCAAAACACTTTTGCATACCACATAATTAAGTAAATTTGGAGTAGTATGAGTCATGCACATATAAAAGTGACTCAAATTTCTTGAACCCAACTCATATCAATGTGTATAGGAACCGAGCATAATGGGTTCAGTGGCGGATCTAGGATTCCGATCAAGCGGGAACATTTTATAAATAAGCGGTAACGAAATCGAAAAACCGTCAAATTTTTCCAAAATTTACACTAAAAACGTCAAAAATTTTCCGACCAAGCGGTAGCGGAGGCTACCCCTTGTATAATGGTAGATCCGCCCCTGAATGGGTTATTGGGAATCCCGAGTTTCAATTTGGATTACCAAGTTTGTACTATTTGTCTTCTTGTGAATGTCATTAGCCAAATTCCGACAATAATCTCACTTTAAACATCACTTAGACACCAAATAGGTTGCTTAAAAACAAAAACAAAAAAAATATAGGAGTTTTAATATGTTATTTCCGACGAATCTTTGTGTCAAAGGTCATGGTGATCGGTGACAATCACCGGGGTCATTTATTGGAAAGTGAACATATTTGATAAGTGGGATTAATAAAAGACGTTAATATGATCATGAAATATTAGGTCATTGGGAGAGTATCCTAGAACCTTCAATCTTATTTCACTTCCTTCATCCACTATTTTAAAACATTTCATTTGATGGCAGCACAACTCTAAAACATGTTCTTTGATGGCAGTATTATCCTAAAGCATTCTTTTTCTTTTTTGTTTTTATTTAAAAATAAATTTAGCATTATAATTTTAATTAAATAAAACATTTAACTAAATAAAATAAAAAGTTAGGGGTTGTTTGGTAGCCTCTTAATGGTTTAAAACTTCTGAATGAATAAGAGGTAAACTCAAGTCTGAATGATTAAGAGGTAACCTCTGAATGATAAATCATCACATGTCAGATTCTTCTACCTTCTCATTGGTAAAATTCTTAATGGTTCCATTAAGATGTAGCATCTTAATGACTATTCAGATGCTACCAAACAACCCCTACATTAATTCAAACTAAAAAATGTAAAATTGAGAAAAAGAAAAAAACGTAAGTTATAAATAAAAATACTAAAAAAATATTATTAAACTATTTCTCATCCTACTCTTCAAGGTAGGATAGATCTAGAGTTGCAAGATGTCTGACATAATCATATTGAAGTCGGAAATACGTATCTTCATTTTGTAACTCCGCAAGGACATCATCGTTAAAAACTGGCTCGACATGGGGATCACTTATGTAGACCAGTGATATTGCATTTCCGTCGTCATACAATATCATGCACGTATAGTCAATGGTCCAAATCCTTTCTATGGTTATAGCCGCGATGATCACTTAAATATACCCCATTTCCCCTTTAGTACACCAAAAGATCGCTCCACATCCTTTGTTGTCGACTATTGTGCCTTTTTGAAACTTTTTTCCTTCAGATCATTTAGATATCGAAATGCTTTCATAAACGTTCACCAGCTACGATAGATCTCATCCGTAAGATAATATCCAGGTTTTTATAAGCGTTCGTTTAAATGAAATGGACAATCAAGCGTGATTCCATTTTGTTGGGTAAGAAAAATTGGAGATTGTTGGAGAACATTGATGTCGTTGAGTGATCCAGGCGAACTAAAAAACCCATGCCAAAACCACAAATCTTGTGACACAGCCGTTTCTAGCATGATCGTAGGGTATCGGTGATCGCCTCTCATATATTGTTCTCGCAACGGCTTCTATCATGATCGTGGCTTGTCGGTCTTCGTAAAAACTCTTCGACCTATAAGTTAATTACGACATTACAAAAATATTGTAGACACACGCAACACCCTCTCTGCCATACATAAATAATCATCGTATTCGTCAATAAGATTAGCGCACACAAGTTGTTTACTGGCATATGTGCATTTTTGTAATACCGTAAAACTCATTTTCATCCTCCCATCTAGGTCCTCTTGAAATCATTCACTATTTGCCTCTCCTACAAATTTAAAAAATAGACGTTTCGACATAGGACACCTTTGTCTAAACAAGCCTTCGTTGTATTTGGGGTTATCGGCAAAATAATATTCCATCAGAACTTTTTGACATTTTCATGATCACATGGCACATATCTTTTTTCATATGTTGTCGTGTCTTTATATTCAATTCTCTCGACGATATCCGTAAGAAATTGTAAGCTACTATCGTTTGATAATAATACATTGTTGATATTAAGCGGTGGAATGAATACCCCATCTTCTTTAAAATAAGACATTTTATAAAATTGTGGTAGGATAAAAGTGTGGAAGTGTTTTTTGGAGAGGATTGGTGCTAGGCTTTTAATTTAGTGAGTCTATATGTCACTTATTCTTACCAATTGTAACTTAGAATAAATATATTATAAATAAAACTGTTGATTTTTTATTGAAAGAGGTAAAATCCAGTTAATCGGAAACAACTGACCAAGAGTAAAAAACCTTTTTATGGTACAAATATCAATATGTATGAATAATACATTTTCTTGCGCTTAGATTCCTATGTTAATATAGTTGGGACTTTTTTCCCGACAACAAAAAAGAGTATTCATCATATGTGGACTTTTGTATAGTCAAAAAGTTTTTTACGAATCTTTCGATTCAGCAAATAAATAGTAGTTTTGTAATTAAATATCTATGGTCTAGGATTATTTTGTTTTAAGGTTCACCTCACCTTGTGTTTGTGGCATGCATGCATGCTTCCATTGTACCTTTGTTTGCTCTGTTGTTGGTTGGCCTTAGTGGCAAAGTTTGAGATTTCTGACTTATGGGTCAAAAACGTATATACTCAAAAATTTCTATACGAAAACTACATACTCTCCATTACTGAACGAAAAGTTCGGGAGGGTCGGCCGCCCCCACAAAGCTACTCCCTTGGTTGGCCTGGCCCCTAGTCTTTGCAAGCGAGCAATTTTTTAGTACACGTAGAGATGTTTATGGTTCAGTTAGATATTGGTTTACGATAAATAGAAAGGTTGTTACTAACTCTTTGGCTCATAATTCAACCTAAGAACTGTTATAAAAAGGCCATGAACACTCCTAATAATATGAAGGCGGCTCCAAGAAAAGTTTGTTATATTACCAAAAATTTTAATGTATGAATCTTTATTTTGTATACAGATTTTTGACTGACAAAATGTTACAATGACCAAATGCAGTAGTAAGATATGTCAAAAATGGTCCAACCATTTTGTTGTTGTTGTTTATAGGTGTAGTTGCTTTCTTGTATCGACAAGTTGTTTTCATGCAGATCTTTTTTTTTTTATTGAATCCTGATGTTGTATACAAGTGGTTTTCCAACTAATACATAAATTCTTGGTTTCAGCTATTTGTGGGTGATTAAACGTGATTATTTGGAAAAGAAAAATCACTTTTTAGTCGTTGGGTATGTTCAATAAGGATTATTTTATGCGGTGACATGTTCGTAATTAAAGCAAATACACGCTAGGTTAGAATTTGGTTTACAAGTATATACACTATAGTTTATGATAGTGTATCTACTAGCAAATACATATTCACAATTCTTACCCTGAGTAGACTGGGAAATTCACCGCCTGGGCGCTTGGTCGGGTAGCAAACTGGGGAGGGGGATCCCTCCCGCGGTCAGGGGTACCGTACATTTACCTTTTTTTTTTCAAATACATATTCACATATGAATGCGCTATGTGTATGTGAATCCATATAACGTATTTTACCATATGATGAATACAACATGTTTTATATTAGTTAGGAAAATGTCAACGAATGTGTTCGATGTTGGATAAATATATTCACCAAACGAATGTAGAGATGTTTACTAGTGTATAGAAAGTATTTAGTGATTATCACACCATAATCATAAAAATACCATCGTGTAAAAATAAAATTCGTCACGTCGATAAGTTGGTTAAAAAGAAAGAGATTAAAATTGGAAACATGACTTATTTATTTTTATTTTGAACGTAATTTATTTTATTTTGCGTAATCTCTCGATATATAATTTTTTGGATAGATAACGTAATTTATTTTGTTTTGTGTAATCTTTCAATATATAGTTTTTTGGATAGAGAACGTACAATGGCGGAGGTAGGATTTTATTCTTATGAGTTCCTTTTGATAAATTCTCTTTAATTTTCATTAATTTTTTCTAAATTCTACAAAGTCCTCACTATTTTTTTTTTCCGTTTTTCTTAAACACATTGGATTCTTATGAACCCACAAATGTGGGCTGGATCCGCCCCTAAGAATGTAGAATTAGGTTCTCTTATGAACCATGACAAAAACTGAATGCCTTGTTCTTTTCTTCCATCTTTTCACATCACAAATACTTTTCTTTCGAAGATGATACATCATCAACATAAAGGCGATGATGATAAGTTTACCTCTTTGATTCATTTTTGAAAAACATGACGATGGGGGTAAATTAGTTTAGTATTTTTTATTCATACTTTATATTTACTATGATTACAGTCTTTTTTTTTTCCCTTAAAAGGCCTTAGTTGTAAATTGTCATAAAATCTTATAATTAAACTTACAAAAATAATGGTTTATGATCAAATACAAAGTCTTCTAAAAATAAGAATTCGTACAAAGGGTATTAAACGGACTCCGATTGACCACATTCAAGCGGCATTAGAACCGTCTCATCGAACTATACGATGTGAGATTTTATGTTTTTATTTTTGGATTTGTAGGTTGTAGTTTTTTGAATTTTTTTTTATTATTATCACTGTGTATTTTATTTATTATTGTGTCGTTTTTTATATTTGTGTCATTGTGTCTTTTTTCCTCGACATTGTGTTATATTTTGCTCCACATTGTATCATCAATTGTGTCTTTGTATACTTCTTATTTTTAGAAGCTTTTGTAGAATAACTTAACCCCAAAAATACTATGCTCTTTTTTGAAAGTTTAGAAACATTATGCATATAGCACATTAAATACGTAAAACAGTTACTAATCTTAAAGGGGTGTTTGGCCTAGCTTTTTTAGCCTTTTTTTATAAAACTAGGATTGCGATCCGCCGCAATGCGGCGGGGATTCTTTAGATATAACTAAGTCAATCTGTGACCCGCACGTTATGTTAAACCTGTCAAACGGGGGAAAATAGACGATGTAAAAACGTTCACCCACACACGCACGTTGCGTCGTGTTAACTCGCAAAATTTAGAACGAAACGTAAAAACATTAAACCAAAGACGCACGTTGCGATGCGTTAAGTCACAAAATTTAGAACCAAGCATAAAGCAAAAAAATGTGGAAAATGAAAACTATAAAGGATCAAAGTTGAAAGTAAAAAAAAGTTATGAGAATATATTGCAAAAGATAAAAAATTTTGGGTTAAAAGTAAAAAAAAAAAACAAATAGTTTTGGGTTAAAAGTAATTTATGAAATACTTTTGGGTGAAAAGTAAAAAAAAAACATTTTTTTTGGAAAACCCACAAAGCCAGCGTTACGACAACCATATGTATAACCACCCCGCGTTGCGGCGGGGCGTAAAACGGTGTCAGATAGTACTAATGTCACACAACCGTCATCGACCACCAACACTGACTCGGCCTAGGATATGTGTGTTGCGACGAACCTGTCAAACATGGAAAAATAGAGGTAAAAACGTTGAACCACACATGCACGTTGCGTCGTATTAACTCGAAAAATTTAGAGCTATACGTAAAACGGAAATTTGCGAAAGATGAAAAGTATAAGTGACAAAAGTTGCGTAGTTAAATTGCAAATAATGAAAAGTTTTTGGTTAAAGTTAAAAAAAACAAATTAGGTAAGGTTAAAATTGAAAAAGGTAAAAAGATTTTGGTTAAAAGTAAAAAATCAAGTTTTTTTTTAAACTCTTGAAGCACAATGTACAAGTGGTATTGCACAAAAAAGTTGCAAACTTATATATGGAATAATAAGTAGGGGTGTTCAAAAGTATCCGTATCCGAAAATCCGATCCGAAATATCCGATATCCGAATCCAAAATATCCGAAAAATCGGATATCCGAATTTTTCGGATTCGGATTGTGATTTTCAAAATTTTCGGATATTTCGAATATCCGAAATATCCGAAAAATTTAATTTTCATTTTTTTCGGATATCCGAATATCCGAAGTATCCGAAAATATCCGAAATATCCGAAAAATATCCGAAATATCCGAAAAATATCCGAAGTATCCGAAAAATATCCGAAAATTTATATTCGGATATCCGAAACTATCCAGAATATCCGTTTCCGAATATGAAAAAAATAATAAAAAAATAAAAATTAAATAAAAAGTTGGATTTTCGGATATCCGATTTACTATCCGAATCCGTATCCGAATTTTCGGATATCCGAAATTTCGGATACGGATTCGGATAGTGAAATCTAGTATCCGAAAATTTCGGATATCCGAATTTTCGGATATCCGGTTTTGAACACCCCTAATAATAAGCATAATTTGGTGTTTGGTTTAGCTTTTTAAGCTTATGCTTATTAGCTTATATTAGCTAATTTGATGAAGCTTATTTGAAGAAGCTTATTTGAAGAAGCTTATTTGTGTAAGGGCAAATGATAGAAAATAAGCTATAAGCTAATCAAAACACTTAAAAATAGCTTATCAAATTATAGAAAATAAGCTACAAGCTACGTTAAAATATAAGCATAAACAAAAAAATAAAAGCTAGGCCAAACACCCCCTAACTCTGTGGACTAAAGTTTAACCCTTTTACAAAAGCCTAATGATATAAACTAAGACCAAACTCAGATTTTATAAAAGCACCCAGATACCCAATGACCCCCATCGGCTGTCGCAAGGGTAAGCACGATCGGAGAAGAAGATTTCGATCTCGATTGCTTTTTGTCCGTGAGGGCATCGGCAATACATTGGTACATTACGGCATTGGCGAAACTTCTTGGTGCCCTAGCCCCACCTGATTTTTCGTTCGAAGTGTTATAAGAAACTTCAAGCTCTGCCACTGCGTCACGAACTCCACCTCATACTTGTTTTTACGAAAAGTAGTAATCAAGTTTCATATATGTTCCATTTAGATCACATAATCTTATGTTTTCTTTAACATTTATAAAAAAAATCAAAAGAATAACATGTCTAATAAAAGTTGAGTGACTTTAAAAAAATACTTTGAATAATTTTAGTAAAACCTTTGGAAAACTTAGTTATTAATCACCAAACAATTGTCTTCGGTGATCTTGACGATACCATCTTCTTTGCGACACCAGTTTAGGATAAAGATATTATAAAAGAACAAACAAAAAAAATCCCGGACGGATGAACAATTTATTATCTGATTTGGACTTGATTTTGCTTATAAGCCACATTCATTTGGAAAGCAACACAGATAGATAGTGGTGTTGGAATGATGGGTGTCAATAAAACAATGCATGTGACAAAGTTTATTGAAGCCTCTAAATTCCTAATAAAGGTGAGAAAAATTGTAGACCATTGATATGGACAATTGATTGATGAGATGGAGATGGGTTTTCACATGTACGCTTGGTAATTAGGATATATGGTGTAGGATAAAGCCTTTAGGAATTTTATTAGATTATAGTAAAGTCGTTTAGGTTTTACGACAACAATGACGTTTCTTTTAACATTGATGGTATGGAATAAAATCTCTTTTAACCATATAAAAAAAGAAAAAAGAAATAAAAAAAAAACCTTTATAAAGCGTGTTGAACTGGATGAATCAAGATTATATGTCTCCAAGTCTAGATTTTTACTTTTCTTTTACCGCATGTGCACTTCACCATTTGGAACACGTTATGCATCTTGATTGTTTCTCACTCGCGAGCCTCTTACGTGTGAGTGCACGGTGTTTGTGTGAATCTGAGCTAACATGGTCTCGCTTACTCTCACGCGTACGGAGTAGACCATATGTAATACTCTGTAAGCGTGAGATGGAGAGGTAAAATGTTAGCTCACATTCACGCAATCGACATGCACTCATTCGTAAGAGGTCTGTGAGTGAGCTAGGTGTGGCGTGAGCAATATTCCATTTCTTATAACCAATCATCTATAGACACGCCCTATTTCTTCTTTTTTTTCTAATTTTTTATTACAACATTTAATGTAAGACATAATTTGATTTTTCTTTGGTATCTCGTGCTCACATACTTGTTTATTTTTTTTTTCCAAACATTCTGATATAAAGTTTTAACAAAAACAAAGTTGTTTAAAAGAAATACAGATTTTGGTCTCATAAGCGGTTTTTGACATGTGTCTAAAATCTATATGCATTCTAGTCAATTCCTAGAATAAATAATCGTGCGTGTATATACAATGTAGGCCATTTTCTTGGGTGTGAGACCGAGCAGTGTGGAGGGCATGGAGGTGGCTTGGAGGCTTCCACGCCGGCACATCGCCCCGTGGCCTGGCGTGGAGGGGGGAGGCGTGGAAAAGTCCACTGGCGTGGAGGGGAGTGGCATGGCAACGTGACGACGGTTCATTGGTTGTTGTATATAGCCGTTGAATGGCTTTAATTTAAAAATAAAAAACATTTTTCAAAGAAATCCTATATATTAAACCATTCCAACCTTATTTCTTCATACACACACAACATATCCAACCTATTTCTCCCAACAAACTTATTTTTCACACTCAATTTTATCATTCTCTAAAAAATGGAAGGTGATGTGCATTTTATTTTGTATAGTTTTGTACACGTTTTAGTAGTTTAACGAGTCGTTTTTAGATCTATATGTTGTGCTAATTGTGCATTGGTTTGTTTTGACTTAACATGCGCTAAACGAGGTAAAAGTTGCTTAGAGTCGTTTTACAACACTTGCTTATCGAGTCGAATCAAGATTCCATAATTGCCATTGACTTTCGCGCTGTGAGGTAGATTGTCGCTTAGCATACTTTATTATCAAAGTTGGAAAGCCCGTGAGGGAATCCACTCTAATGGGTAATTTAACCGCTTTTAGGTTTCCATGGATGTCTTCTCGAGGAGGGTCGAGGGTCCTTTAGGTTTAGTATTTTAAGATCCCGGTTCCACAACAGTTTAATTACCGATAGAAAACCAGTTAATCGTGTGTAGGATCCTAACCTAGGTTGTGTCTTTATCATCATCTGAGTCAACCCAAATCCCAATTCGTGTCTTGGTTTGGTTATTAGTTAGTTTTTAGTTAATTGCAATTAGGTCATTGGTAAAACTCCCCTCAAAACATAAAACAGTTAAATATGTCGTGCAGATAAGTCAACTGAATCTAGGTAACATAATTAATAGAATCTCGTGGGTTCGATATCCAGACTTACTTAGATATTCTAGAGTCGATCGGTTCACTTGACGGTTAGTAGTTTCGTTTTAGAGAGTCTAGAGTTTAACTTAGTGTCTAGTTTAGGGTTAGTTTAGTTACTATTTGTTAAACTACTTTTAGCACATCAGCTTATGGTATGGGTTCCGACATAATGGGTGACTACATAAAAATGTCGGAACGAGTGGCGACTGGCGAGGGAAAGGCTTCGTTAATTTTGTAAATATGTCATTCATATATACTTAAAATATTTGAGAAAACTACGTAGGTGACATATCACGAATTTTGGAGGCTCATGAAGATCGACATAGTTTCCCTGGGATGATCGATAGTTTAGATTGTATGAAATGGGAGTGGAAAGTTGTCCAACTATGGCACGACCAACACACTGGTTGATATCATAAAAAACCGGCAATGATGCTTGAAGCGGTTGCATCACAAGATCTTTGGATTTGGCATGCATTTTTTGGTATGGCTGGTTGGAATAACGCTTTAAATATTCTTAATCAATCACCCATTTTCAACGACTATATAAACGGTGTTGGATAGAAGGCTTCTTTTTTTGTAAACGGTGCGGAGTACAAATACAGTTATTATCTAACAGTATTTACCCGGAATATGCGGTGTTTGCAAAATCATATACAGAGTGTACGGCGTTTGACGAAAAGAGAACGAAGTTTAATGGTGCTCAAATGACGGCACGAAAAGACATCAAGCGAGCCTTTGGTGTTTTGCAGAAAAGATGGCACACATTGAGCATACTGTGTTGGATGAGGAAAAATTTAGAGTTAGAAATGTGATGTACGCATGCGTTATTTTAAATAACATGATTTTGAAGGATGAAAGACGCGCAATTTGCGAGTACTATGAGGATGAGAGTCAATCATATACTAAATAAATCAGTGATGAAGCGAGGAAGCGAACACACGGGAAATTTATAACAATCACATACATCACAACCTTCAAGCGGTTTTGGTTGAACACATTTAGAGTATTCCACGAAACGACGATGACGAAGATGATAATTAAAATTCTGTATTTTTTATTAATGTTTTTTTAATTTATTTAATATTTTTTAAGTTTATGTAATTTTTTAATTAATGTTATTTCTGTATTTAATATTAATATCTTTTTTTAAATTTGATAGATTTGTTTTATTTTTTAAACATAAATTAAATAAATAAGTGTATGTCACGTGTTACTCCACGCCATCCTTTGATGTCCAATACCACCCTAAGCTTTTTGAGGCTTGAAGGAGAAATCTGACGCTACTGATATGGCTGTCACATGATGCTTCATGGCCCCTCGAGAGTGACTAGTCTTTCTTAAAAGTCTACATCCTAATGGGAACATTTCCCTTTGTATACCAGCTTCAAACTAACCCAGATGTACCAAACAAAGTTGCAATGAATTGAGTTTGTTTAATACGTTACGTTGGCATCAACTTTTTTATCTTTCATGCATTTTACATGTTCCCTTTCCATCATTCAAATATACCTTTAAAATTGTTTGTCTACATTTGCTCAAACAATTGATCTTTATATAACAAAACTAATTTTGATGGGATATTTCACATTTTAGTATCATAGTACAACTTTTTTTAAAATAATAATAAATTAGTCTTCCATACATAATACAACTTAGAAGAAAAGAAAAAGAATTAGTCTTTTTGAGGTATTGTTATATGATAAAAGTAACGTTCATCTTAGAAGTAATGCGTTGAGAACCACATACCTATTACTTTGAAACAAGACGATTATATAACCATCTATGTTTCTTTGTGACTACAAATTATTCTTAATGCACTATTTTGATCTTTATACGGTCCTCAATGTATATTGGTATATGGTTAGGAGTGCTCATGGTTCGATTTAAAACTGTGAAACCGTCTAAGTTGGTCATCGGTTTGGTTTCCCGGTTGGTTTTTTATTTTATTTTCAGTCGGCCAGCTTCAAAATTTTTAAACAATAGTGAACGGTTTGGTTTGCGGTTTACACTAAAAGTCGGTCGTATGAAACCCGACCAAACTGTGACATATAATTCAAAATAATTTATATACGCACACTTATGCATAAAAGTTGAGCTTAATTCAAACTAAGCTAACCATAATTATTTGTAGGATATATTTTTAAACAAATAATAAGTGATCTATGGTGGTTTTTGCATTAGTTTAGGCAATATTTTTTTAGGGTGGAGATACAATAGGAAGTTTATTTGGCTATAGGGCCGTTCAAATTGCTCGCCGCTCGTTGCTCGCTCGACGCTCGTTCGGAAATTGCTCGAAAAATGCTCGTTCGATTTGACGCTCGGTTGTAAACGAGCCGCTCTACTCGGTTCGGTTTGTAAACGAGCCAAGCATGAGCTAAGGTCCGCTCGGTTCAGTTCGGCTCGAATTATTATTTTTAATTAGTATATACACATATACATATACATATACACTTACATATGTAATAAACATGCATATACACACATATATATACAAATATAAATTATACATATATACACACATTACATATATATATATATACTTATATATAAATTAAATTTAGAGTTTTATATGTACCACTCTATTAGATTTTGGTCCACTATATACAAATTTACAAATATATCTATACGTACTAGCCCAACCACGCCGATAAAAAAATTAATATCAAATCTAAAAGTTAAACCCTAAACCGATAAACGATAGTTTTCTCATCACATCAATGTTTCATGTCGTTACCCTAAGTCGATCGTCTCCTGCTCTTAACGTAATTGTTCGTGCAATATAATCATTGCCTCGTCAGCCACAACATAACAATTCATGAGAAAAATATTATACCATGTAATGTGCATGTTTTTAAAGACATAAAAACTTGAGACCCAATATTGTCACAATCACTCTCAGCAAATTTAAATTGGGCGACACGGTTATCCAAATCGCTCGAACTTCACTCGACGCTCGCTCGGAATTTTAGCGCTCGAAAAATGCTCGCTTGATTTGAGGCTCGATTCTAAATGAGCCGCTTCGCTCGGTTTGGTTTGTAAACGAGCCAAGCACGAGCAAAGGTCCGCTCGGTTCGGCTCGGCTCGTGAACAACCCTATTTGGCTAGGAAGGCTAGGAGTGATTTTGACCATCCATTTAGTTAATGAAGGGCTAAGATTAAATGATGGAAATTGAAGGGAAGAAAAGAGGCGTGAGTTTGTTTAGGTGCATTCTAGTTAATCGAAGCCAATAGTTTCTCTCTCCTCCAATCCCCCCCCCCATTTTTTTAAACGTTAATAACACTTTCATACGACATTTATTTTTTTATAAAAATTGCACCAAAAAAACGAGCGTTTTTTTATCTTTAAAACGAGTATACTATTGCTATATTTTCAAAAAAAAAATTAAAAACCCAGTTGCGTAAAACGCAATAGAAAAACCCCCAGTTACGTAAAACGCAATGAAAAAAAAACCTAAAAAATGACATTTTTCTAAAACGCAATGCACCAAAAACACAAAGAAATGTCTTATTTGTAAAACGCAATGGCCAGAAAACACAAAGAAATGTCTTATTTCGAAAACGCAATAGCCTAAAAACTCAAAAGAAAATGTACTTTCTAAAACGCAATGGACTAAAAACACATAAAAATGTGTTTTACCTAAAACGCAATGCACAAAAAACACAAAAAAATGTCTTATTTTTAAACACTTAAAATGTATGTTTTCTAAAACGCAATAGACTGAAAACACATAAAAAGTGTTTTACCTAAAACGCAATGCACAAAAAACACAAAGAAATGTCTTATTTGTAAAACACAATGGCCAGAAAACACTTAAAAATGACTCATTCTAAAACGCAATTGCCTAAAAAACAAAAGAAAGTGTTCTGTGTAAAACGCAATGGACTGAAAACACCTAAAAAAGTGTTTACCTAAAACGCAATGCACCAAAAACAATTCAAGAATGTGTTTTTCTAAAACGCAATGCCCAATGCAGAACTGTGCTGTGAATTGTCTGTGTTGTGAACTGTCTGAACCAATGCAGTTTAGGAATGCAGTTTCCAGAGGCAATTTAAAGAAAATTAATTTTTCTGATGCATTTTTATTACAGCAATTTACGAATGCAGCTACCGCCCCTAGGACCCCGCTACCAGGGGCGCTGCCCCCGGACCCCGCCAAGATCGTAAAACGCAATGACTAAATCAAAAACCCAGATCGTAAAAATGAAATTAAAGAATTTCTTACATGGATCGAAGTGACTTCTTCAATAATTGACGAATTTTGAATGATTGAAACACTTATCAGCGCTCGAATCGAATGAATCGAGTGATTATCTTCAAAATCACCGGAAAAAACGAGATTTTCTATGAAATTAAACTGGGTTTTCTTCAAAAAAAAAAAGCTGAAGAAGACGTCGATCGGGTGTTTGAATCATTGATTGGTGACGAAAATCGCACTATAATGTAGTAATTATTGAGATAGAAAGTGAAGAAATGGTTGAAGATGGTAGGTTTTGAAAATGGTGGGTTTTGAAGTTACTGGGTTTTGAAAAGGAAGAAGAAATGATAAGATTGACTAAAATACCCTTCCTCTTTATTTTAAATTTTGCCACATGTCCTAATCCTATTGCTTCCTATCCTTCCTAGCCAAAATAAACTTCCTATTTGATTTTTTCTCTATTTTTTTAGGGGAAAGTTCTTGTACAAATAATCTTAACATTCTAAACATACAAATTGAAGGAAAACTCAAAAAGACAAAGTGGCATTTTTGTAATTATCAATAACTATCAAAGTTACTCTGCAAATATACAAATTGAAGGAAAACTCAAAAAGACAAGGTGGAAAACTCAAAACACACAAATTATTTGATTTTATTTTTTAAAATTTTTTATTAAAAAATCACTACTTTTAGTAGCAGCAATTTTTTTTTTTGCTAACAAAATGTAGCGATTTTTTTATAAAAATATTAAAAAAAATTGTGTTTTTTAGGTATTTTTGGTTGAGTTCACATTTGTATAGTAACTTTGATAGTTGGTGGTAATTACAAAAATGCCATCTTGTCTTTTTGAGTTTTCCTTCAATTTGTATGTTTAGTATGTTAAGATTATTTGTATTTGATTTTTTGCCTATTTTTTATTAGTTTACCGGTTTATTATTTTGTTTTGAACATCTTGTATAAAGTCTCAAAAGAGCCCAAACCGGGGAATCAAATCGTTAGTAACGGTTCTGTTTGATTTGATTATATTTTCGATGGTTCGGTTTCAATTTTTGATAATAAAAAGCATTGCTAATAGTTTACCTCGTGGTTTCACCTGTAAAATCGTCAAGAATCGACCATGAACACCCCTAGTTATAATTAAGTATCAAAATTCATTTGGAACATGCATGTGTGAAGCTAGTGTTTCATGTGGGTGTGTTTGATTGTTGATGTATGAAAATGAAAAAAAAAAAAAAAAAACAAATCACTAGAACATTAAAACTTATGATCCAATTTTTTATAGCATAAAGTTTTCAACAATGCAATCTTGGAATTTTTTTTTTTTTTTTTTTTTTTTTGTAACATACTAATGGGCTCATTAAAATAAGCATATAAGTATATAACATATCTCCAGAATATTAGTGACCCAATATTTTAGGCCCAATGTGCCCACAAGTCCAGAAAACTAGTTACAGTTTGAAATCTTCAAATTGAATAACCCGGAATTCGAATTATTCGACTCGATGAACACCACTGCTTTAAATCTTATTTTTCGACCCGGCATCACTCGAGTCGGAGTGATCACTAGTCTCGGCAGTTGAGTCCATCTGATCACCCCCCTTCAAAGAAGCCGAATCCGATTGATCATCTTTCCAGTCCAACAAGTCCATTTGGTCATCGTCATCATTCCCCTTCCGATTTCTGATTTCGGATAAAGGCGGATCGAAGGACTCATGGCGGATTTGCGAGTGCGCCGCAGCGACAAAGATGGCGCCAGCTCCAGATCCACCATGAGCATGCTCCACAATCACATTATCTGCTAATGCACCTCCCAACATTTCCCAAATACTGCTGTGTAATAAATTTCTAAAAACTCTATAATGCTCGTATAACCCGCCTTCGATTATCACCACGCTTTTCTTGTCGTTGATTCTCCCGCGCTTTTTCATTATCCCGACTATGCACGCACCCGCCAAACGAGCTCCTCTTTCCGCCACGACGTCACACACTTCGGTCACGAGTTCTCTCACTGCTAGACTTGTTGAAGCAATCTACAGTCATAAATTGACATCAATATTAAATATATTAGAACTGTTTTTCTTCAGTGACGGTTTCGCCACTAGTGGTCACTTTGTCAAAGTAGTAACCGTCAGTAATCCGTCACAAGTAACACTGACCGTCCCTTGCTGATCCGTCACTGGGATTTCTGACGGAATCTTTTAAAATATATGTATATATATAGATATACGTTTTGGATTTGACCTATCCGTCACTAATTACCGACGGATGGGTAATTTTTTTGGTCGCTAAAAGTCAATTTTCTAGTAGCGTGTGTTGTTTATGGTTCCGGGTTTTACCCCAAAAACTTCCATAAGCTTCTCCTGGACAGCGTCGCGATTTTCTGATGTATCTTGATGCATGGCAGCCATATCCGGAGACCTGTTTACAACATAAATTATCAACAGTCCTGATTTTATTTTATAAAAATCTCTAAGTCAGATTTGTAACCCGAACCGAACTGATTTTTTTTTTTTTTTTTTTTTTTTGTACCTTAATATGTAAGGGGTCTTGAGTTTATCCGGAACAGTTTCTCCAAATAATGCAGTTTCTTTGGCCATTTTAAGTAACACTCTTCTCACTACCTCTCCTAGATATCTCCCTCCAATCAACTTCTCAAAAATCTGAAAAGAAAAAAATAGCAATTGTGTCAATCGTGTCGGGACGTGACATGTTAACGAATTTCAGGTTGCTGGACACACTTAAAATCGTGTAACCCCGATAAGACCAACATTACTTATTTATCTAAGAGTTAAACGGGTTGACAGACTGTAAATGAGTTGTAATCAAGTTGTAAATAGGTAAAATGATACATAGTTGGCGGGTTGACCTTATTAAATATATATTTTGTTCTTTATTTTAACTTTAAAAGGGTTGAGGGGTCGTGGACATGTTTATTAAACTAGTTAACCCGAACACGCCCCCCTTAAACTAAACAGCTCAACCCGAACATCACATGGATATCAAACGAGCTAGAAATGACAACCCGAAACATAATTAGTTTCATGTCATGTTTGAGTTTTCGGTCATGTCAAGAGCATTCGAAGTTGAATAAGTTAAGGGTTGTCGAGGACATGTTTTGTACCCGAGATCCTGGATTCGAGCTTTCCGAATCCAAGGCCATGTCAAACTGAGTTATAGGAAGATGTGGAGTATTAAATTTGCCCCATTGCATGTCAATAACCTGCAAATACTCATGATTATCAACTATTTCTTAAATCAGGATAAATAAATGCAAAAGAAAAAGAAAAAGAAAGAACCATTTCTCCAAATTTGTTTTTGTCTACTCCTCCTCCATTGGGAACAAACTGAGCTGACTCAACATAAACAGCATTAGTAGCTAACCCCAATGTAACAGCAGCTACACAATCCCTGTTGTAATATCTCCCACCTGACAGATCCCCCAATGTAGCATCTACCTACCATAATTCATTAAAAAAAAAAAAAACATTTTTAGGGCTTAGGTGTCAAATTCTCATTTGTTAAACATATGGTCGCGCGTCCCTTTTAGTACAAAGGTCAAAACCACGTCATAGTAGTCAATAGCGGTAAATAGCGACAAGCTACCTATATGTTGCGTTGCTGTAGCGACGAAATAGCGCCCCCTAATTCATGTTTAGTGATATAGTAGTAGAAAATTTAAGAAACATTTTACATGTATACTTTATCAAAAACAGCTAAAATACGCTATCACGGTGTCACTAATCATCTAAATGCGCTTCTTTTTTCAAATCGTGAAACAAAAAATCCTAATGGGCATCACTATTTATATTTATCAAAAACTAAAGAAATTTAATAAAAATAAAAAATAAAAACAAATTACATAAACGTCGTTGCTTGTCGCTAAACACCCTGTAGCGCCATTTGGGCGCATCGCTACGTAGTGTGCTATAGCGAGCGCCATAGCTGCTATTGACAGCTATGAACCGCACCATTTTTTGTTATACTTTTGAAAAAAAAAACACTTACCAATGTAGTGACCCGCAAATCTATTCCATGTTTTTCGAGCGCCTCGTTAAAGTCCTTTGCCAGCTCTTTCCCGGCCTGCATGTGTGTATTTAGCAACAATGGAATTTATGAGGGGGTAAAATGTAAATATAAATACCGAGAACTCAACTGCCTCATTGACAGGAAATGACTTCCATCTTATAACATTTGCACCGGCTGCTGCCGGTCCATCATGTAACGGGAAAGATACGGTGAAGCCCATTTTCCCTTTTGGAGCGATCGGGTTTGTTTTCGTGTTTATTGAGATGAAAACCGCGAGCTTTAGTGCTATGTAATCAAATAGTTCCTAAAACAGTAATAAGATCCATTATTAAGATTCTCATAATCCATATCACCATTATCTAAGATCTCAGAATCCATGTCAGGATTCTTAGAATCCGTGATCTAAGATACTTGGAATCCGTGATCTAAGATTCTTAGAATCTATATCAGGATTCCCAATATCTGTGATCTAAGATTCTCAGAATCCGTAACCAAGATTCTCAAATAGGGAATACCTTATAAGTGCCCGAAATGACTTCAGGGGGGATTTCTACTTCTTCTCTATCTAGATCAGTGATCGGGTCATTTCTCCCTCGAAGCCTTGCGCGCATCATCAAGAAGTTATCTTCACGTAGATTCACACCATAATATAAACCTTCCTCGGTACTACACACACAAATGAATTTAAAAAAAAAAAAAAAACAATCATTAATACAAAATAAACACAATATCATACAACACGTTCAATATATAACCAATTTTAAATAGAGAACCAGTAGAACATTATAAACTTATGTTACAACGGATCAAATATAGTGCGACACAACGTATAAAATGTCTACAGTTATATAACCATTAACCAACTTTATGCAGTTATGTGAACTTGTGCATACATATATAGATCTTGTAACAAAAAACTTATTATGTTAACATACATGTACATATATATAACGAAACATAGGGTCTGAGAAGGCTACCCAGAGGGAAGGGATGAGGTAACGGACGGAAGCATGACATAATCGGTCTGAGACTGATCAGAAAGACTGGTCTGCATATCGGAAACTAAGTCGAAGGCCACATGCCACAGCTTGGGGACAGGAGTGGCACAGTCATTGGCGAATTTGCGAAACATGCGTTGCGTTTGTTTCCATCGTCTCTCGTCTCGTTTCTTCCAACGGACAAGCAGCACTCCGGCCACCACCACGGTGGACACGGTGGCCACTGCGGCAACTGCAACTTCTTTCCTCATTGCAAAGAAAGTTTGTTGTTGGTTTTGGATTGAAAAGAATGTGTTTGAATTGGAAAATATGAACCACCGATGAATGAATGCATAACAGACAGAAGAGCGGTTTTTGTGGAGTGATGAAGAACGAGTCTCTCTCTCTCACTCTTTGTAATTTATGTTTTATGTTATCTTGTAACCGTTTTTTTTTCTTGGAATAAGTTTGTTTTTATTTAAGACAATAATAATTTCATTAGATACAAGATAGGGGTTGGTTAACGTACAATTTTACTTAACGTACGCTGAGCAGTTTCAACATGCGGGTTTTTTCCTTAAACATGCGGAATTGTTTTTTATCAACATGCGGCTTTTTTTTCTTAACATGCGATTCTTTATACTTTCCCACATGCGATTTTTTTTGTTTCTAACATGCAGACTTTCTTTTTCTTATATACACATGCGGATTTACCTCTCCAAACACAAATCCGCATGTTGTAAATCCAGTATCCGCGTGTTATATCTTACCGGCGTACGTTAAGCAAAATTGTACGGTACACTTTCTCTACAAGTAAGCTTTTAGTATATTTTTAATTAATAATAAATTTTAAAAAAAATCATTTAAACCGTGTGGTGTAATTTCTTCTGAAAATATAGGAATTATTTGATTAAAAGTCTGATAAAAAAATTGGAGTTTTTATTTGTATATCATCCGCAAATGATTAGAAATGTTCGTTCTTAGGGTGAGTGGTACAGAAACCTCTTAAAGCATTCGCAATCAGCGTTTTTGGAAGTGACCACCCGGTGTTAGAGCTGATCTAGAAGAGGGGGGTGGGGACGTGAAGGAGAGAGAATGTGACGTGAGAGGAGGAGACACATTATGGGCTCGTCCGTGGAGCTTAGGGGCTGTTTGGCAACTTCTGAATGGTTAAGTGCTGAATCAATTATAGGTCTTAACCATTCAGACTCAGTATAATGCTTAACCATTCAGAGGGAAAGGTCTTAACCATTCAGACTCAGTATAATGCTTAACCAAACAGCCCCTTAGTCCCATTGCTAATGCTCTTACAATTTTGAGAATTTTAGTGGGTTAAATTCAACAAACGATTTTTCTTGGAAATTGAACACGACTAAGATATCCAATAGTTTACAAATATCTTTTACGATAATCAAAACATGTTAGGTTAGGTTAATTTCTTAATATCAAGCTTAATCAAGATTGTGTGTGTATGTTCTTGAACTAATCTGACTAATAATTTATGGTTGAAAACTTGAAATCGACTGCAATCGCCATTGTAGTTGATTAGAATGAAAATCTATTCCACAAGACTAATTCACACTAACAATACATATCCAATAAGTCAAGCATTTGGTCAAAGGACAACAATGATCCCTCAAGTGGAGGAATTCTTATTTTTGACACAAAACCTTATTACACTTGTTTTTTAACAGCAATTCCTAGAATTATCAAGGATAAATTTATCACAATTTGCACCCTGCACGACTTAAACTCTCAATCTTTTGAATGTGGAATACCACTTGACCACCAAATGTCGTCGTCTCCTGGGGCGCATCTTATTACACTTACAATAATGTATCACACATTCGCATTTTAAGACAATTTTCAAGATAATTGAATTAAACCAATGGCAACATATATTATGAATGAATAGGAATTTAAGACTTTTAATTAATAAAATAAAATGTTTCCATAGTATGTTACACCAGACTTTTGATCTTGGTGTTGCTTTCATACAAGATCAACAGTTCCGAAAACATGGTTCCAAACGATCAGATGCAACACCGCAGTGGCAAAGGGCGACAGCAGTTGGATGAACAACAGGCAGCCGGCCTTAACACCAGGGTCCCTTGGTGCCTTAAAAAGGCATGGCAGCCAGCACGGTGATGGTTATGCCTGATACCATGTCATATTGTAAATAAAAACCCTGCACGGACAACTGTATACTGACACAATATTTGTAGATACAACGTTACATAGAAAACCCTAGAAGGTAGAGGCGGAAATTGGTGGGTCCCGCAAGTTCACTGGTAACAGGTACTCATTCAACAAAACAAATAAATACAGAGGGAATGTAAAAAAAAAGGTAATATAAGTAAGCTTGTTACAACTAACTAAACCGAGAATATTATTATGAAATAGAGATTATTTACCTGGAAAAATATTATTTCTTTAGCGACATGTAAGCTGAAACATGTATATCATAGCACTCTGCATCCCATGATACATCTTTTGACATTGCCTCCAGTATTTTTCTATTCCACTGTGATGGCTTCTTCTTCTACAACCACCCAATCAAATTTATAAATAAAACCTAAATAAAATATTGGCGGAAATTAAGAGTTTGTTTAGGATAAGATACCCACAATTTCGTCAATCGCTTGACTTAACGAGACATTTGCAAAGGTGTTTATAATGTACTCTGACAATTGTGTGCGTTCGGTGTTGCCAGGATCGATAAACTTCCTGATACAATTAAATTAAAAGTTTAATAACAAATGAAAGAAAAATCATAGTGAAGGACAACGCATTGTGTAGATTTACCTTAATCTGTCATCAGTAAAATTCACAGGAACGGGAGCAGCTCCATATTTTATGGCCTTGACCTACATTTTAATGGTAAATATATAACGAAATATACAAAAGTAAATAAATAAAATTAAAGAATGACATACTGGCATTTGAAGCATTGGATCATCGAAAGAACACAAGATTATATCGGATCCAGCAAAGATCAAATGCAATAGAGATTCATCATACTCGTCAACAAATCTCACATTTTCATCCTGAAAAAACATAACTTACGACACATTTAATTTATTAAATAAAATACTGGGATTTTTGTCACTTTGTTCATACCTTGAGACCTTCCTGAAAGGATTCCAGTTTGTTTTTCATTCCGTATATTTTGCTAATTCCCACAAAGATGAACTGCAGATATTTTTCAATAGATGACACGAGAATCGAGATTTCTTTAAAGCAAAATTTATATATGATCATGTTTGTTGAGCACTAACCTGAACACCCCTAGTGGAAGAATCCCGAACAAGCGATTTAATATTCTCCAAATCAACATCCGAATCTTCGGTAAACATGTACCCGACCTGATAATATGTAACAACTTAATAAATAATTATCTATTAAAAATCCATTAATAAGAAAATTAAAAAAACGAACCACTTACAAAAACAGATGCAATATTTTCAGGTAACCCTAGCTGCTGTTGTAACGCAGCTTTGGAAATCGCTTTTCCCCTCGTATCGTCCGCAGTGTAGCCGCGTGGAAGAAACTTGTCCTGTGAAGGATCCCATGGTGAGTCATCGTACCCAAATGGAGCAATCAGTAATTTGTCCCTGAAATAACATAAATTATCCCATCCTGAGTCACCATATCCAAAAGGTATATTATGGATAGTACAAAAAAGAGTAAAATGCCGTTTTACTCCCTGAGGTTTGGCCAGTTTTGCGACTTTCGTCCAAAGGTTTGAAATATTTGCCATTTTCTTCCGGCTTGTTAACTACATCCATTTTTCTCCGTTAAGTCTAAGGTATTTCCGTCTTTTTTGCTAACTTAAAAGGCATTTCGATCTTTTTCACTTTATGTAAAAAGACCGAATTGCCCTTTAAGTTAACAAAAATACGGAAATACCCCTGACTTAACGGAGAAAAATGGATGGAGTTAACGAGCCGGATGAAAATGGCAAAGATTTCAAATCTTTTGGATCCAGATGTGGAAAAACAAACCATTGGACGAAAGTCGCAAAACTGGCCAAACTTCAGGGGCGAAAATGGCATTTTACATTTACAAAAAAAAAAAAAAAAAAAAAAAAAAAAAAAACCTTACTTATGAGTATCCAAGGCAAATTCCAGTCCATGGCTCAGAGTACTAACTATTTGATCTTTTGAATGTATTGATGACATCACTATGACTTTGTTTGAATAAACAATTCCAGCCTGCTTGTTAACAATATTTGTTAAAATCCAAATCGAGCATATATAATTATAGCAACAGCAATTGTTTTGATCCAACTTTAAGTATAGTTAATGGAATTATAACAACCTTTAAGATGTTAACAAGATGTGGCTTATTATTGTCTTGCAAGCGATCATGACGATGCAATTTAGCTGGATCAAGCCCACACATTGCCAATTTATCAGGTTGCTCAAGGCACTACAAAATTATAATAAAAACAAATTAATATCATAAATTGATGAAAAATTATAGAGTTAAATGCCATTTTAGTCCCTGTGGTTTGGGCCATTTTGCCAGTTTAGTCCAAAGGTTTCATTTTTAACCTGTGGGTCCAAAAAGGTTTCACAGTTGCCATTTTAGTCCACTGAGTTAACTTCATCCATTTTTTCTGTTAACGAGAAGGCCAATTCGGTCATTTTATATGGCTGAATTGCCCTTTTAGTTAACAGCATTACATACAAAATGACCAAATTGCCTTCTCGTTAACGGAAAAAATGGATGAAGTTAACCAAGTGGACTAAAATGGCAACTGTGAAACCTTTTTGGACCCACAGGTTAAAAATGAAACCTTTGGACTAAACTGACAAAATGACCCAAACCACAGGGACTAAAATGGCATTTAACTCAAAATTATATAACGTTATAATTTCACCTGAGATTTAAGGCCCTGGCAAGTCAACAGTATTCTAGTAGCAGCAAGACCCTGCATATTCAAACGATTCGAAAAAGTTCACTATAAAAATCCTATACTTTGCATAAAGTAACAGATATGTTATATTAATTTCACCTGATTAGCAAAAATATCCCAAAATAACGGTCCGACAATCGAAGTTTCCCAGTTGTGTATATGTATCACATCAGGTTTCTTTCCTGATTTAAGTATATAATCCAGTGAGGCACGAGAAAAATACGAGAATCTGTCACCATCAAGTGAATAACTGATTAAAAATAAAATCGAGATATAGAAAGAAATGGATTTGGACCCTAGTTTTTCAAAACTACATGGATGGTCCCTATGGTTTGCACTTTGTGACACATTTAGTCCCCAGCTAACATATCTAAAGGTTTTAGCATGTCCAAGTTAGTGACTAAATGCGTTACAAAGCGTAAACAACATGGACCATCCATGCACTTTTGGAAAAAGCTAGGGACCAAATGCGTTACAAAATTGCAAACCATAGGGGCCATATGTGTACTTTTGGAAAGCTAGGGACCAAATCCAAATTTTGGTAAACCACAGGGACCATGCGTGTACTTTAGTAAAAGTTATTTAAATAAACTTAAGTAATTGGAAGCAAGAGGAGTTACTGACCGCTCAAAGTCATTTGGGTATCCATATATATTCTCCGTGTTGAAGAACGATGAGTAGTAAACCGGCTGTATAAAAGTAGCCGCTATGCCATTTACAACGCTGTAACGATAAAAAAAATTGCATTCTATGATATTTAACAAACTAAATGGAAAATGTTCGATACATAATCGGAGTTTAAGAGATTCACCCGGTCCAAATCCTGTTCCTGTGCAATTGACCGTCAAAATATGAAAAGAACTCTGCCTTAATTTCCCATAAAGAGTTGATGCTTTCGAGATTTAGAGTTGCATACCTGTTCAGAAACAATATTAACTTCTTTCATTCACAAACATACGAAGCAACAAAATAATAATAAGAGTAAAATGCCATTTTCGTCCCTGAGGTTTGGCCGGTTTTGCGACTTTCGTCCAAAGGTTTGTTTTTCCGTATCTGGATCCAAAAGGTTTGGAATCTAGCCATTTTCATCCGGCTCGTTAACTCCATTCATTTTTCTCCGTTAAGTCAGAGGTATTTCCGTCTTTTGTGTTAACTTAAAGGGCAATTCGGTCTTTTTTACTTTACGTAAAAAGACCGAATACCCCTGAAAAAGACCAAATTGCTCTTTAAGTTAACAAAAAAGACAGAAATACCCCTGACTTAACGGAGAAAAATGGATGGAGTTAACAAGCCGGATGAAAATGGCAAGATTTCAAACCTTTTGTATCCAGATGCGGAAAAACAAACCCTTGGACGAAAGTCACAAAACTGGCCAAACCTCAGAGACAAAAATGACATTTTACTCTAATAATAATAATAATAATAATAATAATAATAATAATAATAATAATAATAATAATAATAATAATAATAATAATAATAATAATAATATAATAAGAGTTCAACAATTACATGGGTAATATAACTTCCACCAAATTTCCATGCCTCTGCAGCACATGAGATAACGAAGTGACATACGACGCCAAAGATCCAACCGAAGCAACCGGTTCCATTTCAGTACAAATGTGGATTATGTGAAAACCTTTCCTGTGAAACAATAAACATACCGACATGTGATTACTATAACAATTTTTTTCTTCAAATCTTGGAACATTACATTTTTTTTTTGTTTGAAACGTGACGAAGTTGTGCCAAAATTTCAGCGTCACTTTTAGAGATGATGTCAGCGAAATAATCAGCTACGTTAAGTGATGTGTTGATGACTAGACTTCTAAAGCCGGAAGCTTCTCTAGTGTCGAGGATCCCAGTCAGCACCATTGAGTCTATTCTTAGCAGCAATTCGGAGATGATTGAGAAAGGATCTGATACAAAACGTAAGAAATTAGAACTAGCATTTGAGACCCGTAAAATAAAATGTTATATTAAATGTTGATGACTTAACCTCAGTTGTAAATAAGGTGTTTACGACTTCACAGTGCGGTTCGGCCGGTTTTGACAAAAGTCTTGGCCGGACCGCTAACTACGGTTTCGGGATACGACAACCAAAGCGGCCGGGTTGTGTGGGTCGGTCAGAGCGGCCGGTTTGGCGGTTTAACTGTTCGGTTGGTGGTTTGAACCCTTTTTTTCCTTCAAAATTATTAGTTTGTATTGAAATGTTAAAATTAAGAGTAAAGTACACGGATAGTCCTTGTGGTTTACCAAAATTATGGATTTGGTCCCTAGCTTTCCAAAAGTACATGGATGGTCCCTTTGGTTTACACTTTGCATGCATTTAGTCCTCAGCCAACAATTCTAAAGGTTTTAGCATGTTCAAGTTAGGGACTAAATGCATTACAAAGTGCAAACCGCAAGGACCATCCATATACTTTTGGAAAAAAAAAAAAACTGGGCACTAAATGCGTTACAAAGTGCAAACCACATGGACCATCTATGTACTTTTGGAAAGCTAGAGACCAAATCTAAAATTTTGGTAAACCACAAGGACTATCTGTGTACTTTACAAAAAGATGACTCATGATTATAAATACATATACATTTACATATTCCAAAAATAAAATATATATGTGTGCGTGTAATTAATAAAGGTTAAACGGCCGGTTCCAAGTTTCTAATCAGTCGGAATCGTTAAACCGCCAAACAGCAAAAAGCGAACCATGAACCAAGCCCGCTTGGATCTCAAACCCACCAACTTGCTTCAGTTTCGGAGGTTCACTCGGTTTCAACAGTTTTGGACAACTCTAGTTCTAAAGTTCAGAGCTTTATGATTACTCAAGCATAAACTAACTGTGACACGTTAATAAAGAAGCCTTTTATTTACCTTCTTTAATGGAAGCATGTGTTTGACTTTCCAGCTGCTCTAACTTTTCAAGCAAGGATTTTTGTTCTTTTTTCATTTCATCTAGCTCTTCTATAGCTTGTACTCGTTGTCTGTTTAAGTACATAATATCTGGATCAAACATTAAACAAATATGAATAGCTACATAATAATGACAATGTGATACTGGAAGTCAAATAGTCAATATTCAACACTGCAATATTTAAAAGTAAACGATAAGATATGCGACTCACTCCTTTGAGCTTCTGTGAAAAGCCGCCAGATGTCATTATGAGTTCTTTCGGGTTCGTCATTTTTGGACTGCAGGGGGTCTTTTAGAATTATAAAATAGGCCTTAATTAATTTGATACATAAAGAAAAGATAAATCAGCTGCAGAGAGAACTGATAGTTACCTGATTTAACTCAACGCTATTGTGATTTTCTAACCTGGATTAGACACATGAGTTTAAATTAGTCTAGTATCGAATTAGACTGAATGACTAGTTGATTACATTGATGAAGTGTAAACCCTTTTACATTGATCATAGCATAATAGACACAAACAATAAAAGATAATTACATATGAGAGTATACAATTAACAGAATACTATATGTTGATGCTTATAAGACCTGGAAACAAGATTGGACTGGAAGAACATGATACTCAATGTAGACCGACGTGTATCAGGAAACAAACCTAGTCTGCATTGTGATACACAACTAACCTATCAACAGATGAAGGTAAAATGTGAAGACACTGATTGATGGTGCCTTGTATATATAGAAGATTACGTTTAAGAGCATTAAAGTGAAGTGAGGTTTGTAAGATCATGCACAAAAACAACAGACTTGCAGAATGTCATAGGCAATAATAGGATACGTGAATGTCAAATATTGAAGGGCAACGTCAAGACGGCTATAGGGAGTAGGGTCGGGCACACATGTAACACTAGGCGGTAATCATCCAAGAATAAGACGTTAATTTTTTAAAACCATTCTTACTTACTAGTCTTAGTAGTAGAACAAGAAAAGGTAAAAAGACCGTGTTTGCCTAATTGACAAGCATGACATATAGACAATGTTTTACTGGAACAAGTACGGGGCAGAACGACGACACATGAGTGCTATTGCCGTGACGAAGCATGGATCTGTATAATGAGACAGACACAGGGTTATCCGTTATCTGTTGCAGATATTCAAACAGACACTAAACTTTTTTACCGCTATCTGTATAAGTTGCTTTAAGGGTAAAACTAATCAAACCCAGTTTGTTTTGGGTAAGGATCCGGCACAAAATGTCCTTAACCTAGGAGGTGTGGGTCAAACGAACTCCAATTGAGCTCATTCCATCGGCGTTGGAACCAGCTCGTCGAACTCTAACCCCTTGACCCTAAACCCTAAAATCTAAAAGCTAGATAAATCCTAAAGGCTAAAAGCTAAGTTAAACTCTAAGAGCTAAACCCTGTATATATTTGAATAGGGTTCCAACGTCGCTGGAATGAGGTAAATCGGAGTTAATTTGGCCCGGTTACCTACACTTCCTAGGTTAAGATTGTTTTGGATTTGATCCTTCTTCCACTGCCTACCTGTCCTAACTATAACTTACAAACAGATACTAATCCAATAGCCTGTGAAAAGATCAATTAGGGTTTACTTAATTAAACCAACCAAAATCAACTCACATAAATTCTCGAAATACAAGCAAGCAGAACAGCTCCTAAACTAAATTTCTTATAAAAAAATGCTACTAAACAAAATTATGTTTAGGGATCCATAACTGTGATCATAATAATATTCAAATCAGCAAACATGACGCAATGTAGTAAGTTCAACTGATGATCATAAGTACGAAGTATCCTAACATTTGAATCTAATTATTGACATAGATGAAGTAAATATGAGGGTTGAATACTACCCGAAGCAACAAACAACGGGTCGATTGTTATGAGGTTTCGACTTGGGGATTCTGTTGAATTGAGGAGGGACTGTAGCTCTCAGTGAGACCTCCATGACTGATTCTGTCGTTGAAGATTATTATTATTTGATCAAAGAGATGTAATTTTGTGGATGAAAATGGTGGAAGAGAAACAAACGGGTGTGTAAGGATAATTGTAAAAGGTTAAAAACCAATTCAATAATATATCTCATAAAAGTTTCAAAATCAAATAACATTTTTACTTATTTTACGAGTTGGTGAATCGTGTCTAGTGGGTTATTCGTTTATCAAATAACATTTACACTCCATAAATTAGCAACAATTTTGTGCATAAGGTGTTGTAATTTATGTTTGGGGGTTTTCAAAAAAAAGTTGATTTTTTAACTTTAAGTACCCAAAAGCTTTTTATGTTTTGTAATTTTAACACATATAAATTGTTTTTTTTTCATTTTTAACTCAAAAGTTTTATTATTTTCAATTTAACCTCACAATATTTTTACCTTCAACTTTGGTCCCTCTACTTTTCATCTTTCGCAAATTTTCTTTTACTTTCGTGCTAAATTTTGCGAGTTAAGACGACGCGACGTGTGTGTGTCGTTTAACGTTTTTTTGTTTCGTTCAAAATTATGCGAGTTAATACGACACAACATACATGTGTGGTTCAATGTTTTACATTTATTTTTTTCGTTTGACAAGTTTGTCACAACGCGCGGGTCCTAGATCGACTCAGTGTTGGTAGTCGCTGACGGTGGTGTGGCATTAATGCTATTTGGCATAGTTCTACGCCCCCGCCGCAACGCGGGGGGAGTTTAAATCTAGTTTTTAGTTATTTTACGAGTTGGTGAATCGTGTCTAGTGGGTTATTCGTTTATGTTGTTTTGTTTAGTTATAAACTAGGTTAGTTCCCTGTGTGTTACACAGGTTGAACAATTTAAATTATATAATAAATATTCTTGTAAACGTAAATCAAAGACGGAGACATTTATATATTTTTGATAAATAATGAAACTAATAATAATAGTAAAAAAATCTCATACATGTGTACAGAGGCGTTTCTGAGAATTCATGTACCCTATTTGAGCTCGAAAAAATATCTTCTTCCTTAATGTTTTATTATTATTAATTAATTTTAAAATCAAATGGGTATTTGGCTCACTAAAACTAATGCCAATGGGCTAACTTCCAAACAATAAAAATTCGAAAAAATATGTTCTTCTGTAATGTTTTATTATTATTATTATTATTATTATTATTATTATTATTATTATTATTATTATTATTATTATTATTATACATATATTAAAAAAGAAACCTTGTGAATAATAACTTCAGCCACCAGACGATCTTATTGTATATATATACATCTTTTCCCCCATTTAAATTAGTGCTGTCATTTGGTAAAGAGGTTGGTTTGTACCGTTTTCTTAATAAAAGGCGCCGGTTCGAGCCCCTTCTTCTCTTTTTTTTTGGGGAAAATTACGGCAGTAGCCGCTTGACCAAGCTTTTTACGAAAATAGCCATTTGACCAGGCTTTATGCACCTTCCCATCCAAGTGAACCCCCATTTTATGCACCTTCAATCCAGCCACAACCAAACGGACACGTGTCCCTCTTACCTGAACCGGCTTTATGCCGCTACACATGTCAGCCGAGCCGCTTCGCCCAATATCTGATTTATGCCGCTTTGTGGTACTGCCAAGCCGAGCCGCTTCATGGCCAAGCCGAGCCGCTTTGCCCCATTCCAAGCCGCTACACCCTGGATCTAAGCCGCTTCAGCATGCCACCTACCCCCAAGCCGTTTCATTTGAATTTATGAGCTTTCAACCCATGCCCAAGCCGCTACACCCTGGATCTAAGCCGCTTCAGCATGCCACCTACCCCCAAGCCGTTTCATTTGAATTTATGAGCTTTCAACACATGCCCAAGCCTTTACATGTGCAAATTAATAAAAAGATAAGTAATTTTGAGTAATGTTTATTTGGCCTGAAAACAATAAAAAATATGGCTAGAAAAAGAAACACTGTCCACATCAATATTTAAAAACGATATTTCTTAGTTAAAAGATATAAGCTAGTATGTGTATAAATTTTTTTGATATTTTTCTTAGACGGCCTTCATAAAAAAATATGGAGAAAAGAGTATTTTGATATTTTTTTTGATGTATTTTGATATTTTTTGATGTATTTTGATATTTTTTAAAAAATACTACTGAAGCGGCTCGGCTTGTACTTGTAGCGGCTCGGCTTGTACTTGTAGCGGCTCGGCTTGTACTTGTGGGGCAGGGGGCGAAGCGGCTCGGCTTGTACTTGTAGCGGCTCGGCTGACATGTGTGGCGGCATAAAGCCGGTTCAGGTAAGAGGGACACGTGTCAGCTTGGTTGTGGCTGGATTGAAGGTGCATAAAAAAGAGGGTTCACTTGGATGGGAAGGTGCATAAAGCCTGGTCAAATGGCTATTTTGGTAAACACCTTGGTCAAGCGGCTACTGCCGTAATTTTCCCCCGCTTTATTTTCCCCTTCTCAAAAGCTAAATGTAGAGACAAAGAAAGAGAGAGAACGAGACAGCAAACAGAGCAGTAAGAGAGAGAGAGAAACAAAGAGAGTCCCCGGCAACCGGCCTTCGACGCGTGCTTGCCTCCCACAAACAGAACCGAGGTCATCGACTCTAGGGCTTTCCGGTGAAGATTCGAGCGATCAGAGGTGGTAGTGGCGAGTTCCGACGAGTCTAGGGTTCCGCCGTGACCCATGATGACAGCGGCGATGTGGTGAATCTACTTCCAAAACCACCTCTTACTTTACCATTCCAGATTTCATGACAACCTATGTGATTGAAGTAATTTACTGAAATTCAGGTTTGATAATTTCTTATTATTGTTCTTATTATAGGATTTGAAAATGTTAAACTAACAGTGGTTGCTAAAAAGGTGAACCTTAGAGATCCATATTCACTGTTTGGTCAAACTGGTCATAATTGAAATTGTTGTCTTAAATCACAATCATCCGCAGAGTTAGAAATTCTAACTAGAAAATTTGTAGCATATTTTGAAATTAAAATTATGGTATTGTTTGATGGACATATTGTCTTAAAGAAACTCTTCTTTGGCACCGTTTTCTTTATTTAGGGCACTTCCAGACATATTTTATATTTTTATTATTCTATTCGTGTATGACTGCAGACCGATCATCAAATTTTCTGCTGTGGTTGTATGGAGCAAGGTGCACCCGCCGCAACGCACGAGTTGAATACTAAACCAAACCGACGCGCAGGTCAAACCGATATCTCACGAGATTGATCAGGTATTTACTATCATAGTTAATGATTCAACCCTAATAATAATTAGTTATACCACGAGATTTAATCGAGTACGTTCCTGTGGATGGAAGTTTGATTTGAATGCATAAGTCTAAGGAAGCCTACTGTTTCTGCTTATCACCTCATTTCATTGCATTATGTTTATGAAGGTCTAGAAAACTCAGTATGGCTCTTTGAGTCTGATTTTGTTTAATTGTCTAATTTAGTATGTGCTTTAGGTCGTTATGATCGATTTTGAGGAAAATTCTACCATCAAAGTAAGCCCCCTACCCAGACTTGGCAAAGCAACATCAACAACAGCATAGGGCTTCATGGTTTCACGTAGTATATTATCGTCACAATTCATTCATTATTATACAATTCATAGGTCTGAAGTGATAAAACCCTTCCTAACTTTTTTTTCAATTATCATTATGTCATTATGTCATTTAATTGTAACGGGTCAGATTGCAGTTTAAGTTTTGCTGCTTGCAGCTACTATTTTACAACAAACTGACTTCAATATGTCAACACATGATTAAGGTAACCACCTATATGTGCCCTTCATTTAACATTGCTAATTTGAGACATGATATAGAGTGCTTTTTTGTGAATGATGCCACATCTTGAACAACATTTTCTCATGACTTTTAAGTTTTTTGATTAGTTTTATATGTTTTTGGGTGAAAGATCTTGTTTAATTTTAAAATCAAATGGTTGTTTGGCTCACTAAAACTAATGTCAATGGGCTAACTTCCAAACAATAAAAATTGTTTTATAAATGAGTCTATCTTTGAGTTGGTATAGGCATACTATTTAAAAAAATTAACATATATATCAGATTTTTTTTATAAAAAACACGTGCCCCTCGATATCACGGACCCTGTGACCGTTAGGGGCGATGCTTTGAAGGGGCCGGGAGGGGCGCCCAACCCCCCGAACTTTTCGGCCAATAATGTTATATATGTAGTTTTCGTATAGAAATTTTTTGGTATATATGTTTTCGACCCCCTGGTTCTATAGAATTTTTTGGGTATATACGTTTTCGCCCCCCCCCCCCCCCGGTAAAAAATTTCAAGCTTCGCCACTGGCGGTGGTCCTCCCCGCACACCCTTATCACCGCCCATGCATGTGTATACTCATTTAAGTAATCGATATACATTTGATGATATCCTGTATTTTTTTTTGTATTCAATTAACATCTTTCTATTTAGTATTATTATCTACAATTATTAACATTTTTCTAAATGTATATATAGAGTACGGATTCTGAGAATTCATGTACCCAGTTTGATCTCGAAAAAATATGTTCTTCCGTAATGTTTTATTATTATTATTATTATTATTATTATTATTATTATTATTATTATTATTATTATTATTATTATTATTATTATTTAATTTTAAAATCAAATGGGTATTTGGCTCACTAAAGCTAATGCCAATGGGCTAACTTCCAAACAATAAAAATTCGAAAAATTTTCTTCTTCCGTAATGTTTTATTATTATTAGTATTTAATTTTAAAGTTAAATGGGTATTTGGCTCACTAAAGCTAATGTCAATGGGCTAACTTCCAAACAATAAAAATTGTTTTGTAAATGAGCCTATCTTTGAGTTGGTAAAGGTATACTATTTAAAAAATTAACATATATATCAGATTTTTTTTATAAAAAACACGTGTCAATCGAAATCACGGACCCTGTGCGGTGGTCCTCCCCACACACCCTTATCACTGCCCATGCATGTGTATACTCATTTAATTAATCGATATACATTTGATGATATCCAAATGTCAATGGGCTAACTTCCAAACAATAAAAATTGTTTTGTAAATGAGCCTATCTTTGAGTCGGTAAAGGTATATTGTTTAAAAAATTAACATATATATCGGATTTTCTTATAAAAAAACATGTGCCAATCGAAATCACGGACCTTGTGCGGTGGTCCTCCCCACACACCCTTATCACCGCCCATGCATGTGTATACTCATTTAATCTATATATATATATAAACATGATAAATAAGGGCTTATGTGGCATTATGTGGGGGCTTGGAAAATGATGTGGCAATTGCTAAGACCACCTAGATTTTGGTTTTGGCTCCAAAATCATGGGTCAAAAATTTTGGTATATGGGTTGAGGCGGGATCCGTATGAATGTTATTATGACCCGACTTCAACTTTTTTCACTTCCCTTACAAACCCTAATTTTTATCTCATCGTTCTTCTGCTGTTCATTCCTATTCGCAAGGAATCAAGACTTCAAAATCACCAAGATTTCATCTTCTTCAATACGCTTCTGCATCTCTATCTCAAATCGATGACAAGATTTCATCTTCTTCCCTAAGATTCATCGGTTTTCATCTCTCAATTTAGGGTTTCGGCTATATATTTCTTATAATCCGAAGAACACACAACCTTCATTCGCATCTAGGGTTTCTGTTTCTTCCATCATACATCTCCTTCTCATCATCCCTAAATCTCATTCCTGAAAGATCATCAATACCAAGGTATGATTCAGTTTTCTATCTATTGATCATCTTTATTCTTGATTAGATCTCTTTTTTTTGCATTCCTTCGATCTTATCAGATCATAGATACGAATCGCTCCTCACCTCTAAAGTCGGCATCTGCTTGGTTTTGCGATAAAGGTAATCATCGAATTCAAATTACATTGGTAATAGAAGATTCTGATTTTGGTTCTAAATTGTTGCGTAGTTTGATTTTCTATTGGTCATTTTAATCGTTTGTATGTCTTATTTTAACTAGGGCTCCGATTTGCAACATAATTGGTGCTTAAGATTCCCAAATTTGAAAATAACAATCAACACCATAGGCTCACAATCTTGATTCGTGGATTTAGAGATACATTTTCTTTTGTATTTATGTCACTTGATTTTAGTTTAAAACTTTAAAATGATGTAGTAAGTTGCTAATTTGCTATTTTTCATTTTGGGCTTCTTTAGATTTTGAATATCACCTCATTTTGATCCTAATTCATTGTGTTTTTATTTCCCCAATATGTTAGGTTATAAGTCCAAAATCTTATTCTCAATGCCACTACATAAGGTAAATTAAAATAGAAGTACTTCATTTACAGTATTCGATCATAATCCATATAATAATATCCTTAGATGGTTTTCTTTTTTGTTCAAGTAAGCTCGAAAGGGATGGTTTATGATTTGGATAATATAAAACAAATGAAAAATAGGGTTAAGAAGATTGATTTAATTATGTACGTTATATTTTTTTATAATTATTAAACTTTATTGGTTGTGTGTTACATGAAATTGGAGTTTTTTCCTAAAGAGGTGTAGTTACAAAAATTATTTACCAAAATGGGTAGTTTGAAACTTATTTACCAAAATGGGTGAAAATCTATCTATTTTTATTTTCTGTAAAAAATAATCACATAAAAAGCCAAGTGAAACCCAAAACATTAAATGTTCCTTGTTCATTTCTTTTTCACTGTGAACGTTACCGGCGATTGACAACCAAAATTCCGACGAGCTCTGAGCCACGATTCCGGCGTACTCCAAAAGCACCAAAGAATCCCTCTTAACTCCAAATGAACGCTTCACAGAGCAGATTCACTTCCCAGAGCAGATTCACTTCCCACTAGAATAGCATTGAATGATTACCAACGGAGATTTTGCCGTGCTCGGAAGCTCTTAATATCCACCTGACACAAATTATCCAATAACATGCAACTTACCAAAGAAGGTTCGTTGTTGACATTTTACTTTGTGAAAATTTTTGTAGCACACTGTGATTCCACATAAGTAATATATGTGTTTCAACATGTATATATGCATAAAATTATACATTCACATAAGTATATATCTGATCCATATAAGGAAAAGTTTTTTGTGGCAAACTGTGATTCCACAAAAGTAACAAAATCTTACATTCTTATACCTATCGATAAATCGGCGTAACCATGGTCGTAATCAGCGCTTGCGAAAACGTGGGGTTAGAGGAATTGTTTCCAGCTTTCTCGAGACGTGGTTGCGACTAAATCGCCTGTACTTCTTTTGGGGTTTCATGTGATTCGATGGTACTTCTTTTGGCTATGGATCGAAAGTATCACGGCGGTGAAACATGAAAATCATGGCTATGAATCCGAGCTCACCTGAATCTTTGTTGTTGATCGCTGCCAAGTATTCCTTGTGGAGAAGATAAAATGCATTTAATCTTTTAAGTTTCACGTGACATCCATTTATTCCAAGAGTACGCCGGAATCGTGGCTCAGAGCTCGTCGGAATTTTGGTTGTCAATCGCCGGTAACGTTCACAGTGAAAAAGAAAGGAACAAGGAACATTTAATGTTTTGGGTTTCACTTGGCTTTTTATGTGATTATTTTTTTACAGAAAATAAAAATAGATAGATTTTCACCCATTTTGGTAAATAAGTTTCAAACTACCCATTTTAGTAAATAATTTTTGTAACTACACCTCTTTAGGAAAAAACTCCATGAAATTGAAACATATTGTTTAAGACAGTGGTTCCGGTCAAAACCATCCGTTTTAAAAAGTAGTAATTTGGTTCGGGTCAAAACAGGTCGTTTAAAAGGTCTCGACTTGGTTCGAGTCAGAACTGTCCATTTTAAAAAGTATAAATTTGGTTCGTCTCACACGGGTTCGGGTCAGAATGAGACTTTTTATTATTAGTGCCAATTTGGTTAGGGTGAAACTGGGTTAGGGTCAAAACGAGTCATTTCAAAGAAGTATCAATTTGGTTTGTGTCAAATTGGGTTCAGGTCAAATCAAAACAGGTCATTCTTAAAAAATGTGTAAATTTGGTTCGGATCGAAAAATGTTCAAACTGGACTCCAATTTTGATAGCCATTTTAATATAAAGTATCAAAACTCATTAATGGGCAAGGCTAAAGATTATTATAGTCTTTGATATTTTAGCATGATCTTTTAATTAGATATAAAGATTATTATTTTAATTATACGTGTTAGTCATTTTTTACTGATGAGTGAGGATTTTAATATTGTATTGTTGGAATATATTAATGTTGGTTTGAAAATTTGTTTACTTTTAGCTTAAATATTTTATTTTGTATTGAATAATCGTAAAAAATAGTGTTTAGAAGTTTGATTTGATTATGTATGTTAGATTCTTAATCCTAATTCAATTATGTGTGGTTAATAATTAACCAATTTAATGTTGAAAGAAGTGGAATTCTTTACTTTTTCTTCTACAGAAACCGCTCATTTGCTCAAGAACCAATCTTTGGATTCTCAATGAAGACATTAGTAATTCATGAGTCCGCTAAGAAGATGAGGCATAAAGGTTTATGTAACAATATGTTATACTGTTGTTTTATTAATGTTTTGTAACTAGGTAATATTATATATAGAGGCATATTATGATGTTAAGTATGTGTGATTATTAGGTAGTCTTCGGTTGATATCACTGGCACCGGTAATGGTCAGAACCCGCCTTGGGATGGTTTAGTTAACCGTTTGGTACCAGATTTCATGGATCTAACAGTGGCTTATTTTCCCAACGGCAATTATTATATAGGTAACTTGATACACATTTGTATGTAGATTAGGAAGATGTTTGTATTTGATAAGTGCATTTATATGCAAGCTTTCTACTTTATTTTTGAATTTTGTTTTGGTTGTTATTTATGATGGATACATTTTTTTAGGTTATTATGGTACCACCAATTATTGGGATAACTACTTGAGATATGTAAATCCTGATGGAGTTCATATGTCTCATGTAAGATTTTGTTTCACTCTTTTGATGTTCCAACTAGCTGATAGTTTTTTTTTTTGTTTTTTTTTTATGATAAGTTGATAAAAATTGGTTCTGATCTATACATGGAGTATATGGGGATATGGATCATGGTTATGGTTATGCACCATACGGTCCTTATTCACATGTTGGCTCACTTTTGTGACAGTAGGTCAGCTCTATGGTCATTTAGTAATCTTCTTATTTCTGTTTTTTTTTTGTTTTTTGTTTTTTAACTAATCTGGTTATGATTACATCAAAAATAGGAGGGATTTTTTTTCCAGTATACGTGAGGCTGCTTCGAGATAATGAATACAAAGTGCGTATTGCAGCTATACTGATCATGTAAGTTGTTATGATATTAGTAACTTTGTTTTTCTTGAATGAAACGATTATGAGGTTGTGTTGAATGTACAATTTGAAAAACTTTTGATCTCATTTGACCCGTTTTATTTTTAGCCAAAATTCTTAGATTTTACACATTTGGCCTGTTAGCTAACAAAAGTGCTAATAGGAAAAAATGTTATAATATGTAATGTAAATGCTATTTTACAAATTGATTTTGTAACTTTTAGGCGAATTATATCGTTGGGAGATCTTACTTACCGCTTTGATTTGTCATACGAGAAAAGAAAACACGTGATTTGATTTCCAACAATGCATGGTCCAAGTTGTTAGAAAGTAGAGAGGAGCTTGGTACCAACCAGGTAGTGAAAATCCCCAAAAATGTGTACAGTACCGGTACGGAAAATCCAAAAAATGGGTACCGGTACTAAAAACGCTAAAAGTCGGTACCTAAAATATTTCGGTTCGGGGTATTCGGTCTCGGTATTTAGTACCATTTGCTCATCCCTATTAGAAATTGATCACGTAAGTTGTTATGATATTAGTAACTTTGATTTACTTCAATGAAGTGATTATGACTTTGTATTGAATATACATCTTGGAAAACTTTTGATCTCATTTGACCCGTTTCATTTTTTGCCAAAATTCTTAGAATACCTAAAAAGTGTATTGGTTACATCATGAGTATAAACAATCTATTATATTTTATATGTCTCTATCGTTGTAGATGCACTTTTGTCCAAGTTTCCATATTCATCCCTTTTTATGGTACTGCTCGGCTCGGCTCGATACCTTGATTCACTTTAAATTACTGCTATTTAATATTATATAGTTATATTAAGGTAAGAGGGAGCATATTTGATTAATTTGCATATCTTAGATATGATATCCTAAGGGTAACTGTTTACTACTCTCAGGGTGTTAATATTTCTTTTCTCTGAACCACACTTCATCCTTATGTTTATAGGGTGTCTGTTATAGTTGTAGTGGTAATGTGCTTTTACAACATTTATAAGAACCGTAAGATTGAGAGAATTCTTGTCAGAAAATATGGTGGCTATAGATTTTGTTAATCATATTTCTTTAAAGGAATTGGAGTGTTATCATTTAAATTATATGTTCTGTTATGGCTATTATTTGTTTAGAGCATATGATAGTCTTGACACAAAATATAAGAGCATGTGATTGTCTTGACACATAAATAGATGTTTTTTAGCTTAGGTATTATGGCTATTATTTGTTCAGCCCTTTAATGAAGCTACTTTATATTTTAGGTGATGAATCAAAAGTTAATCGAAGCATAATATGGTTCATATCTGAAAAACAGGGTGGTCGAAGAAGACGACGGTCAAAAGGGTTCATCCGGATTTGATTTTGTTCACTTCTAAGGTAAGTTCTCTTCTAACTACGTGCTTCTATTTCTTTCCAAATCTTCTTCCACTTTTGTATTATGCGAATTTAACTTCAGTTTAGGTAAAAATCGGTATCTGTTATTCAGAGGTTGAAATTGACGATTCATGGTGGGGAATCAGTTATTGCAATACCAATACTTTGAGTATTTGTTTTATATGAACTATAATTAGATTAATTAGCTTTAGCAGTTGGTTTGTTTGATGAGTTGACGATTGCTTCAAATTTCAGTCATTTTATCAAAATCTAGGTATGTTTTGAACTTGAAAATTGCAGGTTTAGTCATTTATTCATAATCTAGGTATGTATTTGAACTTGAAAATGGCAGGTATATGTTTGGTTATTATCCTTGCTTGCTGGGTAATTTGGAAGAAAAGAAACGAAGTGGTCTCTAATTACCTGGCTGACCCGGTGAAAATGTTGAAAGATGTCAAAGCTTTGGGGTTCTTATGGGGTGTATAACGGAGCTAACCTTCTATCCTTTGATTGGAACAGTTGGTGCAGCCTTTCAGTTTATGTAATCTCTCTGTATAATCTCATGTTGTATAGCCTTTGTCTTGCTTTTTTCTTAATAAATTTGGCTGATAAAAAAATATTTGTGAAGACATTTAGTGCAGGATCAAAATCATGTGATAGCTTCAAAGAGGATTCATATACAATTTACTTTGCTTTTATGTTATGTTTTAAAGAAACTTATAAAAAATTGCTTCTTGAAAACATTAAATAAAGGGTATGAGAAATTCACGAATTATATTCGTTTCGGTAAATGGACTTTTTATGATGTATTCTCACAAGTTTTGGTTTCATATAATATAATATAAACATATGTATTTATATTTCGATTATCTTTTAGAGTTATAAATAATATAATCTACGTTGTTACATTTGTCTCACATTTGTTTAGTTCTTTGTTCGAATTTGAGAAACGTGAACAATGTAAGATTTTGGTACTATTGACTTATATTTGCATTTATCAATAACTTTGAACATCAAAATACGCTGGTGCAAGTTAATTAGTCCTAATCCTAGATGATTTATAAAACAACTGTTTGTTTAGTTGTGCAATTAGAATGAAAAGTTCATATAGTTTACCTTTTATTAAATAAATAAAATAGAGGTATTATTACATGAAGTGAAAGTATAAAACATGAAATAGAAGTACAAAAGCTAAAAATATATAAAAAATTAAATGGTTTGGTTCGGTTCGGTTAATTTTGATTAACCGATGGTAAAAAATATCAGTTAACCGACTTTCGGTTAATTCGGTTTCGGTTAATTTCGGTTCGGTTTTGATTCGGTTTCGGTTAACGGTTCGGTTATCGCACACCCCTAATTTCTAATGATATTATGTTAACTTTTTAAAATAAATAAAACCTGGCTCAAGTTAGAAAAAGACTACATTTGGTAAGCGAAGTTTGAACGAGAGAGAATACACTCTTTAGGATAGATAATTGGTCAGATAGCGGAGCAACTTTATAACTTTAATTATACACATTAATATGTCATACATTTTTTTTTTATCATTTTAAGTATGTATTAATCATAAATAATAAGTTTATTAGTAACTTTCTCCAACCCGGGAAGCATTCCCGGGTGATAACCTAGTTAATCGATATACATTTGATGATATCCTGTATTTTTTTATTCAATTAACATTTTTCTATTTAGTATTATTATCTACAATTATTAAAGTTTTTCTAAATGTATATATAGAGTACGGATGTTACTGAATTTTTGAAGAATAATTTTTAATTTTGACACATATATTCAAGCTTATAATTATATAATGTAGTCATGAATTTTAATAAAATCCAAAAAAGCGTGAAACCCTTTTTAAATTTTATAATTATCAGATAAACATTGTTCTATTTAATATTATCTACAATTATTAAAACATTTTTCTATTTAATATTATCTACAAATTAGAAGATAAATTATTAGAAAATAAATATGAAAGAAAGGCGGGAAAACCCAAAAATAGGTGCCTTCAATTAATGACACGTGTTACACATTGGTTTACTTTATTTTATGTATAGATAACTTATCTTTCATTTAATTAAAAGAATAAACATGAACACATATTATTTCGTTTGTTATTCAACTAGCTTAAAAGCCCGTGTTGAATACATAAAAATGGTAAATCATAAATTTGTACATGATATTTCTCAATAAAGTGACTAATTAGTCCATTGACGTTTTGGATAATTCATTTACCCTGTTTGAGTTTGAAAAAATGTGTCCTTCCATAATGTATTATTATTACTTTTTAAAATCAAATTAGTATTGGGTTCGCTAAACCTAATGTTAATAAGCTAACTTCTAAACCATAAAAATTGATTTGTAAATACACATGTATTGGAATTGGTATGCCGTATGGGTACACTATTTTAAAAAACACCTGCTCCTCGAAATCACGGACCCTGTGGGATGGTCCTCTCCGCACACCATAAAGGTCGCCCATGCTTATTACATAAGAGAGTAAAATAAAATGAATAGTTACATTTTTAATTATCCAAATATAATCTTTCAAGTTTTTACCTCTCTTTTAAATCATTATAATCCATCTAATTATTTATAGTTGTAAAACAGTAACACTAAAAAATAAAGATAATGATGATAAAATTATAAGTGTTTTTTTAATAAATTGCAAGTTATGGGTTTTAAGTATTAGGTGAAGATATAATAGGAAGTTTATTTGGTTAAGAGGCTAGAAAGTGATCTTGACCATCCATTTAGTTAATCAAGGGCTAAGATTAAATGATGGAATTTGAAGGGAAGAAAAGAGGCGCGTGAGTTTGTTTAGTGGTATTCTAGTCAATGCAAGGCAATAGTTTCTCTCCTCCAATCCCCCCCCCCCATTTTTTAAACGTTAATAACTCTTTCATACGACATTATTTTTTTATAAAAATTGTACCAAAAAACGAGCGTTTTTTTAATCTTTAAAACGAGTATACTATTTCTATATTTTCCAAAAAAAATTAAATCCAGTTGCGTAAAACGCAATAGAAAAACCCCCAGTTACGTAAAACGCAATGAAAAAAAAAGTCTAAAAAATGACATTTTTCTAAAACGCAATGCACCAAAAACACAAAGAAATGTCTTATTTGTAAAACGCAATGGCCAGAAAACACAAAGAAATGTCTTATTTCTAAAACGCAATAGCCTAAAAACTCAAAAGAAAATGTACTTTCTAAAACACAATGGACTAAAAACACATAAAAATGTGTTTTTACCTAAAACGCAATGCACCAAAAACACATACAAATGTCTTATTTCTAAAACGCAATGGCCAGAAAACACTTAAAATGTCTGTTTTCTAAAACGCAATGGACTGAAAACACATAAAAAAGTGTTTTACCTAAAACGCAATGCACCAAAAACACAAAAAAATGTCTTATTTGTAAAACGCAATGGCCAGAAAACACTTAAAAATGACTCATTCTAAAACGCAATTGCCTAGAAAACAAAAGAAAGTGTTCTATGTAAAACGCAATGGACTGAAAACACCTAAAAAATGTTTTACCTAAAACGCAATGCACCAAAAACACTTCAAGAATGTGTTTTTCCAAAACGCAATGGCCAGAAAACACATAAAAATGTTTTAGTTTTAAAACGCAATTGCCTAAAAACACCAAAGAAAGTGTTCTCTCTAAAATGCATCGAACCATGACAATAGTTTTGTCCGTGTTGTGAATTGTCTGTGCTGTGAACTGTCTGAACCAATGCAGTTTACGAATGCAGTTTCCAGAGGCAATTTACAGAAAATTAATTTTTCTGATGCATTTTTATTACAGCAATTTAATCGAAAAAAAAAATCCGAGCTGACCCCCAGCCAGGGGCTCTGCTCCTTGGACCCCGCCAGGGGCGCTGCCCCCGGACCCCCGCCAAGATCGTAAAACGCAATGACTAAATCAAAAACCCATATCGTAAAAATGAAATTAAAGAATTTCTTACATGGATCGAAGTGATTTCTTCAATACTTGACGAATTTTGAATGATTGAAACACTTATCAGCGCTCGAATCGAAAGGATCGAGTGATTATCTTCAAAATCACCGGAAAAAACGAGATTTTGTATGAAATTAAACTGGGTTTTGTTCAAGAAAGCTGAAGAACACGTTGATCGGGTGTTTGAATCATTGATTGGTGATGAAAATCGCACTATAATGTTGTGATTATTGAGATAGAAAGTGAAGAAATGGTTGAAGATGGTGGGTTTTGAAAATGGTGGGTTTTGAAGTTACTGGGTTTTGAAAAGGAAGAAGAAATGGTTGGATTGACTAAAATACCCTTTTTCTTTATTTTAAATGTTGTCACATGTCCTAATCCTATTGCTTCCTACACTTCCTAGCCAAAATAAATTTCCTATTTGATCTTTTCCCTTTAAGTATTTTCATGTATTAGTAAAATTAAGAAATCTGGTAATAATTATTTTGTGTATTGACCTTATTTTTTGGAATAATATATTTTAATAACCTATCAGATAATCTATATCTAACAATAATACAAATGAATGAATAGTGCCAGCACTTGCCTGACACATATTCATTAGACCTATGTTGTTTGGTGATGGTTAGGGGTGTGTATCGGTCTGTTTGGGTCGGTTTTGTCTTAAAACCATAACCGTAACCGCTATGTCGGTTAATGAATAACCATAACCATAACCGATTGGTTATGGCAGTTATGGTTAATCGGTTTTGATGGTTAGCAGGTCGGTTGTGGTTGGTTAACCGTGTATTTAGCCTAGCTTAAATATGTTAATTTTTTAACATGGAATAAATTGTTATTACATATTTGTATATGTTAGTATATTACATAATATTAAAAATACATATAATCTATAATATTAACACTGAATATTCAAATAAAGTGATGTGATATATTTCATAAATTCAAATAAACATTCAACCAAAACCGCAAAACAATATAAAATAACCCGTAAATACTAGATATCTTTAATCAAAAACATCAAATATTAAAAAAAAAAAACCGGTGAAGAGTCCTAAATCCTATAAAGATTTATTACATGTCGGTTCGGTTCGGTTATGGTGGATATGAAAACATTGATAACCATAATCAACCCGCTACATTCGGTTTTCAAAAAAAAACCATTAACCGACCCACTGGTTTTTAATTTGGTTCGGTTTTATTGGTTAATTCGGTTATGTTTCGGTTAATTTGGTTTTTTGCACACCCCTAGTGATGGTTATTTGACACATCACCCACACTTCACACGTGTGCTCATGTTGTTATGCATGTAACATATATACTATATACTGAGACATGCAGATGTCTACCGATAGAAAAGAGAGTCAAAGAGAGTCTGGGAAAAGAATCCTGAGGGAGTGGTGGCTGGCCACCGCCCCCAGTAGCGGAGCCACGGCGGAACACGGCGACGCTACCCGATTCTACATGTTTACGACCCCAGCCGAAGGAACAACCCCAACCGAAAGAACAACGCCTGAGAGTTTAAGTGAGAGAGGTTGTGTAGACGACGGGAGAGTCTGAGAACAAAATCCTAAGGGAGAGGCGGCTGGCCACCGCCCCCGTTAGCGGAGCCACGGCGGAACACGGCAACGCCACCTGATTCTGCATGTTTACGACCCCTAAGAAGTCATTAGATTCTTAAATTCGATCTAATATTTCCGATCGGTAACATGTTTTCGAACGAAAACCTAACTGATTTTATATTTTTGGTTTTCTATTTATGTTGTTATATACCAACTTTCGGTATCGTACTGGTATCGTGACGGCGGTATTGTAAAGAATTGAATAAATACATTCCAAACAACTTCGACACCGGTACGTAAATCTTCCTACCAAGAATGATTCGGTTTAGAGCGCCGCAACGCACGCATGGATTATAAACCTAGTTATAGATAAATTTTAATATTAAATTTTGTTAATATAAGATTAAAAAAATTAAAATAAAAAATAAAATTTAGGGATGGATAACGTATTATTGATGGTAGTGATAGGTACGATTTTTAATAAATATAACTTTAAATAGTGATAGGTACGATTTTTAATAGAAAAACACACGATTTATCTTGCATTACAATTTTTTTAACGGCCAACAGAATCAATCCCAAGCATTCTTGGGGCACTCACTGGACACACGGAGTACTCCGAGAGTAACCTGAGTCCACCACCAATTCCGGGGAAAACCCGGTAACCCACCCGTCCGTAGGCACGACGGTGAAATTACCGGTAAAACCCGTTTGGTTCAAGGATCCAACCCAGGTTTCCCTGGGTCTCCTATCATTGCCCACCAGTGCCTCACTCTGCACCAAGTAGGAGTTGAATCTGCATCTCTCAAGAAAAATGCAAATTGATTCTATCTGATGTATAATTATTTAGAATTATATTTTAAGAGAGGGGGAATAGCTTAAAAATAAACAAATATAAAAGTGAAGATGGGCCTGTTTCTAGTGGTTTGTTTTGAGAATGTCCGATTAAAGTTGTAACAAAAGGTCCACTCCATTTTTATGAAAGAAGAAAAGGTTTCCGGAATTTCTGGAATTCAACCCAATATTATGTAAAAGTTTAAAAAAGAAAGTTGTTTTTTTTTTTACACCAACTTCTCACATACATGCATGAAACTATGAAAGGTGATTTTTAAACTCTTTTTTTCTCCGTACATTAACAAAATTAATAGTTTAATTACTTTCAAACAAAGTGTACAAGAAAAGAAGTTAAATTAATAATGAGAAAGCAAAAGAGAAGAATTTTATTGTATATAATGATGTATAGATTATATAATGATGTATAGATATGTTAATATAATGTATATAAGAATTTTGTATGTACGTAGATAAGAATCACCTCATATAAGTTGTTGAAACTAGACATCTTTATTCAGTTAAACCGTTTGAATCAAACAAGCTAGATGAAACTAGTTGGTTTTTGGGTTTCAAAATCTAAAATTAAGGCGTTCAACCTCTCTAAAAAACAAAAACAAATCACATTTTACAACTCGGTTGATGTTTGATTTATACATGGGCGGTGATGAGGGTGTGCGGGGAGGACCACCGCACAGGGCCCGTGATTTCGAGGGGCACGTGTTTTTTTTATAAAAATCCGATATCTGTGTTAATTTTTTTTAAATAGTATACCTATACCAACTCTAAGAGAGACCCATTTACAAAACAATTTTTAGGGTTTGGAAGTTAGCCTATTGGCATTAGCTTTTGTGAGTCCAATACCCATTTGATTTTAAAATTAAATAATAATAATTATAAAACATTACGGAATGACACATTTTTTCGAGCTCGAATAGGGTACATGAATTCTTAGAGACGCCCCGAGATTTATAGGTTGATCTATATTGCTTATAGAAGAAAAAAGTATATAACATAAACAGTATGATATGGATAATTAACACTTCTACTACTTCTAATAAAGCAAAACCAACTTATGCCACATGGCTTGCTTAAACCATTACTTGCCACGTGGCATTCTATTAATCCTTATCGAATGAATTTGAGCGCTAAAACCATTTCGCTTTTACACCGCGTCTCCTTCTATCAGTTTCCTTTTTACCTTCAAGAAACCCTAGATGTCTTTGACGGCGATTGAACAGAGCATCTTCCCCTTTTCCTCTCCATTTTATCGCTGGCACCAGAAGAAGAACTATATAACCCATTTGCAATTATAGTTGAAACCCTAATTTTCCATCGCAATTCTGCCCCATTTGTTTTCTCAGACAAGATCTCAAACAAGTTTATCACTATGAATTCTACAAACTATTTGTCAATTTGTAAACCCTACAACTCAACTCTTCAGATCTTGGATTCGTCTCAAATAGCCTTTTACAATCGGTGATTGTTCATTGTTTTGAGTCTGTTTCTAAAGTTTCTGTCACTTCGAAGACGAAGACGAGCAAGTGCGTTCCTGGTATGATTTCAAAATTCTCTATATTTATAACCTAAATCCGTTATAGCTTATAGAAAACCCACATAGGGATTTACTCTATGTGATGTTCTTAATGATTGAAGATGATATACATTTGATGCAGTTTTATAATTATCGGGTGATGTTTTGTAGGAATATTGGAGTTTTTACAAATCTGGTTAGTCAACACGGATACAATTCAAATTCTTTTGTTGATGATGATGCATGTACACAATTTGTTTTGGAATTAGATCTTGATTTTTACATTAATTCTTTGATACAATGTCACTTCAAATATTTTAGTTTCTGATTAGCTAATTAATTGATATTTGATCTCTGATATTTTCATATACTGCTGATTTTATCCACTGAGCAGGAGTGTTATGCATTCTCAAATTAAAGGTGTCTGTTTCTTTTCTCTTCATCTTGCTTAATTTGTATCAGTGTCCAAGACATTGTCTTATTTTTATTTGATGTGGTGATGGTATGTAACAGTTACAATACACATGCATACATGTAAATATGTAGTTATCATGTTTTTAACGTCTTTTAGGTTCATTTGGTGCGATCTAAATATCTTTGTTATCTGAATGCATACACTACTGTTTTGGTTGGAGTTGAATATGGAGGTGGAAGTTCACGATACTGGGTTGCTAAAGGTCTAAAGATGGAGTAAGTCCAGTACGTGCTTTATTATGATTTTTTGTTGGTTTAATTGGTTTTAAGTTTTTTAATTATAAAAGAGTTTGTTAGTGTAGAATATCGAAAGCGTCGAATATTATTACTCTTTCTGTTGTTATTCATCTTCTTTGTCTGTCCATAATAGGCTATTTGTTTTACCATGATTTTCCACCTAAACATCGCTTCAAATGGTGAAATAAGGTTATATATGGATATGATTATAAGCTAACATGGGGTGATTTTTTCTAAACTTTTACTAATTGAGGCAGTGTCAAGCAGGGATGAGCATGGTACCGGACGGGTACCGGAAAACTTGGAAAACGGGTACCAGTACCTAAAATTACTGGTACATTTAGGGGGTGTTTGGGATTGCTTAAGAAAACTATTATTGGCTTATTCTGTTTCATTATGACAATAAGTTGTTTTGGAAGTGTTCAAGATTGCTTATTTAAACTATTTATACGATTATATGTCGGTGAAATAAATTGTTTCAAACAAGTGTTTTCAAGTTGCTTACTTCAAATCGCTTATGAAAAAGAAAAAGAACCATAAGCAAAGAAGCAGTTTTACTAAGGAATCCTAAACACACACACACAACATGTTAATGAACTTATAGCAACTTAAATAACAACAAAAAAACATAATCTGTAGCATTCATTACAGATACTAATAACTGCTAAAAAAACTCAGGTTCTTATGATGCTGAGAAATTGGCAAAGATTCTTAATGACAGCAGCTTGAAATCCAAATACTCCACTGTTGAAAAAGCTGCAGGATATTGGAACAAGACCATTAAGCTTGGACAAGGAGGATTTGGGACAATCTACATGGCACTACCTAATAGTACATAGTGGGTGGATTGATTCTGTTAACTATGAAGATAAAGCATCAACTTACAATGTAGTGTGGCTGATAGTACTTTATCAGTCTCACAAGCGCCATATCCTGGGTAATACAGGTATGATCATTTTTTATTGTTCCGCATCACAAACAAAGCATGCAGTTTATATAACGCCTCAAAATGGGTGCAATTCAATTTGACCCGTAAAGCTAAACACTTTTCCGCCTTTTTTGTATTATAAGTATATTTAATAAAAAAAATAACAGTGTTTTCTTGAAAAAATTAAGATCTGGGACATGGGTATTTGAATTCATGTGATACGCCTTTGGGCCCTTTTTATCGATCCTGACCCATCATCAAATGAATAAGTTTATAAGTCTGCTTACATCGAACAACTTAATATGTCAATATGTTTTTGTGGTTTTTATTATGTATTATCTATTCTAATCTATAACGTAGTTTGGTAGTTCCAAGGTTAATTTGCGTGCTAAAAGTATACTGCATGTCTATTTCTGTTATATATTCAGATAGAAAATGTGGTGATGTTTTGTGTATCCCTGATACTAGAGAAACGAACAAAGATGTTGCAGCTACAGGGTGAAGTTCAAGAAATGGTGACTTCTATTTTTTTTCTCCAAAACTTATTTATGATGTTATAAGAATTTGAAGCTTGGCACCATTGTATTTTTCAGAATAATAAAAAATCGGATGATCTGCAATAACATAACAGATTATTGTTTAAAATTGTAAAAAAATCGGATGACCCACTATAATATACAAGGTTTCAGCACCTTCTTTTTATTCAAGCATGAACAAGTGTAGAAAAGAAGCATTAAAACCTCTAAAAGTAGATGAATCAACTAGCGCACGCATGAAATGCACTTTTGGTGGTGGTGGTGATGGTCAAAAGCATCTATTTGTGGCTTCTTTTTCTTCGATCCAGCTGCTGATGTATTATTATTATTATTATTATTATTATTATTATTATTATACATATTACTTGACAGGTTGGATAACATTTCAAAAAAGGGTTCACATCCAATAGTAAACTGCTAGAACGCGTCGTGCCAAGTTGATTAGACCTACTAAACTTGACTAATTGAGGACCAACTCATGTTTTACCCCCCTTCTTTAAGGTAAGCTTTGTTTAAAATCATTTTATCTTAAGCAAAGTTAAGATTCTAAGTCCTAACGGTTCTAAGATGTGTGAGGGTGCTAGACAAGTGTCAATTTTGTAGAATTGTCAGTTTATGATCTTGATTGTCTGCTTTATGATGCAACCTAATTTGTCAAGGCCTTTGAAATATTCTTTATTACTGTCGTGGTGTGCCTCAATGATGATACAATTGTGGCGAAGAATATCGATGATTTGTTCAAATGCGGAAAACTTTTGCGCCAACTTAAAGAATTCTGAGAGGCTTAACTCGGGTGTTATGTTAGTCCAACCATCTAAAGAGCTTTCCAAGGACATGGTCACCAAAGTTACAACTTTGTATTCTTATGGTGGAGGTATATTATCCCTTTAAATAATGATATGGGCCAAAGGGAAAATTTAACTTCCCAAGATGACATTGTAATTTACATGTGATGCAATTTTATGGAGCGAAGGCCAAGATGAATTTAGTCTGTTAGAGTTTCATATCAGCAGAGTTCTCATCTTTTCAGCTAAAGGTGTAAGAGGAACGCTCGCTGCACGGTTGGATTTAAACAGCCCGGCGTCAGACTTTTGGTGGAACAACTTGGTCACAAAAAAGGTAAATATGTTTCTTTGGAGAACAATCGACGAGAAGATACTGTCGGCAATGGCTCTCGTGAAAAGGGGGTTGCCAATGCAGTTGGTAACATGTCAGTCGTGTGGCATTACAGATGAGTCTGTAGAACACATCCTACTGAAGTGTCAAGTGGAAAGAGACATTCGAAGGTAAATTTTGGTAAAATACCGGTACCGATACCGAAAATGCCAAAATGTGGGTACCGAAAAAATCGGCATGAGAAATTCGGTACCGGTACCAAGTATCAAATGCTCATCCCTACTTGATTTATTAAGCGAAAAATGAAGTAAGAGCAAAAACGGTACTGATTATATACGCACAGTTACTCTACTCACACTTACGCACCAAGATAGGAAAGAGTGGTTTTTATGAGGTACTCCTTTACATAAAAAATACGCCCATCAGTAATGTTGTAAAATAGTTTGTAACTTTTGATGTTTTCACTAAAGGATGGTCTTAAGCAGGTTTTCCTTTTCTAAAGGCTCTGATGTACAATCTTAAAATACTAGCAGTGAAAACAAATTGAGCATTGGAACTATTTTAGACATAAGTTTGGGATGTTGATACCTTTTTAAGGTTCTTGTGCTTCCACTTTTGCTTTCACATGAACATCATTGTGAATACGAATGAAGACTATGAGTTGTTTGCGGGGCTTAGTTACCATGAGCTGTGAATACGAAATTACAGGTATCTGATCTTAATTTAGCCTTATTGTTCCACTTATTGATTGTATTGTTTTGTTTTATTTGTCATGTCGATTTAGGGGTTTGAATTGAACCTGTTTATTATTATTATTATTCATTGATTCTTTATCTATACATCTGTTATTGTTTTTTAGGTTAGGATTGTTGCTGGTATATACATTTGTTTGGATGTTGATTCGTTACAATCAACCCTAAATCTCTTCCATCGTCTACATTTTAGATTCCAATATTGGGTTTTTAGGTCTGTAGTTGGGAGTTCCCTACAGAACGCAGATTTCATTCGTTGAACACCAATTTCTTTCACAACTAGGTTTTATCATGAGGTTTCTTTTAACTGGTAAACTTTTAGATTTTACTTTGTTAGTTGTTTGGTTCCCTTTGTTTTTTAATTCCGTCTGATATCTTTTTTCTATTAACTATTTTGAAAAATATCATCTCACAAGTATGTGTATAAGGTTTTATTTGTAAATGTTTTATAAGCTCTTTGGTTATGACTTTTTTTAATACACTTCTATATAATAAATTACACATTTGTGATTAGGTTTTTATCTAGAAATGGGAACATGATATATGAATATGTCAGAAGACACAACATGTCAAATTATTATTTTTATTATAGGGACCGAAGTTTTTAGACTAAATTTTAAGTTCTTGAAGTGTTCTAAGATCCTATTCTTATATTACTTTAATAGCCACTTGATTGTCTCAAGATTAAATCTCTTAATCTCTAAAATGTACTACATTTTAGCTAATGCAACCCGAATGTTTAAAATACATGTTTTATAGGTTCGCCGGTGATGGGGGTGACACGATTTTTTGGTTCGTCGGTGATCTATACTTTCCATTGTAGCCGGCGGTGTTATACTGGTGTTGTATGGAGTACGAACCTATTTTAAAGCATTTCAAGGTAAGAGTACAAAATGCTAACTACTTAAACAAGTCATCACCAAAAGTTTTGCTCCAGTCCCAATTTATACCATAAAACCTTGATCTCTTTTGCGGCCACGAAACAGTGTTTCTTTTATATCTTCTACTGTTTTATGCAAAGTATTATAGACTTAAAGACCTAGGGTTTACATGTTGAGTACATAAATGTTTTGAATATCGCTTTGTATTGCAGATGACGAGTACCCGAGTTTTGAGATTGTATTCAAGTGAGGCATATTGGGAATGACATTGCTTTGCTACTTATCTGAGGTACCAGCATAATGTAGTTTATAGGCACAAGCACACTTAATACTTTATCTCATAAAACACTTCTGACATCCAACCTGATCATTTTTGTTGTGATATATTAACGGTTCTCGAGATGCCAACTTAGTGTCACATCGCAACTTGCATAAACTTTTGTCATCACCAATTGTTACTAAAATTTAATTTTAATAGTTCAATAATAAGAGTGTGGTTGACAAGAATAATGGGAAGTAAGGTGCTGGATTAAATGACAAGTTTTGTACATTCTATTAGGTGGCTATTAACTTAAATCAGACCAAACTAAAGATAACATAATTATTTATATCAATGACGTGAAGTAATATTTGTGATCTTACTGTAGTATTGAGCTACATCTTCTACTTTTGACAAGAATAAGTTTTAACAATAATTAGCCTGTCAAGTAGATTAAAGTAAATGAATTTATTGTATTTAGGTATATCTATTTGGTCAAAACGGCTTCGAGTCGGTTAGGATGACCTAATCACCTTTTAGTTTCAAAAATTTTAAAGAATAACAATTACCATGTCAAATAAATTACATAACTTCTTTTTATAATTAGGAATATCTAATGTGTCAAAACAGGTTCGGGTCGAATTTGAGGTATGGGAGTGGAGCTGGATAAGAACAATTGTATATAAGGGGAATTCGCCCTAATTTGAGGCACTTGTGTCAGTATTGGCACAAAACAGTTACATATAACAAAGATGTGTGGCAGTGGAAGGATGACCAGATTAAATATTCTCTATAAAGCAGGTGAAGGAACAGTTAGACAGTGAGCTAGAGATAAATCAGTGGGGCCCAGGTATTCTGCTGGAATAATATAGCTACCCCCAAAGTCAACTAATTCGTGTGGCGAGCTAATAATGGGATAATTCCTACTTTGGATGCAATGGCGGCAAGAGGTATGACTTTTCTATCCATGTCCTGTTAGCTATGTGGTTAAATACTGATTGTAAATTTTGTAAATTGTAATTGCTTTTGATGCTTTGAAGATTAGCATGTGCTTAAAAGCCTTAATTTGGAATGAATCTGAATTACAACGCTGGAATGTGTTGAGCTACCGGAATGTATGACTGTTCTAACCCTTTATTATGCAGCCCTTCCAGCTACAGGAATCCAAATATCTTAGCATAAATGCATGATTTTTCGTTGGTCATCATTAACGGGCATCATTTATGGGTTAAATTTGCCTTAATAAATCATTCTTAACCTCTGTACTTGTGTATTCATTTTCTTCTCCGGTTACTCAGACATTCTGTTACAAGGATCACTAAGGTTGTAACAAGGATCGATGTTTATTCAGAACTACCATCACACGCAGGCAAGCTACGCCGGTGTAGCGGACCGCCACTGTTGCCTCTCCATTCTTCTGACCATGAGGTAATAGTTGATTACGTTGTATGTCGATGTGTGTGTATGAATGTGTGCGTTTCATTTACAGAGTGTGTGTCGATGTGAGTTTAGGTGCCTATGTGTTGTGTCGAGTGTGTGCACGCTTATGAATGTGTGTGTGTCGACTGTGTTAGATGACATTAACATGTTAGAACGGGATGAAAATGGAGAAAAGGGTTGTTAATGTTGCATAATCCATAGTCTTTTAAGTACATTGACAGTTTGAGGAGCCTAATTTTATAAGGTATTCTTGAAAAACAGTATGTACTGTTAAATAGATAAAGGTATGTTGAAGGGTAGTCAGTAGTGTAAGCGATGATATTTACCCAGGTACTGTAACTTAACTTACATGTTTCCTCGCCAATCTCACTAGATTAACACACCTTTATCTTTTCAATTAACAGTTTTAATGGGAACTTATTCGTAAATGCTGGTGCAATTGTTCAAGGTTGTTTGTTGATTCCAGATTCTCCATTCTATCGTATCTGGGTTCAAGGTTGTTTCTTGATTCCAGATTCTCCATTCTATCCTATCTGGAAGGGCAATGTGGTTTTTTTGAATTTGTACAAAAGGCGCATGCCAGGAATGTCTCTTAAAGTGTGAATGCATTTTAAAAGAAAGATGCTTAAGAAAATAAGTTACTTCTTGATATTGCTCTATGGTTGACTTAGAAATTTAAGATAACAACCGACTCATCATTAGTCTTGACTTGAAAGCTTCAATAATGTAGTAAAGGATTTGTTGTAAAGAGTAGTTAATTTTTTAATGTTCACTATGCGTGATTGGGGAAGATGATCAGGTGATCTACTAATAGGTGATCTGCTAATTTCTGTAAAACACAAAGGGTAAAATATCAACCTTTATGATAGGCAAAGAGTTGAGGAATTTTAAAAAGTCTGAATAGATGGGGTTTGCTGATATGAACCGATCAAAGCAACCAAAAGGCGTTCTGGTATACATTAAAGTTAGCGAAAGGTGGAAAATTGTTTGCTTTAGTCACAATTTTTTTGAGATAAAATATTTAAATTTTTGAACTTTCGGGATAGCCTACATCTTAACTCATAGGAACTATACCCTGTATTTTTCTTTCTTTTTTTTATGTTTTTCAATCATGTTGCTACTAAAGAAACATGTCACATTTATATTAAGACAAGCCCGATTCTTATTTTTACCAAGTATTAATAACAATGCTGATTGTTCTTCTTTTTACCTCCATGTACTTGGTGTTTTGGCTTATTGGAAATAACATGAAAGGAGAGAAATCATATTCACATCACTTGAATAATGATGTAAGTATGATCTCAGAGCATGTATGTGAATAGTTCATTTCTCTTTTTTATTGTTTTGCTGTTTTTTTCAGCTCATTTAAACCAAATTTGTTGTTTTCGACTGCATATTGTTGAATAGATCTATACCAAGAAAAAGTGGAGAAGGTATGACAATTGTACTTATCATCTCAATTTAGCCCATTTAATCAATTGTTATATTTAACCCAATCTCACACTCTACCATATTTGTCTTATATTGATTTTAGGTTGAATGAATGAGTCTAAGGGTGAGCTTTTCGTGGTTCCGCCCCGTGAGAACCTTTGACCCGACCCTCCAAAATGGCGAGCAAAAGTTTTCGGTTCTATGTTAGAGTCGGTTCAGTTCTGAGCCGTCAAACTTAAATGGAACCATGAGAACTTATTGAAATTTAAATTGAAAAAATTTTTTTTTTTGTTTGATGCGCTATTACTCTTTGTACAATTGAGCATGATTAAAAATGAATGATGTTTAGTTTTTTTTGTTGGTGCAGATATTGTTGTCTTAGAGGGCATGTTGTTTCAGGCACGTTTTAACAATGTGATTTGCTTAGTTTAAATATTTGGGATTATTACATATATTCCTCTATTTAAAACCTAATTACACATTTACCCAACCTAAAATTTAAATTACATATTTCCCCAACTCCAACAAATGACAAAACTACCCTTTTAATCATGAACAAAAAACCTACGAACTTCTCAATCCCGACTTTTCATGTTCCTCGGCCACCAAAACTAACCGTGGAAGAGAACCGGAGGCGGTCAGCGACCAACCATCGACGTATACTACCCGCGAAGTACAGTGATTGGAGATGACCACCGGTTTGATTCAAGGCGGTTCAGGTTTGATTCAACCGGTTTGACAACGACGGCAAACCAACTAATAAAACGACGGCAAACCAACTAATAAAACGACAAATGTAGTTTATAAAGAAGTATTTAGTGATTTGTGATTTTCATATACTAATTTATCTATAATTTTTTATTTAAGTATTATTTTTATACGTTTATATTGAAAAGTTCTTTCATTACAAAGTTCATCTCAATGTCAGTAGATATTATATGTTTGTGTTAAGCCACCCGCGAAACTCGCGGGATCTTAGACAAGTTTAATCCGGATAATATATTATAGAAGAAAAGGTATATACTTTTTTATAAGCAAAGCAATATATAATATATTACGTTCACGCTATAAATTATCCAACTTGTTACCTTTTCACTTGATCCAAAGTTGATTAGATTTATCGAATGAATAGACATTACGTTTAGTACTGACGATTACCCGAACTAATCAAACAATATTTTCTGATAATGATTTATGCTAACCCATAAGTAACACCTTGCATAAATGGATAAATAATATTCACAATCACAAACGTCTTTCTAAATTTGAAGGTTTCCACCTCTAATGAACAACCATAAAAAGCTTGGGATTGAAACTTATATCTTTACAGCTCCTTTGTTCTAGAGGATAACATTTAATTGATTGGTTACATATTTATTTCATTATAATATAGCAAATAGATAATTTTTTCAAAGGTACATGTAATTATTGATATATTGGAGATACCAACTAATGTGTTAACAATCAGATCTTTTATTAAATAATTTGAGCATAAAGTTTGATATCCAACAAATTAAATAAAAGGGAGTAGACTTCTACAAACAATTTCTTTTTTCAGAAACCATTATTTATGATTATCTTGATTCGGCTCCATATGTGAAGTTTTATTTTCAAATCTACAATATTTGGAGAATAACACCAAGTCACCAATGTACCCAAAAAAACTAAATCAATTTCCTACTATTTAGCATCGGCTTGACTCGATCTTATTTCTAAGTTTTTATATGGGTAACAAATTATAAACTAGAGGATTAGAAAGATTTTTGTTGAGCAATTAAACTTACGAGGCATTCGTCTCCACAGATGACGGTACCACCCGCTCTCTCTCTCTCTCTCTCTCTATCCTGCATATCAGCGGCAATGAGATGTTAAATATCTCACTCTTCTCTATGTGAGCTCACAAACGCCTTCAACATACACCCAGATGCTATTGTTTTTCATATTTTATAAATTAATAAGATTGAGAATGAGTATAGACTACTAATGGAAGGATTTGTATATCAAATGTAAAAGAACTAATACAAATGCAAATTTTTACAATTGCCATATTATATTTTTAGGGAACGAAAAGATATTGAATATATAATTTTATAATGGAAGTTTTAAACATTATTATTTTGATAACAAATACGTGGGAGGGTACGTACCTAACTTGTTGAATGACAACCTACCTAAGAAATTTTAGATTACACGTTTATCAAACACTTAAAACCAATAATTGGGTGAGTTTTTATTAGTGTTTCAATATTGTAGTTAGCAACTTAGCATGAAACATGATACGAAAGAAAAAAAGGGTTTTGAGTTGAGCTCCGACTTGATGTATGATCCTGCAAAACAGAACACCGTTACTCGTTAAGAGGGGAATGTGGGGGTTTCCCTCTTAACCAGGCTCCGGCGTGAGAATAAGCGACTGTTTTGAGAGTAATTAAGTGCCAAGAGTGAGAGTAGAGGGAATAGAATATTTAACCTATGGAATGAGGTCTCTATTTATAGCCGGAGAGGTGTAAGAGGATATGGGCTGATGGGCCTTGGGCCGGAAATGGACAGCATAGCGGATATGCTCCTTGCCTTGCTGGTGTCGACCGTTTAGTGGCTTCTAGAAGTTCTTTGGTGCTGGCGCACCTTGATTGAAGCCACGTGTCATTGTTGTCGGCCCTGCTGTCTTTCTGCCATCAGCAGACAAGTGGAGATCGTGGGACAGTTGTCTCCGTCCCCTGATTGGTGCCACGTAGGCGTCCTTGGGTACTTCTCGCCAGACGATCGTGGCGCATGATTGACCAGAGCCTGCTGGACGCTCATTGGCTCCTTTTACTGCCACTTGTACCTTGTGTACCACCGGAGGTGGACTTGCGCTCCCCTCCTGTGTGGTTCTTGTTGGGCATCTAACTAGCCCGCGCGGGGGTAGCATGTCCATGTGTTCCATTATTTTATGCTAAGTGCTGATATCTTAGCTTCTTGTGGTCTATGCCTTGCGCGATACAAATCGGGAAGTGGTGTAGGTCGCGCGAGGCTCTCGGTAGGAAGTTTATTAAAATAAGGAGTATGGTCTCACGCGCAACCTCAGAAGAGGTTTGCGCGGCTTTTTGGGACCATACCCCTTCACATATCTAACCCATTTAGTAATCCGTTAATTTGTTATTGACATGTTTAATTGAACAAGTCGTGTGATGTGGCGTGTTTAAGTTTACATGTTTAACTTATTTACTTAAACGTATCAGCTTCCTAACCTATTTAACCTTTTTTTTTACTGTCCATCTACCTGATTTACATATTTACAACTTAAATACTACCCGCCAACTCGTTTGAACATTCAGATTAAATGAACTTAATGGTCCATGTTCGAGTGGCACAATTTGAAGCGTATGCGAAATATGATTAATGTTTTAACACATGTAAAGATGAGTCGTGCTCATATTAAACAATTTAACCAATCTCGACATATTTGGTGCCCCTAGTTTCTATATCAAAATCATGTTGGTCCATGTTTAAATAAAATAGTAATTCTTCAACTAATTTTGTATGTTATAAAATAAAATATAGGTTAGTGCTAAAGCAAGTAAAATCTTATATCTCCATAAGATTTGTAATCATCCTTATCTTGGACTTCTTTGGCAACCCACGTTAGAGAAAAGGAAAAAAAGAAACATATATATAAAAAAGGACACGTGTAGTGTGTTCATTTGCTAGATCCATCTACACATACTCCATGATCATCATACACCCCCAAAACAAACAACTTGTTACAAAATATAAATAAACAATAATAATATCAACAATAATAGTTATAAATCTAATTAATTTAATACGGTTGACATTTAATCGTCTTAGATTTTAATCTCATATAATATACAACTAACTAATAATACGAATTAAAAAAAAAAAGAACTCTAGAAAAAAGACAAAAGTACATATAGGCCCCCCACCTTTCTAAAGCTTTTCACAATCAATCTCTTTTGTATTCTTCAATCGATTACTGAAAACATAAAAAGGCTCCTGCCGTCGGGTACTCTTTGTCCATATTATCCTTACTCCACCCACAACAATTATTTCCCATTTTTGAACACCTTTCAATTCTTCAAGGGTGCAAATTGTAAATTTCAAACTGTAAATATATATTTTTTTAAAATTTTAATCAGAATCTGGCATCTTCAAAGCCGTGCAAGTCGCTGACTCTATTGACCGACTTTCTCATCATTGCCACTTTAGCCAGCTTATCAGCCACTCTCCAAGCCGACGTCGGCGTCAACGGCTCACCTTTCTCATCCGTATAATGAACAACCTTGCGGTGTCGTTGCACCTCACTCAGCTCGGCTTCTAACCCAAGCATAAACTCATCATCAGAAGCCGAGCTTAACTGTCGCATTAACGCACGAGCCGAAACAAGCATATGATACGCACCATTTAAATCATTTCGCGCCCTTAGACGGCGCGACTCGGCTAACGCCCGAGTCGAAATGAAAACGTTCCTCAACCGTTGGATCGTTGGAGACGACGATCTAACGGTGTTGAGACGAGGCACGAGTAAACCGTGTTGTTTACCGTAGATGATTTGTTGAGTTGATGATTCGTTGTAACAGCATTGCACGGATAGTACTCTCTGGGACCTACACGTAGACGATGGTAGTTTCAGTTCCACCAGTATTTCTCTCTCTTCGTCGGCAGATAAATCGCCGATCCGGACGGTGCTTGATCCGAGAACGATAGGTTGCGGTATTCGTGAATAAACCGCCGTGATCTCCGCCGGTGATGAACCGGCGAAGAATCCTAACTGCAGCCGGAGATCCTCAACCGCCACGGTTAGTAAATTTCCGATGAATTTCGCGAACACGTGGTCTTCCGTTATGTTTAGTTTAACAGAATGTATCGGAATGTCGATTCGCGAGTGCGGATAACGAACCGATGAAACGGATGAATCTGACGGTTGATTTGTGACGTCGGAGAGGAGGAGGACGGTGGCGACAGGATTTTTCTCACGGCGGTCTTCTAGAACTTTCACGGCTTTTTTTACAGCGTCTTTTGAGTTTGAACAACCGTCGATAACCGCCATCGCCTCCACGATGCGACGGGCGGAGCGGCGGCCGCTGGTTGTCATTCTTCTTAAAGGTAATAACCGTTTGGAGTGTGATGAAAATGCGACGATTGATAACCTGTCTGATGACGAGAGTGATAACACGATAGATCTCATTGCTTTTTTAATCATCTGCAGCTTTTCGTTTGTGATTTTGCCGCTAACATCTACTACTGTCACCAAATCAATCGGAGCTCTTAGTCGGATGTTGTCCGGTGCTTCAGGAGCTTTTACTTTCAACACAATCGCGTACGTCTCATGTCTACGAGTAACAGCGATCAACGCTGCCTCCGGTAACAAACGAACTTCAACGTCCTTAACATGATCGTTAACAGGACTGGAATAACCGCCATTAAAACAAGAACCTTGAAATGTTCCAACACAATCTTCATCACAGTTTTCATCAGATTCAGGAATCGGATTAAACCGAGCTTTTGGCGTCAACGACGCCAACGGTTCATCATCGTTATAAACTTTCAAATCTGAACGTAACAAATTCCGTTTCGGAGATTCGTCTCTACCGATAACGTCATCTACAAATCTTGTTGCCAGCTTTTCTCTCGTCATTTCTTCATCAACGAACTTGTATTTCTGATGATTCTGATCGTTTACAGCTAGCATAGGCATCTCTTTCCACAAACAGCTGCACAACGGACATGCTAAGCTCCCTTGCTTCTTCACGTGATCGGAAATGCACGGAAAATGAAAAGTGTGTGAACACTCCGCCGTGAACGTCGCCGTTCCTTGCCCTTTCTTCACGCTCTGCAAGCATAATCCACACCTACGCTGCAGAAGGATTTGATAACGATGATTATTATTATTATTAATTTCAAAATGTTCAAATTCCGGCGAACAATATCTAATATCTTACCGTGCAAAGACGTAAACCGGATTTGAGAAACGAAAACGGCGACGGAGAACGCGGCGACGACGGATTTGATGACCGGAGAAAGCCACGTGGACTGTTGTAATTAGTTTCGCATTGAAGTTTTGGACTGAGAGGCGCTGATCGCGGTGGAGCTGGCACGGTGGCTGTGGTTCGACTGGTCCGGCACCGGAGGCTAGGGCTAGAACTAGAGTGAGATCGGAGTCGAGGTGTAGAAGGATTCGATGAAGATGTAAAAAACCCAAATCTGGTGCTCAGTTTTGGAGTGGTAGATGAACTGGATGTGTTGTCAATGCTATGATGATGATGATCATACTCGAGGTCTTCCATAGTGGTTTCTCGAGAGATTGATGTACAAAAAGCTCTTCTCCATCCTAGCACCATCTTGTCTTGTTTGTGCAAGTAAGTGATTCTTTGTTCTCTAATGGTGGTGATGGTGAGTATAAATTGAAGTTGCTGTGGATTGGATTGATGATAATTAAGAAGAGTAGAAGAAAGTTGGATTGATATATAGGGACGATGAACGGATTAATTACTTTTTGTTGAATTCCTGAGGTGGGTCAGGTCTGGTCTTAATTTATTATACAGTAGAGTAGGACTAGTTGTGTAAGTAGTAATTTTTACCCTCTTTTTTTTTTTCTCTTGGAATATTTATCACCGGCTTTTAAACAATAAAAAAATATGAAAATATTTAATAGGAATATTTGTAGGACTGAACAAGTGGCTAGGGTAGTTTTGTTTTCGAGGTTGAATTTTCATGAAAAGATGAATGACAGGGTGGTGTGTAGGTGATAGGTCCTTCTTCCTAAGTCAATGCTCGGATAAATACTTTTTATTAGGCTTCGTATACCTCATTTATTTCATTAAGGTTTGTTAGAAATTACACTATACGTATAACCTTTTGCATAGGAACAAACTATTCACACATCAAAGGCTGTCTATCTGCACACTTAGAATTTATATACACTGCGTATAGAGCTATACGCAGCGTATATGGTTACACTTATAAGCCTATACGGGACCTAAACCGCACTTATAGGCCTATAAAAGACCTATACTACATCTATAGGCTTATACAGGTGTTGTATGGTATCCTATAGTATCTTATCGTATAGTGTACAGTATAAGTCTCGTATAGGTTCCCTATAGGTCTTGTATATGCCTATAGGCCTGACGTAAACCACACATATAGTACTATACGAGACCTATACTACACCTATAGGCCTATACGGGTGTTATATTATATCGCATAGTATAGTATCGTATAGTGTAGTATAAGTCTTGTATAGGTTTCCTATAGGTCTTGTATATGCCTATAGGCCTATACGGGACCTCAACCACACCTATAGGCCTATACGGGACCTCAACCACACCTATATGCCTAAAAGGGACCTATACTACATCTATAGACTTATACGGGTGTTGTATGGTATTTTATAGTATCATATCGTATTGCATCGTATCGCATCGTATCGTATCGTATAGTGTATGGTATAAGTCTCGTATAGGTTCCCTATAGGTATTGTATATGCCTATAGGCCTACACGGGACCTAAACCACACCTATAGTACTATACGAGACCTATACTACAGCTATAGGCCTGTACGAGTTTTATATCGTATCGTATAGTATAGTATCGTATACACGGCGTATAGTAAAAAAGACCATTTTACCCCTGGATTGGGGGCTATACGAAGCCTAAACCTGTGGTAAAATTAACTTTTTGACCCTTTATATACGCTGCATATAGGCCTATACGCAGCATATATAAAGGGTGTATTTAAAAAAACTTTTTTAAGTATCGTATCGTATAGTATAAGTCTCGTATAAACCTCGTATAAGTCTCATATAGGTCTTGTATATGCCTATAGGCCTATACGGGTGTTCTATGGTATCCTATAGTATCTTATTGCATCATATAGTGTAGTATAAGTCTCGTATAGGTTTCCTATAGGTCTTGTATATGCCTATAGGCTTATACGAGACCTAAACCACACCTATAGGCCTATACGGGGCCTAAACCACACGTATAGGCCTATACGGGACCTAAACCATACCTATAGGCCTATACAGGACCTAAACCACACCTATTGGCCTATAAAGGACCTATACTACATCTATAGGCTTATATAGGTGTTGTATGGTATCCTATATAGTATCGTATCGTATTGCATCGTATCATATCGTATAATGTATAGTATAAGTCTCGTATAGGTTCCCTATTGGTCTTGTATATGCCTATAGGCCTATACGGGACCTAAAACACACCTATAGTACTATACAAGACTTATACTACACCTATAGGCCTATACGGGTGTTATATCGTATCGTATAATATAGTATCGTATCGTATCATATTGTGTGGTATAAGTATCGTATAGGCTTCCTATAGGTCTTGTATATGCCTATAGGCTTATACCGGACCTAAACCACACCTATAGGCATATACGGGACCTAAATCACACCTATAGGCCTATACGGCACCTAAACCACACCTACAGGCCTATAAGGGTCCTATGCTACATCTATAGTCTTATACAGGTGTTGTATGGTATCCTATAGTATCGTATCATATTGCATCGTATCGTATAGTGTATAGTATAAGTCTCATATAGGTTCCCTATAGGTATTATATATACCTATAGGCCTACATGGGACCTAAGCCACACCTATGATATTTAAACGTTTATAACATTCTAACCGCACTAGACTTGGTATGATAATTTAATTTAAATGATAACAATATAATATATTCGAACCGTATATACGTTTTTCAAAAAAATTTAACGGTATATAATATTAATGGTATAACATTAACGGTTATATATTTTAAACGATTTAACGTTGGAACCAGGTGAGAATTTATACCATAAATACATCAAAATAACCAAAAAAAATCTGATGGGTTATATACGCTGCGTATAGCTCTATACGCAGCGTATATAAACCCTGGTTGTCTGTGCCAATGATTGCTAGGGAGGCTCTGAATTCCATGCAACTTATACGCTGCGTATAGAGCTATACGCAGCGTATAGAGTAACACTATACGCTACTTATAGCTCTATACGCAGCGTAGGTAAAGGTAGAGTTTGGTGTGTAAATAGCCATGTTGGTGTGCAACTAGGTAGACCCTTTGCATATCATATTTTGTGCGTAACAAATTAAAGATGTATATTATACTCACAGAATGGAGATGTAGGGTGTTTTTGTGGCATCATGGGAGAGCCAAAAACACCGCTCCGCTTGGCGTCCCCTTCATCCTGTAATTTACAGTGTAAGCATGAGTCCCATACCACTGGTCATTTAAAATAAGAAAAGGATTTGGAGATAATGCGGAAATGGAAGCTACTGTGGAGGTATGGGGTCATGGGGAACACCACGCCGCTATTGCGGTATCATGAGAAGAGCGGGAACCCCACAAGTATAAAGTTTGGCCTAGCAAAATGTACGTTTATCTTGTAAATTTAATACACTGGTGAAAAAGACTTATGTACTGCTCGTTTTATTTGTTTGTTGTTGTTCAAATACATGTAACTTGGATATTTTTAGATAGTAATGCTAAAACCATCTTAAATATATACGAACTTATGTTGTTTCTGATTGTTTCGTAGTCATGTGAGTGGTGTCGTACAACATAATCAACTTATTAGAAGGTAACAACATTAGTGGTGTCACTTCATAAATACTAGTTTTCATTACATCTAGTTAAAACTGATGGGGCATGCTTTATGTTTGTTGCTCGTTTGCTTAGAGTTGAGCGTTGTTGCCCTTTAAAATTTAGCTTTGCAACTTTAAGGTTTACAAAGCTTTTAATGCCTCAAGCACTACACTATGCATAAAAGTTAGATAAGTTGGGGACTCATAGTTGGACGTTATCTTAAATTTGCCTACAAGTTTGTTCCAACCAACATTCACTTCTTGATGTAATTCTAATACTTCTTACTATATGGGATTTAATTCGATTTACATGCTTCAAATGTCTCTTACCACTACATCATACGGAAAGAATAATGGCATAGGAGAATGTTGGCCATCCTGCTATAATTATGAATCTCCGCTAAATCTTTAGTACAAAACCTGAAGAGCTGCAACACCTTAAACCAATCGCTAATATCTTGCCAAACCACAGAGGCCACCCAACATGCTGTAAAAAGATGATCAACTGTTTCGATCCCTTCATCACACATAACACAAGACTGAGAGATGGCTTAAATGTTCCTTCTATACAGTTCCTCCATAGTAGGGAATCGCTTCAATTAAGCTCTCCATGTGAAAATGCTACACTTGGAACCCATTTGCAACAATCCATAACGTACATATTACTCGCGTCATGATCCGAATATAACAATTTTTTAACCGCTGCCACCGTCCAGAACCATCGTTCAAATCTAAGAGTTGTTTTTCTGTTACCTCGAGTTGTGTTAAATAAACCAATTAGCCGTTCCAATTCCTCCAATTCAGTTGGAGAATGCGGATTTTGAGAACAACACCACGACCATTCAATGAGATGATCCTTCCACCTGACCCTATCTTTGACTTTGAATAGTTTGTTTCTTTTTTCAACCGAAAAAGGTTTGGGAAAACCACATGAAAATGCCAGCTTCCATGTCATGAGTCCACCCAAAAGTTTATGTCTTCGCCGTTACCATTAACTCCTCTAATCAACTATGAGAGATTAACCCCATAAAGTTTCATATTGAAAACCAAGGAGCCGATGTTCTTCCAAACACCTGGATTATACTTATTGAAAGGAACCATCGACTACCCTTTGACACCCGACAAATAATCAGGTTAATCCATATATCAGAATCAAGCGAGTTTACATTAATTATGTGTATTTAGACTTGATCATAATTAAATTGAGTCATTAAAAGTCTAGAAAAGGCTTTGTCAATGCATATAGGTTTGCATTCGGTAATCATTAGTTATTTCCATATGTAATCAATTCTATCCATACTAGTATTTTCATAATTCTACAATTGGCAACATAACCCCTGCTTAGCTAACATAACATAATCCCAACATCATCCTTTACTATCTACCTGCTACACAATTAATACCAATTCACTCCTTGATCACAACTAAACAATCAATCAAATACATGGTGTGCTTTGAAATCATTCAAGCATAAGATACAAGCTCCTAGTACATGTTTCTACCACATCATAATAACAAATTCAATTTCCACATGAACTCCATCTAAAACACACTCCTTATTTTAGTTTACCATCAGTTAATTCATTATCACATTCTATATACAGATTCTTCCATTACTTGCATACAATTTTACCTATTACTGTCACCTAGGCATTTTATCAAACACTAAGCATGCACACCACATGTAAAGCACAAAGTACATGTATTACATGCTTAACATCCTAGTTCATGGTATCAATCACCAAGTTTCTTTCCAAAAACAAATACCAATCATTCATAAACACGAAACACAATATAACCTTCACTTCTTTCAATCTATTTATCAGTTTACCCAAATATGATTATGGGTTCTTCTCTATGTTAAAGGCTCACTTCACATCATTCATGAACCTTCATTAAATCTTATAACTTACTCAAACTACTACATTAATTTTGGTTGAATTTCTAAGATTGATACAATACTTTCATCATTCAACATTTCTCTAGTCAAACCATCATCAAATAGAATTTTACAACAAGCCTTTTGTTTACCAAGTCTAGATGATCGAGAATTCGAGTTCAAGTATGAGATTAGGGCTAAATTTCCTCCTTAATTTGGACAAAATACATCAAATTAAGCCTTCTTCCCTTTCTCCTTCTTGTGGGTGTCGACATACACAAGCCCAACTACTAGGTTTTTTACAAAATTCCGATCTTTTAATTTAAGCACTTTCTAAAGTGCATAATTTCAGCCCCTCATGTTTTATTAATGCATTTTCCATGCTTAAACTTTCCTAACCTTATTATTAGGAGATAACTCCTTATTGTATTAACTAGGTTAATATCATATAATAATTATTTCTTACAAAATTTCTACAATTAACATGAATAGTTAAACTTTGAAATTTGGGGTGTTACAGACGGATCTCTTAATTATGTGTGTTTAGATAACGATGTTGTGCGCAAATTTCATGTAAGTATGATTAGCCTTTTCAATAAGTTACATGTGATTAGGTGAACATGCAATTAGTTGTTTTTGTGCGTAAAATAGTAATCTATAACTAGATTGCATATTTTATTGTTTAATAATAGGCTATGTGTCAACGCCCTCATCAACAATTATCTGCGAGGAAGGGTCAGTATATTTTGATAAGGGTCGTAGAAGAGGCGACAACAAGTTCATGTGATACACCAACAGACGTTGTCGGTACGAGTGCACATTCGACAACAATAATGATCAAGCCTCCATCAATACCCAATCCAAAAGCAAGCACGCCAAAACGGACATCAACAGACTCACCGGGTTAGAATGCTTTTCGGTTAGGTTCACTGTATATTACAAAAGGTTACTCAAAAATAGGGAGAAATTATGACATATATACCGTGTGTTTGGTAAATAGGTTTTGTGGGCGTTGACATACGTCAACGGAATACATATGCATATAGCACGTATACTACAACATTTGTTGATGCTAACTCCGATTCTCTTTTCCTTGCAGATGACTGTCGTGGTGCTAAGAGAGGTTCCAAGCAGTCATGAAGCTAAACAAAAAAATACTTTTGTGAAGTAAATTATTCACAAGATGTGCTGGTTGAACATCAAGACAATTAAAAAGTAGTTAAAATTATAATTGTAAGAAAGAGAAAGATATAATAATAAAAAAGGATATAGTGATATGAATGAGGAATGAGATATAAGAGTTAAAAAAAAATAACATAGTTAAATTTTGAAATAAAAAGTTAGTTTTTAATTAAATTCTAGAGTTGAAGATAAGGAATTTGTTGTGAATGGTCTTATAAACATGCAAATTAGAGAAAATCCCTATTTTATAAAGATAAAGATGAAGAACAAATGTGAATATATTAAGCACCCCGATATGAGAGATACCGAAAGACCGAGAGAAACGTATATATGTTATCATGTTCTTTATACAAAGTAAGGTAAATCAAAAAAAGGTATTCCACATATCCCTTTCCTCTATCTCTCTATACATACATAGATATATATATAGAGAGAGATAGAGTAAAAAAGGTATAAGAATAAGATGCAGCGATGTGAAAATAGTGAGATGTAACGCTCTGCTTTTTCATACCTTCCATAATTAGAAAGCTCGCCTTGTAATGCTATTCTTGGAAATCTCGTATTCCTTGTAATCGTCTTTTCGTTGTAGTCGTTGTAAAATCCGAGACTTGGATCATAAATAAAATTCGTATTTCTTTAAATTCATGTTCTAAGTACTTCATACATGTTCATACGTTTGGATTAACTATACATACGATACCTTATTCATAATTCTTACAAAATACGTTAAACGTACAATACTCGTCTTATACGCTCAATTTATGTGAATTCGATACTTAATCTTGACAAACATACTTATTTATACTTGTTTTTATGATTTGATTACAGTACATACCCCTAAAAATGATCCTTTGTGCTTAAACCACCCTAAAACACATCAAAAACATCAAAATATGGAAGTACAAGGACCAAACGTGACAAAAATCAAACAATATCACGAGATGGGATGGCTCGCGGGCCGTGACCCCCTCACCCAGTCGAGTCACGCCCCGCGAGGACGATGAATCCGCAGAAAACAATTCCAGCTCGTAGATTGGCGAGTTTTGTGCATGTTTCTTGTGTTGCCACCAACCTCAACCCTAATTCATCCCCTATAAAACCCAAGCCTCCTCCACACATTTTCACTTTGCAAACTCACTTAAACACTCTCTAATCACTCCAAAATCCAGCCAAAATCAGTAGCAAAGACAAAAGCATACCAAGTTACAAAAGTGAGCATAACCTCACTTTTACTTCATCTTTTTCATTGATTCTTTCTCCTTTGCACTTGGAACAAACTTAGGTGTGTTTCCATAGGTTTTCCATGGAAAACCAAGGCTGGAACATCAATCAAATAAGGTGAAAAGTGCAAGGAAACCTTCTGTTTTGATTATACACTTGTTAAACTTACTTGAACTTGAGATTTCTCAACACATTCCTATGTCCTTATGCCACTAATCAAGACCATGATTATGTGAGCTTAAAAACAAGGTTGTGACATGTAAATATAGAGGTTTAATCCTCACAAACTTTCTGTTTTAATAAGGTTTTAACCTACAAGTGATGAACAAGTCCTACACTTGAAGTTGTGTGATTATTTGGATAGTTTGGGCTATCCTACCTACAAATCCACACATCACTTGATGTCTTATTAGTTAGATAGTATGTACTTCAATCCCTTAATGTATGTTCATGACCATCCTTGTTGTCTTATGACAACCTGTGTATTGGTGAAACACAAGAGGTTCCTAAATGGAAGATTTATCTTCCTACCTCATGCATGACTTCTATGACATTCTTGTATGATAATGGACTAGAACTTATAAATATATACTATATAGAATATATAATACTTATAGTAACCAAACTTTTGATGATAACCTAATGGTTACTTGTCAAAATGATAAGTTACACCATCTAAGAACATAGTACTCGTTATGATTCTAATGGGTACTTTAACCCATGAAAACATTCAAACCCCCATGGGTTTCATAGTGTCAAAAACGAGTGTTATGTGCTAGATGGTTATTTTCTCATATATTTACTTTCCATATACTTTTAAATTCCGAATTCGGATTCTAAACATACCTTGAACTCCAATCCGTATACATTCAACCTCCTAAACTCATTCACTCGCCAACACTTGGATAATCGGAAGAATTAACAATTTTGTGAGTATACTTGAAACCCCCTTTTTCGTTTACCACATTTTGGGGTGTAACATGTTAATCTATAAACTTATACTTAAACTTTATTTTAAATGTACAAACATTCCTTATATATGCATGCATACTTGTTACTTGATACTTTAAACTTGGGGTTATACGTTTTGTGTTAGACTTATCATTAACTTCGTACGAGCCTATCCTTGACATATATAGCGCTATAGGATTGTAAACTTTGGGTTATGTTAAGAGCTTATTGTGTTTCATCATTGCTTTGATTAGTTAAACACATGCCGATTTTATTGTTTATCTTGTTTTAATAGCTTGCCATGTGGAATTGTTTAAAACTTATCTTTTTATGCTATGTATGAAAACCTGTATACTCGCCAATACATATTTGTATTAAACTATACTTTTTAACATGTTACAGGTTGATGATGATGACGATATGAAACTGAAGTAGTGATGATGCCTAGATACATATATAGACGTTTTAGGTTTTAATACGTTGTATAACTTTCGTACTTGTTTGTTGTATTGTTTCTTGTTTTGAACACGGTGTTCTTCAAGTTCTATGTATTGTAACATTTTGTTATGAATGAAATCAATTTATTATTAATTCTATTGTCACAATTAGCGTTATGTGTGATGAGCAATCTTTCTTCGTCCCACTCCGATGATTCCGCCATTGGTTGGGGTGTGACATGAGAGCCTAAAAGAAAAAAAAATATATATATATATATATATATATACTATATTATAATACATGAGTAAGGGATTTTAAGATACCCCAAAAAACAAGAACTTCTTCCCTCTTTATTTATAAATACACCCCTAAAATGAGGGTAAGATGGTCTTTTAAACACTAATTATATTTTAGCCCCTTATTTAGTTACACTTAAATTCCTAAGTTTTAACATAGTTATAGGTAATTAGTTACACTTTCCCCCTTCACAACAAACTTATAATTCTTTTACGTATACTTGTCATATCTTATAAAGTATAATGTTTTAAAATAAAATCTAAAAGTACTGTGACAACCTACTCATTTTTGTCGACATTTCGATAGTTGTCTTGGTCAGTATTCACGTGTGGATTAAAAAGTACAAGTAGATGATGCTTTAGTGTACACGTGATTAAAGCGCAACGTACTGAGTCATTATCCCGTAATGTTTAATATCTAGAGAATGTCAAGTGATTAAATACCGTCAACTTAATCCTCTCATCTAGATTACATTTTAATCCTTCATTTTTAACAAAATTATAGATAGTTAGTTAGTAGTTCCACTTTATCCCCTTATAAAAAACTAACCCCCTACGATTTTTAAACATTAATAACTTTTTGGTATCCTAATATATTTTTTTTTAAATTACACCATATAAACGAGTATTTCATTCTCTTTAATTTGAGTAAAGTATTGCTATAGTTTTTTTTAATAAAAAATGACATGTTATGTGATTAACAGTGTCTAAGGTGAGTAATAACTGAATCGTTAACCGAAACCGAACTAAAATCAACCAAAAACTGAATTAACTGAAAACTGATTAACCGAAAGCTGAATTAACCAACAACAGTTATCAATATTTTTGTACTCTCATTTAACCAAAATTAACTGAAAAGAACCATTCATATTTTCATATATTTATAGCTTTTATACTTTCAATTCATGTATTTCATATTTATACCATCAATTTCATGTATTTATACCTAAATTTCATGTATTTCTAATCAAAAGTTTTAGCCTAAATTTGGTTTTGATTATTAACCGAAATTAAATAAATCAAACCAAATACCCTTAATCTAACTGAATAAACCAAACCGATTAACAGAAAACGAATTGGTTAATAAAATAGACTAATCGATGACCTCGATTTAGGTTGGGGATAATAAACTAACCAACCAAACAATGCACACTGTGGCAATGTCTGTGTTTCTCGCCGTGTCATGCGCGCACGTATCGGTTATTAACCAAAATCGGTTATCATTGAGCAATAACTAAATAGTAACCTACACCAAACCGAAAACAGACGAAATTGAACCAAAATCAACCAAAAACTGAATCAACTGGAAGCTGAAAACCGAATTAACCAAAAATCGATTATCAATTTTTTTGTACTCTCATTTAACCAAAATTAGCTGAACCGAATCATTCATATTTTCATATATTTCTAGATTTTATACCTCCATTTCATATGTTTCATATTTTATATCTCCATTTCATATATTTATACTTTCATTTCATGTATTTATACCTCAATTTCATATATTTCTAAGCAAAAGTTTGAGCCCAAGTTTGGTGCTATTAACTGAAATTATATGAACAAACCAAAAACCATCAATCTAAACGAATAAACCGAAGTGATTAACCGAAAACCGGATGACTAATAAAATAGACTAATTAATGACTTTGGTTTCGGATTGGGTTGGGTTGGGTTGAGGATAATAACCGATCCGCCAAACCATGCACAACATAATGAAATAGATTACCCGATTAGTTCGCTTTTGATGTATATCTATCACAATGATGCTACAATAAATATTATATGAATAAGAAAACTTCCAAAAACGAGTACCGCAATGCAATGTGTCGCTCCCGCCGCATCGCATGAGTATCCTGCTAGTATACAACACCAAGGGGAGGTGGGAAGCTTTGCTTCTCTTGGAGGTCCTGGGTTCAAATCCAGGCAAGGGAGAATTTTAATACTAACTTGATGATACTAACATACTAACTCAGGGCCGGCCCTAAGCATGTGCCGGGTGGGCGCTGGCTCAGGGCCAAAAACGTAAAAGGGCCCGTAAATTTTTTATATAATATATATATATATATAATTACAACCCTGTGTTTATAACAAATTAATAGCTGCAGTTGAGTGGTAGTTAAGATGGTTTTTTAGTCGCTGGTTACGAGGTTGAAGCTTGCTGTCACCGTTTTCTACAATTTTAGTACTCAATGTCTTAAATTATATGCCTACAATCCTTTATCTAATGGCAAAATAAGTATTGATATATCAATATATCCTTTTATCTTTAACTCAAGTTTTCTTTTTCTATTCACTTAATTTTTTTTAACCAAATTATTTTATTGTTTAAAATTTGCATAATATAAATTTACAACAAGTTGAGGGATTGGGGTGTTGTACACCATGTTTTTTTTGGGGGGGGGGGGTTTCAAAAACAAATTTGATGTTTCACTTTAAACCCAAAACTACTTGATTTTGTAGTTTTAACCCAAAAGTTTTTAGTTTTTCCAATTTAACCTCACAACCTTTTTACTTTCAACTTTTATCTCCTATGTTTTTCATATTTTGCAAAATTTTTCGTTTTACATTTAGATCTAAATTTTGCGACTTAACATGGCACAATGTGTGTGTGTAGTTCAACGATTTTACGTTTTGTTATACGCTTCGTTCTAAATTTTGCGAGTTAACATGGGGCAACGTACGTGTGTGGTTCAGTGTTTTTACATCGTCTATTTTTTCTGTTCAATAAGTTCGTCACAACGCGTGGGTCCTAAATCGAGTTAGTTATTATTTTCTATGTTTTATTTGTCGGTCTAATTTTTCCACGTTAAGACGCCGCAACTTCAATGTTGGTGGTCGTTGGCTATACGATAGGTTATTTATATTGATACAAGTCATGTAACGTAGTAATTATGATACCATTAGTTGTATTGAGCTTATTTGGTGAATTACTTATTTGTATAAGATAGTAGTACAAACTTAACCGACAAAAACATCTTTAACATATTGTAAATGTGAATCTGATCAACAACATGTCAATTTCGTTGGCCGCGGCGCAACGCACGCGGGTCAGTCTTCTAGTTGTTATTAATTATAAACATATTTTGTTTTTTTTCCTTAACTTCTAAAATATTTTTTTCTTTTACAAATTATTCGAACTGACCTGAATTTGTTTGGTTTGTTATAGTACTCGTAATAGGGTTTGATCGAATTGTTGAGTGACACAACAACACTGAATTTTTGTTTTGCTAGGGCGTGTAGGGCCCTTTTTCTTTTGTCTCACCCAGGGCCCAAATTTCTTTTAACATTTTCGGAGACGGTCCTGTACTAACTACTAACTCGGTTAACGACATACTAACCATATGCCGTTTCAAAAATAAAAAATAAAAAATAAAAGTAACTTATGCACAATAAAATATAGTTCATACACTAAAATTACCAAAAGTACTGTCTCACATAAATATTGTGAATTGTGAATATTATATAATTACCAAAACTACTGTCTAACATTTATAATTTTTGTAAAAGAAAAGTAAATATTATGACGTATAAACTATAAAGTATATTTTTTCTGAACCGCACTTCAAATGGTGAAGAAACACGTAAATAATTTTATTATTAATTAGTCTGGTTTATGTTTCAACCATAAGGTTTAATCTTCTTTGGTTTCATGAGCTCCTTAATGACTGGTTAATCCTACAAAACAGAAACACCGTTAGCTCATTAAGAGGGGAATATGGGGGTTTCCCTCTTAACCAGACTTCGGCGTGAGAATAAGTATCTGTTTTGAGGAGATTAAAGTGAGTAAAGAGTGAGAGTAGAGGGAATGGAATGGTTTAACCTGTGAACTAAGGTCTCTATTTATAGCCGGAGAGGTGTAGAGGATGTGGGCTGATGGGCCTTGGGCCGGAAGGCGACAGCGTAGCGGATATGCTCCTTGTCTCACTGGTGTCGACCGTTAGTGGCTTCTAGAAGTTTTCCGGTACTGGCGCACCGTGATTGGAGCCACGTGTCACTGTTGTCGGCCTCGTTGTCCCTCTGCCATCAGCAGGTAAGTGGAGATCGTGGGGCAGGTGTCTCTGCCCTGTGATTGGTGCCACGTAGGCGTCCTTGAGTACTTTTTGTCTCCTGTACGTCAGACGATCGTGGAGCACGATTGAGCAGCGCCTGGAGGATGCGGATTGGCTCTTTTCATCTGCCATTTGTACCTTTTGTACCTTCTGTAGTGGTCAAGCGCTACAGGTCCTGCCCGACCCTTATTGAGCACGTAACTAGCCCGCGCAAGATTATAGTTGCTGAAGACTCTTATCTAGAAAGCTAAGTGTTGAGATTAATGTTCTTTCTTGTTTAGGCCCTGCGCGAGGTCAATCAATGCTGGAGTAGCTCGCGCGAGGTTAAGATTGAACATCTTGCTGATTAAAGAATATGATCCTGCGCGCGACATGGAGGAAGGTCTGCGCAGCTTTTTGGGACCATACCTCTTCAAGTCCTCGCAGTCCAGTGCTGCACCATGCGCGAAGTAAGTGGTTGGAGCTCTGGACTTAGAAAAAAGAAGTGTTAATGCTTGAAAATGCTTGCTTGATCCTGGTTGACGGCGTGCGTGTAATTGCTTGTCAGTTACTACGGCGCGACTACCAGGTTGGCTTTTGGGGATTCACTGCCTTTAGGTGCAGGCGCGCAAGGTTATTGAGTAATTGGTAATGCTGCGCGGCTTTAGTAACTTCTGCATGACGTTTGTAGTAACTTTGGGCGGGAAAACTCTCGAAATTTGAATGCTGACAGGTTGGTGCAAATGACGTTGATTGCGACGTTTAAGTTGACTGCTGACACGGCTGTCATCAAGTTGCTCCTGACGGTTCGGCTTTTCGTCAGGCGAGTGAGGCCCACGCGCGCGTGGTAACCGTCACTCCGAGATTCCCGCCTTACGTGGCGTTTTCTGATTGGTCACGTGCGCGGTGATTTCGGCACGTTTACCCATCGCATTAAATGCGATGGGTATATATATCTGATAAGGGGTGAAGGCAATTCACTTTTCCCACTTCTGCTGTCATATTTCCCTTCTTCTCTTAATCGTATAACTCTTTGAACCTTCAAAATCTTGAAGAACACTAGCAGATCTTCAAGTATCTTGAGTAGATATTCAAATTTTCTTCTTTATTATGTAAGACCCTAACACGCTTTAACGGAAAAGACGCAGCGGAAATTCGTACCATAAAAATTTCTTTCATTAAAAACGTTTTGACCTACTTGCAAGTTCATTATCAAATACCTTTTTACAATATATGCATCTTTTGTACTCATTTACAAAATAAAAGCATAACTTATAACTATCATTTTACATAATCAAGCATTCCCGTACAATCTATCTTGTGACTCGGTCTTTGATCGCTACACCTCATGGTGATAATCTGTGATTCGTACAACCTGCACCCACCACATATATTCACAACATTAGTATACATTATATATGAGCAAGACTCTTAATCATGTAACCTCGTTACGCTCTATCCACATCTACTTTCCATCACGTTATCCCTCTAGATTTATTCATTCCATCCGGGTGTCTAATCCTTGACGAAACTTCAATATAGTACCTGCACTACATTCATTCTCGAGGCACACTGTTAATAACGTCAATACTTAAATGTATTGAAACCACGTATGCGATACATACATAACTGTGTACATACATTCCTATTCACATACATACATACATAACTACATACAAACATACCTTCTCGCATACATACGTACGTACATAACTACATACAAACATACATACTCACATACATACATGCATACTTAACTACATACAAACATACCTTCTCACACGTACATGTACTTACATAATTTCATAAATACATTCATACATACATACTAACTCGTATTCATGATTACTTATTAGCTTAAGCGTATTGAGAAGAAGTTAAATCGATACATACATACTCACATACTTAGTTCATTACCCCGCATACTCGCTCCCACAACCCGATCTTACCCACATATCATAAACGCTTTTTAAATGCCCTTCAGGTATGTTTCGGATCTTAAGAATGAGTTCCGAACTCACCCGTAACTTACCAAGCCTTTCGATAGGGTTGAGGAACATTATAAAGACTTAACAAGGCTTGGAATGGGTCCACGGGGTCCGAATTCGAAGGAAAAACAAAGAAATCCACAAACTTTACATTTGCATCTGACCTCCACCGTAAGCTACGGTGGCTACCGTAGCTTACGGTGGCCCCAAAGGCTTTACGGTAGTTCTAAACTGCCATACGGCAGAAAAAGGAACCCAGCTCCCACTGTAGCTTACGGTGGGCACCGTAAGCTACGGTGATGCCCAGTTCAGCTCCCCAATTTAATACTAAAACTCGCATAACTCATTCGTTTTGCATCCGTTTCACTTGAACCTGTTCCTAAACATCCGTAAAACAATTCCTTACGTATTAGACTAAGAATCCTTACCCCGGGTCCTTAATCATTACCAATTTTATTACCGTTGCCTCACTTATTCTTATTTATTCGACCCGTTTGGTCTCACAACTACCTTCGACTATCTACATCAATATATCTTAATACTTTCAATCATTTCATACCATACATGGCTTCCCTTCATTTATAAACAAGAAAGTTCTTATGTATACTAAGAAGTGAGTCGGAAGTCACTTACCTTGTGCATCCGTGTTCGTAACCGCTTCCTTGCCTCGTTTTGACCCGTTAGCCTTCCATGCTTGGTCCATGCTAGTGTGGTTCCTATTCTTGCATGTCGTCATGCCATAATAATGTTAGTATTCATACTCATTCATATTAACACACATTTTCCAACTCTTGTCTACATTGACTCTCACTAACACGCTTACGACATGAATTGTCAACCACATTGCTAAGTTAGACAACTTAACGTAATTCATAACATCATCCTTTACTAGTATAGTCATATATTATTCATTTAGTACACATTCACTTCTTAATCATCATTAAACAATTAATCAAATCCATGGTGACCGTCACACCATACAAGCATAAGGTAAAATCCCCAAATGCATGATTTTGATCAAAACATGCATTCGACCCGAATTCTCATATGAATTTCATCTAAGGCACATTATTCATGTTGGTTTACTATCAGTTACATCATTAACACCTTCTACGCGTATTCATCCATTAATTGCATACAATCTCATCTATTAAGCTCACCTAAGCATTTCATCAAGCACTTGGTGTGCGTACAACCTACTATGCATAGTTTACAACTAGTTTAAGCATAGTCATTAACTTCCAAATTCTAATCACCAAGAGAGAGCTCAAAATCACATTCCATCCATACAATTAACCCTAAACTAACATCACAAAATCCATTTCAAGCTAGGAACAAATACATCAAACAAGGATTGGACATGGGTAGAACACCCATGTCGCCACCTTCATTCAAAATTGTGGGTTTCTTCTTAAATCATCAAATTACTTGAACTTATTCATAACACATAGTCTAAATGGTGATTCTAACACCTCTACATACACAATTTCATGCAATTTCACAGTTTAATCATAGATTCACTTCATACCAATTCATTAAATTAACTTCTACAACTTACCTCATGTGTAGAAAGTCTAGATGATCAAGAATCTAAGTCCATGCATCAGATTAGGGCTGATTTCCCCCTTCAATTTGAAGGTTTTTTCTTGAATTAGGGTTCCACCCCTTTCTTTCTCTTCTCTGGTCGAACACACACGCCCAAGTGTATGTGTTTGGGGTTTTTTTTTTATTTTATGTTTAATCTTTCCATCTATTCAAAAACCACCCCTTATGTTTGTTACCTATTCATTATATAACTCAATTTCATATCCTTATTTATTTTAACCAAACTTTTAATGAGGTTTAATAACCTAGTTATTCCATTTCTTTCTTTTAAACGTGGTAACATACTGGCAACTAAATAATTCAAGTTTTGGGGTGTTACATATTATCGATGGCTGAAGAACATCCAGAAGAGAATCCCGATGAGGAAGGCCCAGTTCCAGTCCTTACGTGGGACTTGGGGTTGTTCGAGCAAATCACAAGGAGTTTTCGGTTTCCATCGGAATGGGATGCCAGGTATCCCGGTCAGAATCAGACGGCCGCTGATGTACCACCGGGCTACATCAAGTTATTTGAGGATTTCTTTCATCAGGGCAACTTCCGGTTGCCGGCGACGAATTTTATGGCCCACGTTCTTCAGTTCTACGGGTTCCATATTTCACAAATGGGTCCTCCTGGGATGGTCAGGGTTCGACACTTTGAATTTCTTTGTCGATCTCATGACATAGAGCCAACCGTGGAAAGATTCAGAGTTTTTTACCAATTGATCAGAAACATGGGATTCTACTCGTTCGCCAGTCGAGGGGCTGCGAAGAAGATACTGTTGAACCCTCCTAAGAGTTTCCATGACTGGAAACCAAAATTCTTTTTTATTTGCGAGGAGGTGATACCGATCGCGATGACTTTCCGCGCCTGGTCCGAGCCGATTGTGAAGGAAGATTTGGCGATTCCCAAGAAGGAGGCTTGGTACGTGAAGCTTACTGCCACCCCAAACCGAGTGTTTGGTGAGAATGTCTTGGTAGCGGCGCGGATGAGTGACCAATGGCCGGCAGACAGCGAAGATGTTCCGGTTTTGAAATTTCAGGATAGAGGTTAGTTACTTGAATCTTTAATTTCTTGTTTTGTAGCCTGTGCTTAACTGGATGATTTCGCGTGTAGAGGCGCATCTATAGCAAGCTGCCTTCCCCACCTTTGGTGGGTCTATGGGCGTACGCCCGCTTAAAGCAGGAGAGGAATACTGGTATGACCAGATTAAAGGTCATTTTATGTATCCAGTTGTTGATGCTTTCGCCGATCCACCTACTGCAACTGAAGGTGCGCATATACCTAACCCTCGACCTCTTTGCGCTTTGACTTCTGCTGGGAAAGAGATTGTCTATCTTTCCAGCGAGGAGTCTGTCGGATCTTCCAATGGAGAGTTAAGCTCCTGGTCTACCATCTTTGCAGGTGTGCTGCACGACTTGGGTATCGACCCCGAAGAGAAGAAGAAGAAACACAAAAAGAAGAAGGTTATCACTATTGATGCCGATGTCACCAGTAAGAAGGGTGGAAGTAGTCGCGCAACCGCTGGTGTTGCTGATAAAGGTATCCTCCGCCTTCGTCAAAGTAACTTAGAAGATTACGTTATTATCAGTGACTCATTTGAAGGTTTATTGCGCGTAGGCGAGAAGAAGGCAGGAGCTGCTGGTTCAAGGAGCTCAGGGAGCGCGGGTTCTCGCAACCCTGGGGCCACTCAATCTTCTCTCGCGCATGAAGAAGAAGAGGACGAATAAGTAGAGGAGGAAGAGCCTGCTGTGAAGTTGATGAGGAAAAGGAGCAGGGAGGCTGCGGTTGATGCCTCTGTGATGTCAAAGCCTGGTGGGGTCCCTCTGATCGGGAAAAAGAGCAACTTGCGCTCTCTTTACAGATTTTCTCCTAGTTAGCTTTTTGGATCTAATTTTTACGTTCCTTTGTCAACTGTCTTTAACACTTTATTTTTGCAGAGGCCAAAAAGAAGACCCCTGAAAAGAAAGGTGTCGTCATCACCAAACCCTCTGAGCCGTCGCATAAAAGGCCCAAGGTCACCAAGGTTACCATCAAACCCTTCAAGGGTACTGAGTCTGAAAAGGAGAAACCAAAGGCTGGCGAGAAACATGTTGATAAGGAGAAGGAGATGGAGAAAAAAGGAGCCACTGACAAGCCTCTTACTGAACCCAAGGAGACCGAAGTTACTGCTGCCACTCTTCCTGAAAAGGCGCAGGGTCCGGAGGTCGTTCACATCACAGGGCTTGACCAGCCCATTCATGAAAGAGGGAAAGGTCCGGATGTGAAGAAACCGATTAAACCTTTGTCAGCTGATGCCCCCGCTCAAACTACTCAAGTAACTTCTGTTGGGGGGTCTGGTTCGGCTGTTGATAAGGAGAACGCTGCTGCTGTTGGTGGCGCGAGCTCTGGTGGTCCTGGAGGTTTTGTGCCCCAATCTCCTATCGGTCCAAAAGATACTATTGGAGATATATATTACAAGACGTATACCGAGGAGTTGCGCGGCAACGCTCCACACCAAGCTCCCTGGGGTCTTAGGCAGAAAGACACGTTCAAGGATTTCTCAGCTTGTCGAGAATGGCTCTTAAATTCCTTCACTCCTGGTGAAGTGAACTGCCAGAGGGCGCGAAGCCATGATGGGTTGTACCAAGCCTACGTTGTTGGAGAGGCCAACACTCGCGCCGCCAATCATCAGATCGTGCGAGAATGGCACATGATGGTCAAGGAACGAGCTGATTGGGAGAAGTATCGTGACCACCTGGTGAAGGAAGTGAAGGATTATGAGAATGCTAAAGCTGCCTTTGTTGAGGAAAATGCGAAATTTGAATCTGATAGGAAGTCAGAAGAGTGGGGTCGTGAAGGCCTTCGCGGCAAACTTCGTGCAACTGAGGAGCTATTGTCCAAGGAGCGTGCTGAGTTCAAGAAAATATGTGAAAAGGATAACCAGCGCGCGTATGCTGCTCGCAACAAGATTACCAAGCTTGAGGGTAAGGTTGTGGAGCTGACTGGGAAGGTTAAAGATGCGCAAGCGGCGAAGGAGAATGTCGAGGTTTGGGAAACGTTTGCCCTTTCTACCTTTGTGCTTTGTTTGTGTAATTTGTCTGAGTCTTTTACCCTTTGTAGGTTGAGCTGGCTGAGGTGAAGGCACAGCTATCAGGGAAAGACAAGGATCTGATCGCCAAGGACGTCGAGATTGCCGAGTTAAAACGTCGCCTACGAGAGCAGGTTGACAAAAGTGAGTCCTTGGAGATTGATCTTGAAGCTGAAAAATCGAAAGCTGCTTCTGCTGAGGAAGCCAGGCAAAAGGCCGAGGAGGCGCGTGCCATAAGTTCGTCTGCCCTGAATGTGGCGCAAAATAACTATGCTGAGGTCCAGGGTATTGTTGACACGCTGTCCTCGGAGGTTGAATGGATGCGTGGCAGGGGATTAGTGCTGGTATTGTTCTCTTTTTAACTTGGGTTTTATTTAGTAAAGCCAGTTTCTCATTCGTTTGTTTTGCTGTAGATGGCCAACTCAATTTTGAATGCTGGAGAACTGGACGGGACTGTTGCTGCTCTCATAGATGCCTCGCGCGCGGTTGGTCATCATGGAGGTTATCTAGAATGTGCGCAGCATGTTGAGGAGGTCTTTGGGCAAGAGTTTGACACAATTCACTGTTCAGTGACTGATGAAGCTAATGCGGAGTTGGCTCGTGCTGAAAATGCCTACGATCATCTAGTGCTTCCTATGATGGACTTGGTCACAAAAGCTTTAGAGCATGATGACTGGTGCCATCATCTTAAGACTATTCTGGACCCACTAGAGATGGTTGATTTATCTGATGAGGAGGAGCCAGCGAGCGATGGTGGTGATGGTGATGGTGCTGGTGACCAACATGACGATGACAAACATGACGACGATGGTGATGGTCATGGATGAATAGATAGGTTTTTGTGCCTTGTAGTTTGTTTCTAGGTTTTCAATGTAACTTCTTGCGCGGTTGCGCTTGTTTTGTACTTAAACTGATGATGTCTTGCTACTTTCGCATGTAATCATTGCGCTTCTGCGCTTGTTAAATATAATGTTTTATGTTTGCTTTTCTTGTCCCGTTATAATTATTGCACTGTTGCTAGAAACTTTGGTTATGTTAGCGCGAATAAATGTAAGTGTGGCTCTTGTGTGAGTGTAACTGCCCGGTCTCGCGCTGTGCTCGCGGAGGACCTTGGAGGCGTAACTCAAGAGCTCGTAATTTACTGAAGTGTTTTCGTGCTAATCAAAAGTTTAACATGCATTTGTAACGTATAAGTCATCATGATAAAAGAGAACATAAGGCATATGCTTCCATTGATTTGAGAAACAGGCGCTTAGGCCAACGTACATCGTAAACAAGTAGGGCGTTTAGCCAACATAGAAACCAGAAAGGCGCATGGCCAACATTAGGAAGTAAAGGCGCAAGGCCAAAGGTAGTTACATATAGCACTTGCGCAGTTGTTGCGCATTCCACGTGCGCGGGATGATGTATCCATCCAGAGTGCGCAATTTGTATGCCCCTTTCCCTAGCACTTCATGCACCAAGTATGGGCCCTCCCATTTGGGTGCTAGTTTTCCTGGGCGTTCAGCGTCTGAAGCTTCGTTGTCTCTGAAGACGTATTCTCCTGGAGTGAAGGTACAAATGCGGACTCTCGCATTATAGTACCTTTCCAGCGGTGTCTTGTACTTTGGTTCTTTAATGCGCGTAATCTCGCGTCTTTCTTCCAGTAAATCCAAGTCAAGACGGCGCTCTGCTTCATTATCGACCGTGTTGACTGCTGTCAAGCGCGGTGAGGGGAGTCCAACTTCAGCTGGGATAACTGCCTCCGAGCCGTATACTAGGCTAAAAGGAGTTTCACCAGTGCTCGTCTTTGTGACACCCCGTTGAAACACGCTAGCTTGGCAGTGGCTGCTTCAACTTTCGGGACGAAAGTTCTTAAAACTTGGGGATAATGTGACACTCGAGGTTTTTCCGAACGATCACCTTGTAATATTTTGTGTATATATATATATTAGTAAATGAAAACGTGATTTTTACTTGATATGTGACGTATGTATGTATTATATATGTAAATATGAGAGCCGAAACCACGACCCGAGACCATGACTCGCAACCGGGCGGTTGCGAGTGGGTCACTCGGTTGCGGGTGGGCCTTTGGGCCGTAACCGGTTTGGGTCGAAACCCCCAAGCCCAACCCGAAACACCCTATGAATATATATCCCACCTCCTCCTCATTTCCTTCATTTGTTACACCAAACAAACACACACCTCTTCTATTTTCTCTCAACTAAAAACCCCAAGCCAACAACATCCAAACTCTTCCAAACTTTCGGTTCAAGCTCAAGGATCTCGGACAAGGAAACTCGGTCAAGACCAATTCGGACACTCCATCTTCTCGGTTCTCTTTTCTTTGTTTTCGGCTCCTCCTTTCATAACCGGTTAGTGTTATCTTTGTGTATCTTTTGTGTATAAGATTTATGTGGGTTAAATGAACTAGAAATATTATGCTTGGTTAGAAATACTATGCATGATTTTTAGGAAGATTGTGAAGTTTTGACTATGTGTGTTAAACCCTATGTATGATACTTGCTAACATGCTTAAATGGTTATGGAATAATGGTTTAAGGATGTTTAGGGCCAACCGAGTTATGTTAATGCCACTAAGTGTATGTTTTACTTGTTCTTGCATATTAATCTTGTTAGAAATAGGTGATTTTCGGTCCAAAATGTGTGATTATGTTGGCATGAAAACCCTAGAAAAACTATGAACTTGATGAACTTGTTGAAGATAGTTTGAAGATTTTAAAATGGTAATGTTTGATCTATTGTTGTATATGGTCAAAATTAGGAAAAGTGTTTGTAGAAACCCTATTGGCTGTTTCCAAATATGGGTCTGATTTCATATGTACAATTTGGACTGTCTTTTCTGCATCATCACGTGTATATGAAAGTGACAGATTACGACTCGCAACGACAGCATTCCGACTCGCAACGACAGCATTCCGACTCGCAACGACGGCATTACGACTCGAAACCACACGGTTGCGACTCGCAACCAAAGCATGACAAGTCGAAACCACGAGATTTCGACTCGAGACTACGACGGTTGCGACTCGCAACCAACACGTGACAACTCGAAGACCACGATTGCGACTCGCAACCATAACGAGACAAGCCGAGACCACCTGGTTGCGACTCGAGACAAGCTGGTTGCGAGTGGGCTGTCCATTTTGGTTATTGGGCCATTCTGTGTTAACTTGGACTATCTGTTAAATGGACTATGTGATGCGGTTGACTGTTTAATTGTTTAGGCCGGCCCAATAACCCAATGACTGTTTACTTATATGCTTGATACGTGCCTATATGTGTTTTACGTGAATGCTTGTGCACCGAACCTGACCTATACCGGTAACCATGTTAGGACGTGGTGACCAACGTGATTGACAAGTAACCTAAACCTACCGAGCAACCCAAGGTGAGTTCACAACTTAAAAGCATGCGTCCCGGTGGTTTGGGACACGAGACTAACAACCCTATCCCCTGGTAAAAGGGGATACCATTTACATACTTTCCCTGGTTATTGGGAACACAAAACTTACTTTTCCTTCCCGGGTATTGGGAAACCTTTTGGTTAATTACTGTTTATACGGATTGCAACTAACGGCACTAAACGAAACTCTATCACTCAAGTCCCTACTACAAATACCGATTAGTCGCCGGGTTAGGCGAGCGGGTTATTAGTTGATAGCGCTATTTAGGTGTTTACCAGCCTCACACCGTGCCCTGGTTTGGGACGGTCGTGAACTAATGTACTCAGAAATCCGTCAATGATGATAGAACATTGACATCGGGGCATCCTGCGGATACGCAACGGTTACCTAGTGTTCGGTATTGGAAAAACAGTTTAGTCGCTAACTTTTGGGGTAGCTCCCCAGGGCATGTATAAACGGATAAATTAACCGGTGAAACAAAGTTTTTGGTAATTAAAACTGGACAACTAGTGAACTCACTCAGCATTATTGTTGACCCCTTACTGCATGCTTTGCAGGTAACCAGTGACGAAGGAGCTTGCAGCTTGGGAACGTGTAGTGTCTGTTCACCCTTGTGTTGGGTGATACCTTATTTTGAAACATGAACGTGTTTAACTACTACTTTATTTATGCTTCCGCTACTTAGTACTGTTTTGAACCAAAACGTAAAACTCTGAACTTAATATTTGCTAAGCTTATGATTAGTAAGTATTACTTTTGTTATCAACTTAAGTATTCAGTATAATTGGTGGCTGGATCCTGGTCGGTCACGCCCCGAAGCGGGTGTTATCCGCAGGTGGATTTTGGGGGTGTGACAGATTGGTATCAGAGCCATTGGTTATAGTGAACTTGGTTTTAAAAAGGGGGAAAAATCTTTTTGGAGAAAACCAGACTATAACCCGTGACTCGCGACGACACTACACTCCAAGTGCAAGGCTCGACACATTTGACCTCATAGCTCGGACCAGTGTTTACTTGTTTGCTTTATGTTCCTGTTATGCTATACGTACTAGTGTGCCTAAACTAGATAGATACACCTCTCTCTTCTATCTCATTCTCGCTACACTACGACATCACACTCATACTATGTTTTCTGGTTATGAAGACAATGAGTGGACGCGGAAGAGGAAACATTAACATGACGCAGGCTCAGTTCACTAACCTGCTCAACACAGTGGCTGCGGCTTTTGCAGCTCACCCTATAGGTAAGCTCGTTGTTTTAGGATGTTTAGATCCTACCGCCACATCGACTTTTCGCCTCTAAACCTATACGCTTCGCTTCTCACGAACAGGTCAGCATGCACCTGCGCAACCACCAGTGTGTACTTTCAAAACTTTCATGGATTGCAAGCCTCTCCCTTTCAACGGCACTGAGGGTGCCATAGGTCTTCTACATTGGATTGAGAAAATTGAAGCTGTTTTTGCTGTTTGCGAGTGTCCCCCCTGCAAATTGGGTGAAATTTGCTACTGCTACGCTTGAAGGAAGCGCGCTTTCTTGGTGGAAGGCGCAGATTCAGATGTTTGGGTTGGAAACTGCTAATGCTACTGCGTGGGAGGATTTCAAGGACATGATTAAGGATGAATACTGTCACCGGGATGACATCCACAAGCTTGAGAATGAGTACTACGAGCTCAAGATGGTTGGGTCGGAAATTGAAACATACACCAAGCTGTCCAACGATTATGCTGCTCTTTGCCCGAACCTGTCTCGACCAATGTATCGAAGAATCGAACTGTACATCAAGGGTTTGGCTCCAGAAATTCGAAGCCATGTCACTTCAGCCAACCACACTACCATTCAGCCGATTGTTCGACTTGCTCACAAACTCACTGATCAGGCCGTAGAGGAGGGTAGGTTGCCCAAAAGGATCGATGCTACCGTCGGAACTTCTAGTGACAACAAACGTAAGTGGGAAGGAAATCCAAGCAAGGATGCTAACCCCACTCAGGCCCCAGCACAGCAAAGGAAAACCGAAAACAACAAAGGCACCCAGCAACAGGGTGGCTACCGGGGAAGCTACCCTAAGTGCAACAAGTGTAACAAGCACCACAATGGGGCATGTAACAAGGGCCAGTGTCAGCGATGCCACAAGATGGGGCACGACGCCAAGGATTGTCGAAGCCAGTTCCCAGCAAGACAGAATCAGCAACAACCCCAACAGCAACAGCAGCAGGGAAACAACCGGGCATGTTTTAAGTGTGGAGCTGAGGGGCACTTTAAGAAGGATTGCCCTGAACTGAATCAGAATCGCAACAATAATCAGGGAGCTGGGAACAACAACCAGAACAACAATGCTGGGAATGGTGCTAGAGGAAGGGCTTTCGTGATTGGAGCTGGTGAAGCAAGGAATGACCCCAATGTCGTGGCGGGTAAGTTCCTACTCGATGATCGTTATGTTTCTGTGTTATTTGATTCCGGTGCCGATGCTAGTTATGTATCCCTACGTATTAGTAAGAAGCTTAAGCGTCCGCTTTCGTTACTAAGTTCTCCTCATATCGTCGAGTTAGCTAATGGTAGAAGCATCGAGGCCTCACACGTTGTCAAAGGCTGCAAACTAGAGTTGTCTGGTCAGACATTTAGTATCGATCTTTTCCCTGTTACTCTTGGAAGCTTCGACGTCGTTATTGGTATGGATTGGTTATCCAAGCATCGCGCTGAGATCCTCTGTCAAGAGAAAGCAGTTCGTATTCCTCGCCGTTCTGGCAAACCCCTCATTGTACAAGGTGGCAAGGGTGGAGAAATCTCCGGCGTTATTTCCTTCTTGAAGGCCCAGAAGTGTTTACGAAAAGGGCACACCGCCATCCTAGCACTTGTCACCAACACGCAGGAAAAGGAAAAGAGGATTGAAGACTTTCCAGTAGTACGCGACTATCCCGAGGTATTTCCTGAGGAATTACCTGGACTCCCTCCCCATCGTCAGGTCGAATTCCAAATCGAGCTAGCTCCCGGAGCAGCGCCTATAGCTCGTGCGCCTTATCGACTAGCCCCCGCAGAATTGAAGGAACTCTCGACGCAACTACAAGAACTATTGGATAAAGGATTTATCCGCCCTAGTTCATCACCCTGGGGAGCACCGGTACTCTTTGTTAAGAAGAAGGATGGCACGTTCCGAATGTGCATAGACTATCGTGAGTTGAACAAGGTTACCATCAAGAATCGTTACCCCCTCCCGCGAATCGACGATTTGTTTGATCAACTGCAAGGATCGAGCTACTACTCTAAGATTGACCTGCGATCAGGCTACCATCAGTTAAGGGTCCGTAACGAAGACATCTCCAAAACTGCATTCAGAACTCGTTATGGTCATTATGAATTCCTCGTTATGCCCTTCGGAATGACCAACGCCCCTGCAGTGTTCATGGATCTTATGAACCGAGTATGCAAACCCTACCTCGACAAATTTGTGATCGTGTTTATAGACGACATCTTGATCTACTCGAAGAGTCAGGAAGAGCATGAACAACACCTACGCCTTATCCTCGAACTCCTTCGCAATGAGCAACTGTATGCCAAGTTCTCGAAATGCGACTTCTGGCTTCGAGAAGTCCATTTCCTTGGGCACGTGGTTAACAAGGACGGAATCCACGTCGACCCTGCAAAGATCGACTCTATAAAGAATTGGCCTACCCCTAAGACTCCCACTGAAGTTCGCCAATTCTTAGGATTGGCAGGTTACTACCGCAGATTCATTCAGGGATTCTCTAAGATTGCACAACCTCTCACGACACTCACTCAGAAAGGCGTCACCTACAAGTGGAATGAAGCACAGGAATCTGCTTTTCAGAGGCTTAAGGATAACCTCTGCAGTGCCCCAATTCTCTCGTTACCTGAAGGAACGGACGACTTTGTGGTTTACTGTGATGCGTCTATTCATGGGCTCGGTTGCGTGTTGATGCAACGCGAGAAAGTCATTGCTTACGCATCCCGACAACTTAAGACACATGAAAGGAACTACACAACGCATGATTTGGAACTGGGAGCGGTAATATTTGCGCTTAAGATATGGAGACATTACCTGTACGGTACCAAGTGCACCATTTACACCGATCACAGGAGTCTCGAGCATATCTTCAAGCAGAAGGAGTTAAACATGCGACAACGTCGATGGGTCGAACTTCTGAATGATTATGAATGCGCCATCAAGTACCATCCGGGCAAGGCCAATGTCGTGGCAGACGCCCTCAGCCGAAAGGACACTATACCACGGCGCGTGCGAGCGTTACAACTTACCATCCAGTCTAGTCTCCCTACCCAGATCCGAAATGCTCAGGTTGAAGCTCTGAAACCGGAAAATATCAGGGCTGAGTCCCTGCGAGGATCGAGGCAGCAACTAGAACAGAAAGAAGACGGCGCCTATTATGTGGCAGGGCGCATTTGGGTCCCACTTTACGGAGATCTACGAGAGCTTGTGATGGACGAAGCCCATAAGTCCCGTTATTCGGTACATCCTGGTGCAGATAAGATGTACCACGACTTAAGGACCACTTACTGGTGGCCTGGCATGAAGGCCCACATAGCAGCCTACGTTGGCAAATGTTTGACCTGCGCAAGAGTCAAGATCGAGTATCAGAAACCAGCAGGCCTACTACAGCAACCCGAAATCCCGAAATGGAAATGGGAACAGATTTCCATGGATTTTGTTACAGGGCTACCTAGATCTCAACGCGGGAATGATACTATTTGGGTGATAGTAGATCGTTTGACTAAGTCTGCACACTTTCTGGCCATTAAGGAAACAGACAAGTTTTCTACCTTGGCAGAAATCTATTTAAAGGAAGTAGTCTCCAGGCACGGGGTGCCAACTTCTATTATTTCCGATCGAGACGCTCGTTTTACTTCCGAATTGTGGCAAGCTATGCACAAATCCTTTGGCTCACGTTTGGACATGAGCACCGCTTATCATCCGCAAACGGATGGGCAGTCTGAACGCACCATCCAAACCCTGGAAGACATGCTTAGAGCATGTGTGATCGATTTTGGCAAGAACTGGGAGAAGCATCTACCGTTGGTGGAATTCTCCTACAACAACAGCTACCACACTAGTATTCAGGCGGCACCTTTTGAGGCATTGTACGGTCGTAAATGCCGATCACCTCTTTGCTGGGCGGAAATAGGTGACAGTCAACTCACAGGCCCAGAACTAGTGGTAGATACAACGGAAAAGATTTCGCAGATCAGGCAACGCATGGCGGCAGCTCGTGACCGTCAGAAAAGCTACGCTGACAAGCGTAGGAAGCCATTAGAATTCCAGGTCGGGGACCGGGTTCTACTAAAAGTCTCACCCTGGAAGGGTGTGGTCCGTTTCGGTAAACGGGGCAAGCTGAATCCACGGTATGTTGGACCATTCGAAATTACCGAGAAAATCGGTAAGGTTGCTTATAGATTAAACCTGCCTGCAGAGCTGAGTGCAGTGCACAACGTTTTTCACGTATCTAACCTGAAGAAGTGTTTGTCGGATGAAACACTTGTAATTCCTTTTAAGGAACTGACTATTGATGAACAGCTACACTTTACTGAGGAACCGATTGAGATCACGGATCGAGAGATCAAAACCCTCAAACGTAGCCAGATACCCCTTGTGCGAGTTCGTTGGAACTCACGACGCGGCCCAGAGTTTACCTGGGAGCGGGAGGACCAGATGAAGTCCAAGTATCCCCAGTTATTCCCAAACGAAAATCCCAGCACTAAAGCTACAACCGAATTTCGGGACGAAATTCCAAACTAACGGGGGGATGATGTGACACCCCGTTGAAACACGCTAGCTTGGCAGTGGCTGCTTCAACTTTCGGGACGAAAGTTCTTAAAACTTGGGGATAATGTGACACTCGAGGTTTTTCCGAACGATCACCTTGTAATATTTTGTGTATATATATATATTAGTAAATGAAAACGTGATTTTTACTTGATATGTGACGTATGTATGTATTATATATGTAAATATGAGAGCCGAAACCACGACCCGAGACCATGACTCGCAACCGGGCGGTTGCGAGTGGGTCACTCGGTTGCGGGTGGGCCTTTGGGCCGTAACCGGTTTGGGTCGAAACCCCCAAGCCCAACCCGAAACACCCTATGAATATATATCCCACCTCCTCCTCATTTCCTTCATTTGTTACACCAAACAAACACACACCTCTTCTATTTTCTCTCAACTAAAAACCCCAAGCCAACAACATCCAAACTCTTCCAAACTTTCGGTTCAAGCTCAAGGATCTCGGACAAGGAAACTCGGTCAAGACCAATTCGGACACTCCATCTTCTCGGTTCTCTTTTCTTTGTTTTCGGCTCCTCCTTTCATAACCGGTTAGTGTTATCTTTGTGTATCTTTTGTGTATAAGATTTATGTGGGTTAAATGAACTAGAAATATTATGCTTGGTTAGAAATACTATGCATGATTTTTAGGAAGATTGTGAAGTTTTGACTATGTGTGTTAAACCCTATGTATGATACTTGCTAACATGCTTAAATGGTTATGGAATAATGGTTTAAGGATGTTTAGGGCCAACCGAGTTATGTTAATGCCACTAAGTGTATGTTTTACTTGTTCTTGCATATTAATCTTGTTAGAAATAGGTGATTTTCGGTCCAAAATGTGTGATTATGTTGGCATGAAAACCCTAGAAAAACTATGAACTTGATGAACTTGTTGAAGATAGTTTGAAGATTTTAAAATGGTAATGTTTGATCTATTGTTGTATATGGTCAAAATTAGGAAAAGTGTTTGTAGAAACCCTATTGGCTGTTTCCAAATATGGGTCTGATTTCATATGTACAATTTGGACTGTCTTTTCTGCATCATCACGTGTATATGAAAGTGACAGATTACGACTCGCAACGACAGCATTCCGACTCGCAACGACAGCATTCCGACTCGCAACGACGGCATTACGACTCGAAACCACACGGTTGCGACTCGCAACCAAAGCATGACAAGTCGAAACCACGAGATTTCGACTCGAGACTACGACGGTTGCGACTCGCAACCAACACGTGACAACTCGAAGACCACGATTGCGACTCGCAACCATAACGAGACAAGCCGAGACCACCTGGTTGCGACTCGAGACAAGCTGGTTGCGAGTGGGCTGTCCATTTTGGTTATTGGGCCATTCTGTGTTAACTTGGACTATCTGTTAAATGGACTATGTGATGCGGTTGACTGTTTAATTGTTTAGGCCGGCCCAATAACCCAATGACTGTTTACTTATATGCTTGATACGTGCCTATATGTGTTTTACGTGAATGCTTGTGCACCGAACCTGACCTATACCGGTAACCATGTTAGGACGTGGTGACCAACGTGATTGACAAGTAACCTAAACCTACCGAGCAACCCAAGGTGAGTTCACAACTTAAAAGCATGCGTCCCGGTGGTTTGGGACACGAGACTAACAACCCTATCCCCTGGTAAAAGGGGATACCATTTACATACTTTCCCTGGTTATTGGGAACACAAAACTTACTTTTCCTTCCCGGGTATTGGGAAACCTTTTGGTTAATTACTGTTTATACGGATTGCAACTAACGGCACTAAACGAAACTCTATCACTCAAGTCCCTACTACAAATACCGATTAGTCGCCGGGTTAGGCGAGCGGGTTATTAGTTGATAGCGCTATTTAGGTGTTTACCAGCCTCACACCGTGCCCTGGTTTGGGACGGTCGTGAACTAATGTACTCAGAAATCCGTCAATGATGATAGAACATTGACATCGGGGCATCCTGCGGATACGCAACGGTTACCTAGTGTTCGGTATTGGAAAAACAGTTTAGTCGCTAACTTTTGGGGTAGCTCCCCAGGGCATGTATAAACGGATAAATTAACCGGTGAAACAAAGTTTTTGGTAATTAAAACTGGACAACTAGTGAACTCACTCAGCATTATTGTTGACCCCTTACTGCATGCTTTGCAGGTAACCAGTGACGAAGGAGCTTGCAGCTTGGGAACGTGTAGTGTCTGTTCACCCTTGTGTTGGGTGATACCTTATTTTGAAACATGAACGTGTTTAACTACTACTTTATTTATGCTTCCGCTACTTAGTACTGTTTTGAACCAAAACGTAAAACTCTGAACTTAATATTTGCTAAGCTTATGATTAGTAAGTATTACTTTTGTTATCAACTTAAGTATTCAGTATAATTGGTGGCTGGATCCTGGTCGGTCACGCCCCGAAGCGGGTGTTATCCGCAGGTGGATTTTGGGGGTGTGACAGTCTTCGGCATGGTTCGATGAGCCCACAGGATACTTGAGAGCTCATCTACCCAACCTCTTCTCTTTGTGCCCAGTCGGGCTTTTATCCCCTCGATGATACTTTTGTTGACACTTTCCGCCTGACCATTGCCTTGAGGATGCGCAACGGAGGAGAAAGTGTGCTCAATCTTCATTTCCTTCATCCAGTTTTGAAGATCTTCGGAAGCAAAATTGGTACCGTTGTCTGTGACAATTTTGAGTGGAAGACCAAATCTGCAAATGATGTGTTCCCAGATAAACTTGCGCACCATCATTGCACTAGTTGAGGCGAGAGCTTTGGCCTCCACCCACTTAGTAAAATAATCAACGGCCACGATTATGAACTTCACGGCTCCCGTAGCATTAGGGAAAGGTCCCACCATATCAATTCCCCACTATTGGAAAGGCCAAGCAGTGGATACAGGGATGAGATCGTTCTTCGGGCGCAGGGTTTTCGGAGAGTGTCTTTGGCATGCGCAACTCCCTTAGAGCATCGACATGCATCCCTGGCCAGTAATAACCAGCATTCATAATCTTCGCGACAACCATGCGCGGCCTGCATGGATGCCACAGATCCCTTCGTGAATCTCTCTGATCAAGTAATTCACGTCTTGGGGGTCTACACAGCGCAATAAGGGCCCCAAGAAGGACTTTCGGTATAAAATACCACCATTCATCTCATAATGCAGGGCCTTGTTTTGGATCTTCCTTGCCTCTGCTTTGTTTTCCGGGAGTATTCCTTCGTGCAGATATTGAATTATAGGGGTCATCCAAGATGGCTGCCCTATTTCAATCACATTTACCTGGCGCAGCAGGCTGATGGATTTTTGAGTACTTCAATCCTTACATCTTTGGCGAGATGTTGAAAGGAAGTTGAAGCGAGTTTGCTCAAGGCATCTGCTGGTTTGTTTTCGGAGCGATTGATATGGACTACCTTGTATGACTTGAATTGCTGAAGCAACTCCTTCGCCTGGTCCAAATATAAGGCCGTAACTTCGCCTTTTGCATCATAAATTACGTTGATTTGGCTGGCGATTAAAAGCGAGTCTACATGTGCTTGTAGATTTTGAGCCCCCATTTTTATGGCGAGACGTAAGCCTGCCAGGAATGCCTCATATTCCTCCTCATTGTTGGTGTTCTTGAAATCCAACTTGATGGCGTATGTAAATTCATGCTTCTCGGGGCTCACAAGGCGCAACCCCGCTCCTGTGCCGTCCTCATTTGTAACACCCCAAAAATGTTTATTAGGCATAAGTTAAAATGAAATAATAAAAGGGTGGTGCTTAAATTAAATAAGTGATTGAAATGGAGGGACTAAAGATGTAATTACCTAAAATTAAGAATAATAAAATGCTAAAAGATAAAAACCTACACACAATATGTGTGTGGGGTTCTGCTCGATCGAACAAGAGCCAGGGGAAACCCTAGCTTCATCAAATCCACAAAGAAATCAGTAGAGATTCAAAGAAATTGAAAGCACAATCAGGAAATTTCAAGCTCTTAACTTGTTCATTGGAAAAGTAAGTTCAATTTCATGATTTAACAAATTGTAGGAAATGGGTTTTGATCAAATCTTGATTGCATGACATGAAATTTATGAAATTAAGTTAAGATTATGATATAGGATCAGAATAATGTCTGATTACTAGCAAATTTTTTTTGTTTAATAGTCAAGACCCAATTTATGAAAAGTTACTAGGGGTAGAATGATCAAGTATTGATATGTGTGTGATTTGTTGATGAATAACCTTGTCTATGATGTATAAACACTAGATAAACTGATATAGAACAAAGCTTGATTGATTATTGTAGAATGATTAAAGGAACTAGCTTAAAAACATGTTTTAGCAAGATGGGTAAATGTCCCGAAAATGCGAAACCCGCCATGTGTTTGATGAAATGCTTGAAAGAACAATTATGTGTAACTTGGAAAATAATGGAACGAAATTTGGGGTACTAAATGAACGAATGGTTGTGTTGATATAGGCGTGAAGGAAGAAGGTTCAAGTACTAAGAAATCGGAAGGCTCACAGGATCGAGGTATGTTCCGTTACATACAAAACCTTATATAAACTTTGCTAATATTATGAAAAACAACCCTTGTCACAATGATTATGGTGATTAGTAAATAGAAAGCAAATCCCTTGCGGATTTGGTTATGCTAATGAAAGTTACATTAAGCTATGCAAGTCGACCGGTTCTAGTCGAACCATATCGAGTAAGAATATGGTACCATCCGTTTAGAACGGGTGGCCATGAATGCAATAACGAATGTATGAAGTTTAATCCGTTATACGGATAGAACGAAAGATTTTAAGTTGAAAGCAATTAACCCGACGTTACCGGGTCGTAAGTGATATGCTTGAATCTCATTATGAGAGTATATGCCATACCCATTTAGTTGGGTAATCGAATGCGTAAGAGCAATGAAAGTATATAGATGAATGCAATTAAAAAGTTGGTGTTGTAAGCGAAATAAGTATTTTGACTAACTTTCTAAAGCTTGTTGTTAAATGTAGGTAAATCCTCGACTTAGGCGAATGGACGGCTTGGAACGTGCACACTTGATCTATGCTCGCCTCACGCTTCCGTCACAAGTTATTTTGATATGGGTTAATTTTTTTGTTATATGTACTTAAACTTATGTAGTATGTCGATGTCCTTGTCGTTGGGTTGAAACTTAGTAATTGTAGTCTTGTCGTGTTCAATGTAAACCTTGTCCGTCTTTGAGTTTTGTCAAAAATGTTAAATGTTGGAGTTTGTTTGTGTAAAACAGGTAATAGTGGTTTTAAACGAATGGGTCATGCCGAAATTTTCAAAAATTTTCCCTATATATTATACTTGTTAATTAAGTAAGGTTCGGGACGTATCAAGTTGGTATCAGAGCCTAGGTTTGAGGTACTTGAGCACAAGTAGTAGTGCTTGAACTCAAATCGACGGCTCGCCCGGAAGTGTGCTCGTTCCAAGACCGCTAAGAGGTAAAGATTTAAGTATTCGGTAAATATGAGAATGTATAATGTGTTCACGGCTTAAGATTTTAAGTTACGTATGCTAAGAAATGATATTGTGGGTGGAATAAGAAGTCTCGGGACCCGCGCGGCTGAAAACGGACCCAGGAAATGCTCGGGCCAGCCAAAAATAAGTTCAGCAGCGTATTGGCAATAGAAAGGCCGTCGCCGACGGGTTATGTGGCCGTCGCCGACGCCCCTATTCAGCCGACGCCTTAAATTCCTGCTTACGGTTAAAGGTGGCCGACGCCACATCCCTGGACCTGTCGCCGACGGGAGGCTAGACCGTCGCCGACGGCTAGCGGAAGGCCGGTTCGCCGGAACTTCTCAATTAATGTTATTTTTCGTATTTCGAGTCCCCGAGTTGTTTGAAAGCCTATTTTATAGTCGTGTAAGGCCTATATAAGGCCTAAAACGGTAGATATAATCACGGGTAGTGGTTACGATCGAATGAAATCATAAAAGCCGAAAGTAATATGTCGAGTGACGTGAACAAATGATGAAAATTTTAAAAGTGGATAAAGATTTAAAATGTAAGAGTATGAATGAAATGAACACGGGCTAATGAACTATGATATACGGAAAGTTGATGATTTGTATTAAACGAAACATGACATTGTGTAGATGGCTGATGCAAGAAACGTTAATGAGGATGATGACACGACTCGTCAAGAAGCCCTTAACAGTAGGGTCACGGAGGTGGCGGAAGGGGTTATGCAAGCCCATCTTCCACGATTAGCTCAAGAGGTAGAAAGCCGGGTTTTGGGAGTCGTGGATGCTATGATGACTAGCAAGATTGAGGAATTGAAAGAACTGATTGAGGGGTCTAGAAGTAAAGGCAAGGAACGACGATGCACGTACAAAGACTTCATGGCGTGCAATCCTGCAACGTATGATGGTAAAATTGATCCGATCGCATGCCAAAGATGGATTTCAAACATAGAAGCGGTATTTATACGAAGTCGACGTGATAAGGAAGATCAGGTGATGTTCGCTACTGGCCAACTCACTCTTCAGGCGAAAGATTGGTGGGATGCGTATAACAAGGAAATAGGGGAAGACAGACTCCAAATAATGACCTGGCAAGAATTTAAGGAACCCTTTATGAGATACCATTGCCCTCAGTCGGCTATTGATAAGATTCAGGAAGATTTCTTGCGCCTCCGACAGAAAAATGAGTCAATAAATGAAATATCAAACATCTTCATGGATAAGATGAAGTTTTGTGGAGATTTCGTGAAGACTGAAGGGATGAAGATCAATCGTTTCTACGGGGTATTAAAGGCGGAAATTTAGGGAATTCATCACTCCCTCGAAATTTGAGACCCTTGATGAACTTATCAATCTGGCACGAGATAGAGAAATTGAAATCAAGAGACAGGAAGAACGCGGTGAAAAGAGATCAAGTGAAAAGGGTGCAAGTTCGAGTCCATCTAAAAAGGGAAAGTTTCAAGACCAAGGGAGGAAGGAAAAGTCGAAAGGTGGAATTACTCCTTGCAAGACTTGTGGAAAACTCCATACTGGAGAGTGCCTGTTAGGCAAAAAGGGGTGCTACAAATGTGGTAAGGAGGGGCATTCATCTTATCAATGCCCAAATAACCCGAAGACTTGTTTAAATTGTTTTGAAAGGGGGCACGTTAAATCAGAATGCCCAAAACTTCAGCAAGAATCGAAAACGGAAGATAAGAAGCAAGAGGGTTCTAGGACTAAAGGAAGGATGTTCCAAATCACATTCGAAGAAGCCAAGTCCCATCCGAATGTGGTATCAGGTATCTTTATATTAAACTCTATACCGGTTTATGTTTTATTTGATACCGGAGCCACTATGTCGTTTATTTCAAACAAAATTGTACAACATCCTTCATTTAAGGTTGAACGAATATCGATGCCCTTAGAAGTAGAAATAGCCGATAGCAAAAATTATTTGTTGCACGAAATATGTAGGAGTTGTAAATTAACCATCGAAGATGAGGAGTTTGTCATCGATCTTATACCTACGATTTTGGGGGAATTTAAAGTAATAGTGGGTATGGATTGGATGTCCCGAAACCACGCGGAGATAAATTGTGAAACCAAAACAATACTTATCCAATCTCCAAGTGGAAGGCGATTAAATATACAAGGCGAAAGAAAGGTGGAAGCGGAGCTATGTACCCTCGTTCAAGCCATTAAGTATGTGCTCAATAGGAGTAGGGCATATTTAGCTTACGTGGTAGATACTCAACAAGGTTCCCCGAAGCTTGAAGATGTCGAAATTGTGAACGAATTTCCAGATGTATTTCCGGAAGAATTGCCGGGGCTCCCTCTCGAGCGAGAAGTAGAATTTCGAATCGAATTGAATCCGGGTGCGAAACCGGTTGCGAAGGCTCCCTATAGGTTGGCTCCCACTGAGATGCGGGAATTAATGACACAATTACAAGATCTTCTAGATAAGGGCTTCATACGCCCAAGTGTGTCGCCTTGGGGAGCACCTGTCTTATTTGTTAAAAAGAAAGACGAGTCGATGCGCATGTGCATCGACTATAGAGAATTAAATAAGCTGACCATAAAGAACCGCTACCCTTTACCTAGAATTGATGACCTTTTTGATCAATTACAAGGGGCGAGTTGGTTCTTGTAACACCTCGAATTTTTGTGTCCAATAATGTGTTAACACGTGTCATTGGATTACACGTGGCATTGATATTAAATAAAGGACTAATATTGACAAACCTTGAAAGTATATAAATTCGAGGGTTATAAATGTCAACCAAGGGTAATTATACTGTATAGTAACCCTAAATAATGCTTGTACCTTCAAACGAATGAATCATAGATCGTACGGGAACGAAACACGAAAGAAAGTGAGAGATTACAAGCTACATGGGTTAACTGTGTCAACATGTTTAAATTTATACCTCTGAGTGACCCTTTAACGTTCCCAAGGCTTTGTAACGGTGTTATACGCTCACTAGAATATATATATAAATTTCGTGAAGTTTCGTTATGAAACGAGAAAGTTACGATCGAATTCGTAGGAGAAGGGTTAAAAGCATCAATAATATAAATTAAGGCCTTCTGAATAATAAATAAATTAACCAGGGGCTTAACAATACGGGTAAATAACGCGAGGTCCCTAATCGTAATTAATCGAGGGCCTTATCGCAAAGTTACCCCTTCAAACCCGAAAGGTCAGGTAATTAATTACAAAGATTTTTAATCATGACATAAAGATTTGAAAAAGATTTAATTTTAACCCCTTACGGACCGTAAAGGGTATGCCTTACGGACCGTAAGGAGGGGGAATGATTGCTGAGATCCGCCTATGGCTTACGGACCGCAAGGCCGAAGCCATACGGTCCGTAAGCAGCGCCCAGCGATAGAAATGTCGCTGTTGGCTGTTTTAAGCGGCCAGACACGAATTTATGGGTTTTTCAGAGGTATGGTTGCCCCCTACTCGACCCATAATCCTCTAGGACACATGTCATTCATCCCATATCAGTTGTAGAGTGATGTGTGATGATCTTGAGCTTGGACTTTGGCTATAAATAGCATACTTGTGTACATAACTTCATCACAACACAAACACTCTCATCTGGTCATTTCAAAGGCTCTCAAGTGTTCCTCTCTGCTCTCTAAGCAAGTCTTAACTTCTGTAAGTTGCTTAGACCCTTTGTAGTTTCATTTATGCTTAGTAAATCACTAAGAAACAAACCGTCGTAAATACGGTTTGACTATTGAATAAATCCGTGATGGTTCAGTCTTATGACGAATCAAAGGTAGTTATGAGTTGGTATTTATGTGGGTAATAAGCCTCTAAAAGGGTTCCCTCTGATCACCACTCTAACTATGTCAAATGTCGAGTCAAACGTGCGGTTAAAAAGTCAACAGAAAGCTATTTTTGCGATTTATGCATAACCTGTAATTTATATGCTATGAAACCTGTTTAGACACTCATAAAACATGATAGTAAGTATATAAACTTGTTTGCGCTCGTTTGAATCGACCATTTGCTATATTGAACCGGTTCGGAGCCGAATGTCGCAAAAGTTTGACTTTTGCGTTGACTTCAGTTCTGACCCGTTTTAGTGAGGTATAGACATGCCTTAGGACTCTCTTAGGACCAGGTTACATGAGGGTATAAACCTCTGTGATCGGTTCATGAATTGTCCGAGTCTTTTACGCATTTCCGTTAATCGCCTAAAAGTTTACCGTAACGGCCTTTTCGAAATAAAACGAGTATTTCGGACACGTGAATGGACCATAACCTGCTTATTAAAATTATAAGCATGTCCTTAAAGTTTCACGTCAATCCGAGGTCTAGAATGAGAGTTATGCTAAATAGCGCAATTAAAGTAAACTTTTGTAATAAACGACGCATTTAGCATAACGCCTATCTAAACCAAGATTTCGTCACCAAAACTTTTACCCACTGTATTAAAATAATATTTTGGGAATTTTAAAGATTTTTAATAATTTTTACCTCGCTCATAACCTGCGGTTATGGCTACGGTTCGGTAAATACCGAATATGCCCTTTTCGGCCAAAACTTGAGTTCTACAAGGTCTTTTGACCCGATTCCAGTTGCTACTGATTTTAAATAATAAATAAAGTATTTTAGACTTTATAAACTGTTCGGGAAACTCAGATTTCCTGTAGAACTCGAAAAGCTCTTTAAAAGTCTTTAAAATGACCGGAAACCCCCTACGGGGCATAATATTAACTTAAACTCGTTACGGGCATCACGGAAGGTATCATACTGATACCACAACCTCTTTAAGGCATATTGACTTAGGAAATAAGCGTAAGACTCTCATGGTTAACCGTTTCGCCTATTGCGCGCACGGTTCGGCTTATGAAACTAGTTTTCATAATTTAGCCGATACGGGTCAAATTATATTATTTGAACCCCAAAATCCAGAGTGTGAACCATAAACCCATATAAAACAAGTCTCTGAACTTGTTGGGTCAGAATCACACTCCATTCTCGGTTTTCGCCTTTTTCGCGCGATTAAACCATATATATATGTATTCCGGAACCAACCGGTCTAGGCTACGGCCAATATAAAGACCCGTTAGGATTCTAAGAGGTTAATTAAAACCTTCGTTCCAGATTAGGAGCCCCAGTAAAAGCTATCGGTGATTTAATCAAACTAAGGAAAATACTTGCAAAGGTAAATACTTTAACTTATTTCCCCTATACGGGCTTGGGTTACGGTATGTTAATACCGCTTGATTGAGCATTATATTTTCCATCGATTAGGTGGTTAATTAAATAATATGATCGGCTCATTTAAACAGTTTTGTTTCTTAAAAGCCTTTGGGGGGGTTTAATGACCGTTGTCCCGGATATCCTTGGCATCATTTTACGAAATGGCCACGACCATCGGCATCCCGGTGTAGGCGTACACCCGATATATATTGTCGACATTAAATTAAAAGACGTAGCCGTTGGTTTTTATACTACGGTTTTACGCAATGTGGTGTGTCTATAAATCTTTAACCCGGCACGACCCGGGCTACTGAACGCATAAAAGAACATGTAAAACGTTCACAAGATTATTATGATTTTCCCAAGTTATAAAAGAGTTTGTGCCTTGTGCATTCAAATCAATTTTAAATTAACATTTTCAAATGTGTCAGTTGAACGTATTTACCAGTGTAAACTGACGTATTTTCCCCAAAAGATTAAGTGCAGGTACTATACGAAATGGGCTGGTAATAGCTTCCTAGGCATCACGAATAGTCTCGCAAACTCGATGCCGTATCTGAATGAACAATATTTTATTATTATTTTGATCCGCTGTGGTTACATTCGACTTCTGTAATACATTTGATATTATCACCAGAGGTTGAAGTATATATTTATTTTTAAAGCTTCCGTTGTGCATTTATATAATTGTGTGGTTTGACTATATTGTTGCCAACATCGTCACGGAAATCCCCCACCGGGCCCACCGGTGATACACGTGGAAATCGGGGTGTGACAGGTTGGTATCAGAGCCAACATTGAGTGAATTAAACACTATCCTATTGTGTTTAATCTCAGTGACACAATTGCACATACTTGAGTCTAGACAATAACTTAGGACAAATTCGGATTATTACTCCTTTTTGTCTTTATTTTCATTTCGATTTTTAATAAGTTTTGGAGTAGGAAAATGCCACCTGTTATATTCCGAGGAAGAGGAAGGGGAAGAAGGGGCAGAGGAGATATCGTGACGCATCACGATCACGAAGCTGGACCATCAGGTACAAGACCTCCTTCAATGACAAGGAGCGAAGAACCACAACGACGAAGAGACCTTTACGAACCCGCGAGGCATTCCACCTCGCACAGCTCGACGCCATCATACCGGCACTCGACGCCATCATACCGGCACTCCTTTGGGCCAAACTCAGAAAATGATCCCAACAACCCACAACCTTCCTTCATACCCCTACAACGTTCGGTATCGCACCGAAATTACGACGACCCTACTCCATACTTCATAGGTCAGTTTAATCCGGCTGACTACATACAAGAACCTTCAGGCTTTATCCCACTAGGGCCACAAGATCACTTCTCCGAAGACCATATGGATGAAGATACTGATCCAACTGAACCTGCTCGTGGTACGCCCACGCATCCGATAGAAGTATCTGATGGGTCATCCTTTCATGGCATACCCTACCAGGGACCAGATAGTTTCCAAGCGTTGTTCGACCGACACGAGTGGTACTACACACCACCTCACCAGACATCACAACAACCGCGACATCCACAGGATCCCTCTGAGGATTCACGCTTTGAGGCAGTTACGCCACCACCTCCGCCACCGGCGCAACCAGTAATGCCTGATCCGCCAAGGCGTAGAAGAACGAATGCTCGTATGTCCACACGAGGAGGAGGGGGTATCCACTTCAGCACCCCTCGACACTCTAGTAGTAGCCACTATCCGCCACTACAAGAAGAAGGACCTTCAAGTCCTATACAGGAGGCGAACTCCGCACCAGCTGCACCAAATTCGCCACCATTTGGGTATGACCAACCCATACCTGCTTACACGGGTCCAACGGCTTACAACCCGTTCGAACCGTCACAAGCACAATACAACTACAATTATGAGCGCGACCTATATGTGGTGTCGGCTAGATATAATGCACGCTATCCTGACGGAGCTCATGGAAACATGGGAGCTCCGGACTACTCAGCTCATGGGTATCCAATACCTCCCAGACCCCCAGTTCCGCAACAAGCGCCACAACCACGTTTCTCTCCTCCTGAACAGGAAGAGATACTCCATCGACTAGATCGTGTGGAGAGAGAGTTCGAAGAAGAGAAAAAGAGCCACCGAGGATTTCTCAAAGGCTTGGCGAACCTACTAAAGGGAAAAAAGAAGAAACGTGACCACTAGCCCTTAATAGTTGTACTAATGTAATTTCTACTTTAAAAGAAGTCCCTACGTGGACATTTATCGTATTTCAGTCCCTACGTGGACTTATCTTTTAGTCCTTGCATGGACACTTATCTTATGTTAGTCCCTGCGTGCACTTGTCACTTATTTTATACCTCTATGGAGGTATGGACTATTTGAAAGACCCGTTTAGGGCAATATGTAATTGTATTTGAGATTAAGGAATGTATGTTATGAGTTTTGTTTTAATATGTAAGAAATAAATCAAAACCATTCCTTTTATATTGATCTGCCTAAATAAGGAATCTTACAAGTGAAACCTAACCTGGTGTCTTTTAAAGATCCGGCCAAGATGGTAGGACTTAATTAAAAGATTCAGATTCCCTGTTAACCGCTGCAAGCATGTTAACGATCATGGCAGATGTGATTCGTTAAAATCACGCGCGTCATTCTTATACAATAATCCTTTAAGGATTTCAAAGCCCAACTAAATGGTTTATAAATCGTGGGTTAAATCACCTATGCAGGTGATCAATCGTATTAAAACATCCATTAGTGATGTAGTGCCTACGGGCCAATCCTATTAAAACATCCATTAGTGATGTAGTGCCTACGGGCCAACCATATTGAAACATCCATTAGAGGTGTAGTGCCTATGGGCCATAATAATTGTCTTATAAAGACAAAAGGCAGTGGTGGTCTATGACTCTCTGTCAGAAAGAGATAAAAGAACTACGGTTCAAATCTCTATGCCTTTGATTCTCTGAAATCTCGGCTAATGTTATAAAACATCCTCGTGATTAGGCTTTACGCCGCCAATATTATTGTTATAGCTAAAATAGGATGTATTCAAATCCTAAGATTTAATGAGTAATAAGTTAACCAAATATGGTCTCTGTACCATGGTTGACAAATTGTCATAAAAGACAATTATATAATAATCTCCTGAATAAAATTTTGTTATCTTCTGTAGCAGATTCAAGTTACAATGGCGGATCCCAATGGAGAGAATAGCCATACAAATGAAGATGACTACGACAATGCGCCAGTGCATCTGACAGGCGCACAGCTAAAGGCTCTGATTGACAATGCTGTTCAGGCAGCTCTTGATCGTCAATACACTGAGTCTCATAGCAGATCTGTAACAAAACCACCCTCCAAACCAAAGACACACTCCAAACCACCCTCTCAACCCAAGAAGGATGACGACAATCACTCGTCAGCTGAAAATAGTATTCGTCGTGAACGAGAGTACACTGATGCATCTGGTGCCAAGGGTTGCACCTACAAGTATTTTGTATCCTGTAAGCCCCGGGAATTTACGGGGGAGAAAGGTGCTGTTGATTGTATCACCTGGCTAGATGAGATGGACACTATTGTGGACATCAGTGGGTGCGCAGAGAAGGATGTGGTGAAGTTTGTGTCCCAGTCAGTTAAGGGCGAGGCCCTGGCATGGTGGAGAGCGTTGGTGCAGGCATCAGGCAAGTCTGCTTTGTACAAGATGACATGGGAGGAATTTATTGCTCTCATTAAGGAAAACTACTGCCCTCAGCATGAGGTTGAGAAGATCGAGGCTGACTTTGTGTCACTGGTGATGACGAACCTGGACTGCCAGGCTTATTTGACGAGCTTCAATACGATGTCTCGCCTGGTTCCGTACCTTGTGACACCAGAATCTAGAAGAATCGCCCGTTTCATTGGGGGCTTGGAGCCTGCGATAAAGGCTAGCGTAAAGGCCTCTCGGCCGACGACCTTCAGGTCAGTTACTGACCTCTCCTTGTCTCTAACTTTAGATGCTGTCCGTCTGAGGACGCTAAGGAGCAAGGAGGCTGAGAAGAGGAAACGTGAGGATGATACCTCACGAAGATCTGGAAAGAAGCACCGTGGAAACGGTGACGGTAAGAGAGGGGCTGAGACGAAGAAAGATGGGCAAGCTGGTGAAAGGCCCAACTGCAAAATCTGCAAGAAACCCCACTCTGGGAAGTGCAGGTTTGCATCGAATTCACAGTCACAACCAAAGACTCCTTCCTGTGGACTATGCAAGTCCAAGGATCATAAGACGGTGGATTGTAAGAAAATCAAGGACGCAACCTGCTACGGTTGCAATGAAAAGGGGCATATCAAGAGTAACTGCCCTAAGAACGCCAAGAAGGCGGAGGAGACCAAGAAGACAAATGCTAGAGTCTTCCGCATGGATGCAAAGGAGGCAGTACAGAACGACAATGTGCTTACAGGTACTTTTCTCGTAAATAATATATTTGCAAGAGTACTTTTCGATTCTGGCGCTGATAAGTCCTTTGTAGACCAAAAGTTTTGTAAACTATTGAACATGCCGATCAAAACCCTAGATATGAAATACGAGGTAGAGTTAGCAGACGACACGATAAAAGCCGTCTCCACTGTTCTAGAAGGATGTGAAATGTCCATTAAGAACCATTCTTTTCCTCTATCTCTACTTCCTTTCAAACTAGCAGGTTTCGACATTGTTCTAGGCATGGGCTGGTTATCCCATAATCAGGCCCAAATCATTTGCAGAAAAAGGCATATAGTATTAAAGACTCCGAGTGGTGAATCGCTCACCATTCGAGGAGATACGCAGTTCGGATTGCCCGAGGACGTATCTATGCTCAAAGCTTCTAGGTGTTTGAACAGAGGCTGTGTAATTTACATGGCTCAGGTGATAATTGAAGAACCTAAGCCGAAGATCGAGGATCTTCCTGTCATTTCTGAATATCCCGAGGTTTTTCCTGAAGAACTGCCTGGTTTGCCACCAGATAGACAAGTGGAGTTCAGAATAGACATCATTCCTGGAGCAGCTCCGATAGCAAGAGCACCTTACAGGCTAGCTCCAACGGAAATGAAAGAACTGAGGACCCAGTTGGATGAACTGCTGGCGAAAGGTTTTATCAGACCTAGTTCATCTCCCTGGGGAGCACCAGTCCTATTTGTAAAGAAGAAGGACGGATCGATGCGGTTGTGCATCGACTATCGAGAGCTAAATAAAGTTACCATAAAGAATAAATATCCTTTGCCAAGGATCAATGATCTATTCGATCAGCTGCAAGGAGCAAGTTATTTCTCAAAGATCGACTTGAGGTCGGGCTATCATCAGCTAAGGGTCAGAGATGAGGATGTACATAAGACAGCATTTAGGACTCGCTATGGTCATTACGAGTTCCTAGTGATGCCTTTTGGGCTCACAAATGCACCGGCTGCGTTCATGGATCTCATGAATCGCGTCTGTAAGCCGTATTTAGACAAATTTGTCATAGTCTTCATCGACGATATCCTTATATATTCCAAGAACCAAGCTGACCACGAGAAGCACCTCCGTTGCATTCTCGAATTACTACAGCGTAAGAAACTCTACGCCAAATTCTCGAAATGCGAATTCTGGCTACGAGAGGTTCAGTTTTTAGGTCACGTTGTAAGTGAACGTGGTATCCAAGTGGATCCCGCTAAGGTAGAGGCAGTCATGAACTGGTAAGAGCCAAAGACGCCTACCGAAATCCGTAGTTTCCTGGGGTTAGCAGGGTACTACAGGAGGTTTATTGAGAATTTTTCGAGGATTGCTGCGCCCTTGACCTTCCTGACCAAGAAGAAAGAAAAGTTTATTTGGGGCCCAAAGCAGCAAGAGTCCTTCGAAATACTGAAGCAAAAGCTAAGCAACGCACCTGTGCTGACATTACCGGAGGGTACAGATGAATTCGTAGTTTACTGCGATGCATCACACACGGGCATGGGGTGTGTGCTTATGCAGAAGGGCAAGGTGATTGCCTATGCTTCAAGGCAATTAAAGGTGCACGAAAAGAATTACACCACCCATGATTTGGAGTTGGGTGCCGTTGTATTTGCACTAAAATTGTGGAGGCATTACCTTTATGGTATTAAATTTGTGATTTATTCTGATCATAAAAGCCTCCAGCACCTGTTCAACCAGAAGGAGTTGAACATGAGGCAGCGCCGTTGGATGGAAACCTTGAATGACTATGATTGCGAGATCAGGTACCATCCCGGCAAAGCGAATGTAGTCGCTGATGCCTTGAGCAGGAAAGAAAGGGTAAAACCTATTAGAATCAATGCCAAGAGCATTGAGGTCAAGAACAATTTAATTGAAAGGATATTAGCTGCACAGCGAGAGGCTGTGCTGGAAGCTAATTATCCTAATGAAAAATTAGGAGTAACTGAGGAGCAGTTGACTCTCAGCAAGGATGGAATCCTTAGACTGAACGGATGTATATGGGTTCCGATCTATGGAGGACTACGAGATGTTATCCTCCAGGAAGCCCATAGTTCCAGATATTCAGTCCATCCTGGTGCAGACAAGATGTATCAAGATTTAAAGGCAAACTATTGGTGGATAGGCTTGAAAAAGTCTGTGGCCGCCCATGTAGCAAAGTGCTTGACTTGTGCTCAAGTCAAAGCCGAGCACCAAAAGCCGTCCGGCTTGCTACAACAGCCTGAGCTTCCCGAGTGGAAGTGGGAATGCGTAACTATGGACTTCATAACCAAGTTACCCAAAACCAGGAAAGGAAACGATACAATATGGGTCATAGTCGATAGGCTGACTAAATCAGCTCATTTTCTACCCATCAAGGAGACGTATAGCTCCGATATGTTAGCCCAACTTTATGTTGATAAGATTGTAGCCTTACACGGCATACCTGTGACTATTATCTCCGACAGGGATACCAGGTAAACGTCTCATTTCTGGAAGAGTTTCCAGCAATCTTTGGGCACGCGTTTAAACTTTAGTACGGCTTACCATCCACAGATGGACGGTCAAAGTGAGCGTACTATCCAAACGCTAGAAGACATGCTTCGTGCATGTGCAATCGATTTAGGCGGTAACTGGGATAAGAATCTACCCCTGATCGAATTCTCCTACAATAATAGCTACCACACCAGCATAAAGGCTGCGCCTTTCGAGGCATTATACGGTAGGAAATGTAGATCGCCTGTTTGTTGGGCGGAAGTAGGAGAGGTCCAATTATCAGGACCAGAGATTGTTTTCCAGACAACGGACAAGATTGTCCAGATCCGGGAACGTCTCAAGGCTGCCCGCGATAGGCAGAAAAGCTACGCTGATCCAAAACGTAAGGATCTTCACTTCGAAGTAGGTGAAAAAGTGTTGCTTAAGGTATCACCCTGGAAGGGGGTGATGCGTTTCGGCAAGAAAGGCAAACTGAGTCCGAGATACATAGGACCTTTTGAGGTCATTGAACGGGTCGGGTCAGTTGCCTATAAGTTGAACTTGCCTGAAGAGCTCAATGGAATTCACAACGTGTTCCACATCTGCAATCTCAAAAAGTGCTTCGCCGATGAATCATTGGTGATTCCACATACAGATGTGCATATAGATGAGAGCTTAAAGTTTGTAGAAAAACCTTTGTCGATTGAAGATCGACAGGTAAAGAAGCTTCGAAGAAAGCACGTACCGATTGTAAAAGTCAAATGGGATGCTCGTAGAGGTCCCGAATATACGTGGGAAGTCGAAGACACAATGAAAGAAAAATACCCCTATTTATTTGAGTAAATCTCGGGTCGAGATTTATTTTAAGGGGGTGAGGATGTAACACCTCGAATTTTTGTGTCCAATAATGTGTTAACACGTGTCATTGGATTACACGTGGCATTGATATTAAATAAAGGACTAATATTGACAAACCTTGAAAGTATATAAATTCGAGGGTTATAAATGTCAACCAAGGGTAATTATACTGTATAGTAACCCTAAATAATGCTTGTACCTTCAAACGAATGAATCATAGATCGCACGGGAACGAAACACGAAAGAAAGTGAGAGATTACAAGCTACAGGGGTTAACTGTGTCAACATGTTTAAATTTATACCTCTGAGTGACCCTTTAACGTTCCCAAGGCTTTGTAACGGTGTTATACGCTCACTAGAATATATATATAAATTTCGTGAAGTTTCGTTATGAAACGAGAAAGTTACGATCGAATTCGTAGGAGAAGGGTTAAAAGCATCAATAATATAAATTAAGGCCTTCTGAATAATAAATAAATTAACCAGGGGCTTAACAATACGGGTAAATAACGCGAGGTCCCTAATCGTAATTAATCGAGGGCCTTATCGCAAAGTTACCCCTTCAAACCCGAAAGGTCAGGTAATTAATTACAAAGATTTTTAATCATGACATAAAGATTTGAAAAAGATTTAATTTTAACCCCTTACGGACCGTAAAGGGTATGCCTTACGGACCGTAAGGAGGGGGAATGATTGCTGAGATCCGCCTATGGCTTACGGACCGCAAGGCCGAAGCCATACGGTCCGTAAGCAGCGCCCAGCGACAGAAATGTGGCTGTTGGCTGTTTTAAGCGGCCAGACACGAATTTATGGGTTTTTCAGAGGTATGGTTGCCCCCTACTCGACCCATAATCCTCTAGGACACATGCCATTCATCCCATATCAGTTGTAGAGTGATGTGTGATGATCTTGAGCTTGGACTTTGGCTATAAATAGCATACTTGTGTACATAACTTCATCACAACACAAACACTCTCATCTGGTCATTTCAAAGGCTCTCAAGTGTTCCTCTCTGCTCTCTAAGCAAGTCTTAACTTCTGTAAGTTGCTTAGACCCTTTGTAGTTTCATTTATGCTTAGTAAATCACTAAGAAACAAACCGTCGTAAATACGGTTTGACTATTGAATAAATCCGTGATGGTTCAGTCTTATGACGAATCAAAGGTAGTTATGAGTTGGTATTTATGTGGGTGATAAGCCTCTAAAAGGGTTCCCTCTGATCACCACTCTAACTATGTCAAATGTCGAGTCAAACGTGCGGTTAAAAAGTCAACAGAAAGCTATTTTTGCGATTTATGCATAACCTGTAATGTATATGCTATGAAACCTGTTTAGACACTCATAAAACATGATAATAAGTATATAAACTTGTTTGCGCTCGTTTGAATCGACCATTTGCTATATTGAACCGGTTCGGAGCCGAATGTCGCAAAAGTTTGACTTTTGCGTTGACTTCAGTTCTGACCCGTTTTAGTGAGGTATAGACATGCCTTAGGACTCTCTTAGGACCAGGTTACATGAGGGTATAAACCTCTGTGATCGGTTCATGAATTGTCCGAGTCTTTTACGCATTTCCGTTAATCGCCTAAAAGTTGACCGTAACGGCCTTTTCGAAATAAAACGAGTATTTCGGACACGTGAACGGACCATAACCTGCTTATTAAAATTATAAGCATGTCCTTAAAGTTTCACGTCAATCCGAGGTCTAGAATGAGAGTTATGCTAAATAGCGCAATTAAAGTAAACTTTTGTAATAAACGACGCATTTAGCATAACGCCTATCTAAACCAAGATTTCGTCACCAAAACTTTTACCCACTGTATTAAAATAATATTTTGGGAATTTTAAAGATTTTTAATAATTTTTACCTCGCTCATAACCTGCGGTTATGGCTACGGTTCGGTAAATACCGAATATGCCCTTTTCGGCCAAAACTTGAGTTCTACAAGGTCTTTTGACCCGATTCTAGTTGCTACTGATTTTAAATAATAAATAAAGTATTTTAGACTTTATAAACTGTTCGGGAAACTCAGATTTCCTGTAGAACTCGAAAAGCTCTTTAAAAGTCTTTAAAATGACCGGAAACCCCCTACGGGGCATAATATTAACTTAAACTCGTTACGGGCATCACGGAAGGTATCCTACTGATACCACAACCTCTTTAAGGCATATTGACTTAGGAAATAAGCGTAAGACTCTCATGGTTAACCGTTTCGCCTATTGCGCGCACGGTTCGGCTTATGAAACTAGTTTTCATAATTTAGCCGATACGGGTCAAATTATATTATTTGAACCCCAAAATCCAGAGTGTGAACCATAAACCCATATAAAACAAGTCTCTGAACTTGTTGGGTCAGAATCACACTCCATTCTCGGTTTTCGCCTTTTTCGCGCGATTAAACCATATATATATGTATTCCGGAACCAACCGGTCTAGGCTACGGCCAATATAAAGACCCGTTAGGATTCTAAGAGGTTAATTAAAACCTTCGTTCCAGATTAGGAGCCCCAGTAAAAGCTATCGGTGATTTAATCAAACTAAGGAAAATACTTGCAAAGGTAAATACTTTAACTTATTTCCCCTATACGGGCTTGGGTTACGGTATGTTAATACCGCTTGATTGAGCATTATATTTTCCATCGCTTAGGTGGTTAATTAAATAATATGATCGGCTCATTTAAACAGTTTTGTTTCTTAAAAGCCTTTGGGGGGGGGGTTTAATGACCGTTGTCCCGGATATCCTTGGCATCATTTTACGAAATGGCCACGACCATCGGCATCCCGGTGTAGGCGTACACCCGGTATATATTGTCGACATTAAATTAAAAGACGTAGCCGTTGGTTTTTATACTACGGTTTTACGCAATGTGGTGTGTCTATAAATCTTTAACCCGGCACGACCCGGGCTACTGAACGCATAAAAGAACATGTAAAACGTTCACAAGATTATTATGATTTTCCCAAGTTATAAAAGAATTTGTGCCTTGTGCATTCAAATCAATTTTAAATTAACATTTTCAAATGTGTCAGTTGAACGTATTTACCAGTGTAAACTGACGTATTTTTCCCAAAAGATTAAGTGCAGGTACTATACGAAATGGGCTGGTAATAGCTTCCTAGGCATCACGAATAGTCTCGCAAACTCGATGCCGTATCTGAATGAACAATATTTTATTATTATTTTGATCCGCTGTGGATACATTCGACTTCTGTAATACATTTGATATTATCACCAGAGGTTGAAGTATATATTTATTTTTAAAGCTTCCGCTGTGCATTTATATAATTGTGTGGTTTGACTATATTGTTGCCAACATCGTCACGGAAATCCCCCACCGGGCCCACCGGTGATACACGTGGAAATCGGGGTGTGACAGTTCTCCAAGATAGACCTGCTTTCGGGGTACCATCAAGTCAGAGTACGGGAAGAAGATATTCCAAAGACCGCGTTTAGAACCCGTTATGGGCATTATGAATTTCTAGTCATGTCGTTTGGATTGACGAATGCGCCGGCTGCGTTTATGGATCTTATGAACCGGGTATGCCGACCTATGTTTGATAAATCTGTGATCGTGTTCGTAGACGATATTCTAGTTTACTCGCGAAGCAAAGCCGAGCATGCAAGGCACTTGCGTGAAGTACTTGAAGTTCTCCGTAAGGAGAAACTCTACGCGAAATTCTCAAAATGCGCCTTTTGGCTCAGAGAAGTGCAGTTTCTGGGGCATGTGATCAATTCGGAGGGTGTCTTAGTAGAACCGTCAAAAATTGATGCCGTAATGAAGTGGGTTTCCTCGAAGAATACGACTGAGATAAGAAGTTTTCTAGGCCTCGCGGGATACTACAGACGGTTCATACAGGATTTCTCGAAGATAGCTTTACCCTTAACCAGACTGACGAGAAAGAAAGAAAAGTTTGTATGGGGTAAAGAACAGGAAGAGGCCTTTCGTATATTAAAGGAGAAATTGTCGAGTCCTCCGGTCTTGACTTTGCCAGATGGGACTGAAGATCTGGTTGTTTATTCAGACGCTTCACAGCAGGGTTTAGGTTGTGTTTTGATGCAAAGGGGAAGGGTTATTGCATATGCTTCGCGACAACTAAAACCTCACGAGGTAAACTACCCAACACATGATCTGGAATTGGCAGCGGTAGTGTTCGCCTTAAAGATCTGGAGACACTACCTATATGGTACGAAATGTACAAGTTACTCGGATCATAAAAGCCTCAAGTATTTCTTTGAACAGAAAGACTTGAATATGAGGCAACGAAGATGGTTAGAACTGATTAAAGACTATGATTGCGATATCCTTTATCACCCGGGAAAAGCGAATGTGGTGGCGGATGCACTAAGCCGAAAAGAGACTCCATCTTCAATTCGTGTGAGATCCATGAAAATGATAGTTACACCACGTTTGCTTGAAATGATACGGGATTCCCAAATAAAGTCGCTTGAAGCGGAAGATTTAAAGAAAGAAAGGTTAAAAGGTGTGGCCGATAAGCTAGAAGAAAACTCTACCGGACTCAAGACGAGGTTCGGCCGAATTTGGATACCACGTTTCTGCGAAGTCAAGACTGCGTCACTTGAAGAAGGATATTCGGTCCACCCCGGGCCTACAAAGATGTATCGGGACTTGAAGGCCAATTATTGGTGGCCGGGCATGAAACGCGATATCGTCAAATATGTCGCAAAATGCTTAACATGCTCCCAAGTGAAAGCGGAACATCAAAAGCCCTATGGAGAATCACAACCTTTGGAGATACCGGTATGGAAGTGGGAGGAACTAACGATGGATTTAGTAACCAAGCTTCCTAGAACGAAAAAGGGGCATGATACAATATGGGTAATCGTAGACCGACTCGCGCTCACTTTCTACCCATCAAAGAAGCTTACTCTTCCGAGAAAATGGCGGAAATTTACATGAACGAGATTATATCTCGACACGGGGTGCCCGTGTCAATTGTCTCGGATCGGGACACTAGATTTACTTCTCGTTACTGGCAAAAGTTTCACGAGAGTGTGGGTACGAAATTACACATAAGTACCGCCTACCACCCTCAAACTGACGGCCAGTCAGAAAGAACCATTCAAATACTTGTTGATATGCTGAGGGCGTGTGCCTTAGATTTTGGGGGAAATTGGGATGACCATTTACCACTAGTGGAATTTTCTTATAATAATAGTTACCATAGTGGTATTCAAATGGAACCTTACGAACTACTATACGAGAGAAAATGTACAACTCCCGTATGTTGGGGTGAAGTGGGGCAAAGGGAGCTCGCGCCAAGTGATTTAATAGCAGTAACAAATGAAACGATTGAATTGATTAGAGCTCGATTGAAAGCAGCCCAGGATCAACAAAAAGCTTATGCAGACAAGAGAAGGCGTCTTATTGAATTTCAGGTCGGAGATTATGTTCTACTGAAAGTATCACCATGGAAGGGCATAATCCGTTTTCGCAAACGGGGTAAGTTAGGTCCTCGTTATATCGGACCGTTTAAAATCTTGGCTCGAGTTGGAAAAGTTGCATATCGATTAGAATTACCGCCTACTCTGGACGGAATTCACAATACCTTCCACGTATCACAATTGAGAAAGTGTCTTGCGGATGAAACAACATTAGTACCTCTCGATGATATCGAGTTAGACGAGGGGTTAAATTATGTCGAGAGGCCAATAGCCATTAAAGACGCAAAAGTAAAGAACCTTCATAACAAATCCGTTAAACAAGTGTTGGTGCAATGGCAGCACCAAAAGGGGTCGGAACTTACGTGGGAATCAGAAGATGAAATGCGAAGACACTACCCTTTTCTTTTCGGTATGTCAATGTTTAATTTGTTATGTGTCCAGGTTTCGAGGACGAAACCTCTTTTAAGGGGGGTAGACTTATAACACCCCAAAAATGTTTATTAGGCATAAGTTAAAATGTAATAATAAAAGGGTGGTGCTTAAATTAAATAAGTGATTGAAATGGAGGACTAAAGATGTAATTACCTAAAATTAAGAATAATAAAATGCTAAAAGATAAAAACCCACACACAGTACGTGTGTGGGGGTCTGCTCAATCGAACAAGAGCCAGGGGAAACCCTAGCTTCATCAAATCCACAAAGAAATCAGTAGAGATTCAAAGAAATTGAAAGCACAATCAGGAAATTTCAAGCTCTTAACTTGTTCATTGGAAAAGTAAGTTCAATTTCATGATTTAACAAATTGTAGGAAATGGGTTTTGATCAAATCTTGATTGCATGACATGAAATTTATGAAATTAAGTTAAGATTATGATATAGGATCAGAATAATGTCTGATTACTAGCAAATTTTGTTTGTTTAATAGTCAAGACCCAATTTATGAAAAGTTACTAGGGGTAGAATGATCAAGTATTGATATGTATGTAATTTGTTGATGAATAACCTTGTCTATGATGTATAAACACTAGATAAACTGATATAGAATAAAGCTTGATTGATTATTGTCGAATGATTAAAGGAACTAGCTTAAAAACATGTTTTAGCAAGATGGGTAAATGTCCCGAAAATGCGAAACCCGCCATGTGTTTGATGAAATGCTTGAAAGAACAATTATGTGTAACTTGGAAAATAATGGAACGAAATTTGGGGTACTAAATGAACGAATGGTTGTGTTGATAAAGGCGTGAAGGAAGAAGGTTCAAGTACTAAGAAATCGGAAGGCTCACAGGATCGAGGTATGTTCCGTTACATACAAAACCTTATTTAAACTTTGCTAATATTATGAAAAACAACCCTTGTCACAATGATTATGGTGATTAGTAAATAGAAAACAAATCCCTTGCGGATTTGGTTATGCTAATGAAAGTTACATTAAGCTATGCAAGTCGACCGGTTCTAGTCGAACCATATCGAGTAAGAATATGGTACCATCCGTTTAGAACGGGTGGCCATGAATGCAATAACGAATGTATGAAGTTTAATCCGTTATACGAATAGAATGAAAGATTTTAAGTTGAAAGCAATTAACCCGACGTTACCGGGTCGTAAGTGATATGCTTGAATCTCATTATGAGAGTATATGCCATACCCATTTAATTGGGTAATCGAATGCGTAAGAGCAATGAAAGTATATAGATGAATGCAATTAAAAAGTTGGTGTTGTAAGCGAAATAAGTATTTTGACTAACTTTCTAAAGCTTGTTGTTAAATGTAGGTAAATCCTCGACTTAGGTGAATGGACGGCTTGGAACGTGCACACTTGATCTATGCCCGCCTCACGCTTCCGTCACAAGTTATTTTGATATGGGTTAAATTTTTTGTTATATGTACTTAAACTTATGTAGTATGTCGATGTCCTTGTCGTTGGGTTGAAACTTAGTAATTGTAGTCTTGTCGTGTTCAATGTAAACTTTGTCCGTCTTTGGGTTTTGTCAAAAATGTTAAATGTTGGAGTTTGTTTGTGTAAAACAGGTAATAGTGGTTTTAAACGAATGGGTCATGCCGAAATTTTCAAAAATTTTCCCTATATATTATACTTGTTAATTAATTAAGGTTCGGGACATATCATCATTTGATGCCCCATCAGTGTATAGTAACCACAACTCATTAGATGTGTCTTTCATGGGAGTCTCAACAATCTCGCAATCTTTGATTTTTTCCACTGGGACTTCGGTGATGAAATCCGCCAAGACTTGACCCTTGATGGCTGGGCGCGGCCTATACAAGATGTTGTGGCCCCCTAGTTCGATCGCCCATTTTGCTAACCGCCCAGACGTCTCTGGTTTTTGCAATATTGTGCCGATGTGAAAGTTGGTAAGTACTGTGATTACGTGCCCTGTAAAGTATATGCGCAGCCTTCTAGAAGCATGAAGCAGCGCCAGTACCAACTTTTCCATTGTTGAATATCTCGTTTCTGGGTCGGTAAGCACCCTACTGACATAATAAATTGGAGTTTGTACTCCGTTTCTTTCTACCATCAGTACCGACCCTACTGCCTTATCCGAAGAAGATAAGTACAGTATGAGTGGTTCCTTCTCGTACGGCGCGGTCAGGGTAGGGAGCTTTATCAAACATTCTTTCATTTGCTGGAATGCGGCTTCTGCCTCGGGTGTCCACTTGAATTCTTGCTTCTTCACGCAGTTGTCCAAGGTGCTGATAAAAGGATATGATTTTGCGGCGTGATTTGATAGGAAACGGTTGAGCGCGGCCAAACGGCCGGCTAATCGTTGCATCACCTTGATTGTTTTTGGCGACGACATTCGCTCTATTGCTTGAACTTTCTCTGGGTTTACTTTGAAGCCGCCATTTGTGACTATGAAGCCTAAAAACTTCCCTTCTTCCATACCAAAGGAACATTTGGCAGGATTCAGCTTCATGTTCACACTTCTCAACGAGTTGAACATTTTCTCAATATCCTTTAGCATTTGGTCCTCTTCGGGACTCTTGATTACCAGGTCATCGATGTAGACCTCGATGTGTTTTCCAATATCATCAACGAAGATTTTATCCATCAGGCGCTGGTATGTCGCTCCGGCATTCTTGAGACCGAATGGCATCTTTGTATAACAGAAGATGCCGAGATCGGTTCTGAAAGATGTCTTGTCTTCGTCCTCGAGCTTCATTTGGACCTGGTGGTACCCCTTGTAACAATCTAGGAAGCATTTCCATCTGTATGGTGCGAGAGAGTCTATCTTTTTGTCAATCTCAGGCAAAGAGTAACAATCTTTAGGGCATGCCTTGTTGAGATCGGTGTAATCGACGCACATTCTCCATCCTCCGTTTGACTTCTCTACCATTACGTGGTTTGCCACCCAACTCTGATAGCGCACCTCTCTTAAAATTCCTGCTTTCAACAACTCGCAGACTTGCTCGTTCATTGCTTTGGTCTTCTCCGCCCCTAAACTGCGCCGTCTTTGTACTTTTGGTTCAACGGAGGGATAAGTGTTCAGACACTGCTCGGTAACGTCGTGCAGGACACCGGTTATGTCTGGCGAAGTCCAGGCAAAAATATCCATATTCCTGAACAAAAGCTGTTTGAGGTGCGTTCTGATGTTTGATGAGATAGCGTGGCCTATCGTCACCATTTGCTCTGGGTATTTGCGATTTAAAACCTATTTTTCTGGTTCTCTTGCTGAGACTTTCGGCGCTTTGGTCGGGCGCATCTCATCTGCCGACATTACTTCCTTTTTTGCCTATATAATTGCCACCCCCGTCTCGGTTGGAAACCCGATTGCTGAGTGAGGCGTGGAAGTTACCATGTTGATCTCTCCTTGGGTTTCTCTCCCAATCAAAACATCATGCCTTGATTTGACAGGCATTACCATGAAGTTGACCGTTGTTGTTCTTGAGTGCTTCCCGTCGGAAAGCGTGAGGGGGAAGCTGATTTGGCCTAGTGGGAAGACCATTTCATTGCAGAATCCCGACAAAGGGTAATCTACTGGCTCAATCTTGCTTTATCTTTATCGTCGAACTGATTGAAGCATTGCTCATAGATGATATCTGCTGTACTTCCTGGGTCAATGAATACGTACTCTGTCTCGTAATGGCCGATAATTCCGGTAATGACGACGGGGCGCGTTGCGCGTGGACCCCCACGCACTACCGGGAAGACAACCTGTTGCTCTTTCCATGCTGGTTCGAAAGGTCGCTTGCTTTATCTCTCGCGCTATATCTTGGTCCGTTGACCATGTGTGTTTCCAAGCGTCGGACCTTTTTGTCTCTTCCTTCATCGTTGCGCTGAATCTGGCGTGTCTCTTTGCGCACGTTTTTTACCAGATGACCCAGTTTCCCACTTTTCAAAGCTTTCTCGATTTCCTGCCTCAAGCTGATACAGTCATCTGTCAGATGACCTGTATCTTTATGGAAATCACAGTACAGGTTGGGGTCTTGCCCCTTCTTGTTGGTCATAGGCCTGGGCGCCTTAAAATCGTGGTTCTCCGTCATGAGCACCTCTTTAGGTGTCTTTATGAGCGGAGTCCAGTGCTTTTCTCGATTCTCATTCCTGACTGCCTTCCTGTACCCAATGCGATCGATCGTGTCTCGCGCGTCTTCCCTGTAACGCGGTCGTTCATCATAACGAGGTCGTTCATCAAAACCGCTGGAGTGGTTAGCTTTCCATCCAGGGTTTTTTCCTTTGTTTCTTCTGTTGTTATCGCGCGAGGTTCCCTTAGAAAACCGATCTTCAGTATAAGAGTTTTTGTTGCCAGCTAGTGACTCTTCAGTTTGCGCGACTATCTTCGCGGCTTCCATGAGCTTATCCCATTCTTTAGGCATTCCATCTTTTCCTGTGATAGTCCTGATAAGGCTATCACAGTGAATGGCTTTCTTGAAGTGAGCGTGCATGAGTAGCTCGCTTACACTACCAATTTCCAGACACTCTTTGTTAAAGCGAGTGATGAAATCTTCTAAACCTTCGTTCTCTCTGCGCCAAATGTCCGTTACCTCAGCTGTGTTGCTCTGGTAACGTCTCTGCTGACTGAAGTGGTTCACGAACTGTGTTCTAAAATCAACCCATGACTTGATCTTTCCTGGTGGGAGGCTGTCGAACCAGGCGCGAGCAGCTCCCGTGAAAGTTTGGATAAACAGATGGCACCACATGGGCATATTCCATCCTCCCATGCAACCAGCGCTTGTGAATACTCTGACGTGATCATCAGGATCAGTCAGCCTGTTAAACTTTCCGACCGTTGGAGGTAATTTTTCCTTTGACAGTGGCGCCAGAGCAATCTTTGGGATGAACTTTGAGTGTTCTGTAGCTTTCGCTGGTCGATAGGCGAGGCAAAAGTCTCGCTCTGCCTCTTCGTTGTATCCGACGTGCTGCCTTTGGCCTGTAGTATTCATGATTCCTCTGCAAGTGATTGAAAACTGAGGAACCTTCGTCATCTTGCCATGTTGGGTCATTTGGGTCTATATCATCCCATTCGTTGTTCATGTTGCGCGGCGTGAGCCGGCTATGAACCGGTCCTCTCTGGACATTAGACGGGTAGTCGTAATAGCTTTCCGTTTCTCCCCGCGTATCGCGCGTGTCATGCACGCTTGGTCTTCTTTGGGGAGGAGGCCTGTTGATTCTTCCTTGGAGATTTTGCTGTGGGGGTATCTGGCGTGCCCCCTGACTCTGGCCTTGAGGTGTAACCAATGACGGTTCTGCCGTTAAAACTGCTTGCTATGCGCTCAAAGATTGATATGCTGCATTAATTGTGGCAATTTGCTTGGCGTACCACGAGGCTAGAGTTTCGCCTTCGGGTAGCCCTAATAACGCCGAGATGTTCTGAGGTGGAGCTGGATTTGAGGATCCAGCACCATTGTTTCCCGGGGTTACCGTCTGGGTGATGCGAGTGATACTCGCGCGGGGTCCCCCGGTGTTGACTACTTCGATTTCACCGATTTCTTCTACCTGTTGGACTTGGACGTTTTGATTGTCCTCCCCCAACACTGCATTAGAGTTTGTTCCAAAGCCAAAATCAGGAACGATTCCTTGACCAACCATGATCGAAGGAAAAACAAGTTAAGATACTCAGAAAAAGAAGATGAGAGTGATTTGCAAAAAACCGGTGGGCGCCAATGAAGAAACACATAACTAATTTTATTATTAATTAGTTTGGTTTATGTTTCAACCATAAGGGTTAATCTTCTTTGGTTTCCTGAGCTCCTTAATGACTGGTTAATCCTGCAAAACAGAAACACCGTTAGCTCGTTAAGAGGGGAATATGGGGGTTTCCCTCTTAACCAGACTCCGGCGTGAGAATAAGTATCTGCTTTGAGGAGATTAAAGTGAGTAAAGAGTGAGAGTAGAGGGAATGGAATGGTTTAACCTGTGAACTAAGGTCTCTATTTATAGCCGGAGAGGTGTAGAAGATGTGGGCTGATGGGCCTTGGGCCGGAAGGCGACAACGTAGCGGATATGCTCCTTGTCTCACTGGTGTCGACCGTTAGTGGCTTCTAGAAGTTTTCCGATGCTGGCGCACCGTGATTGGAGCCACGTGTCACTGTTGTCGACCTCGTTGTCCCTCTGCCATCAGCAGGTAAGTGGAGATCGTGGGGCAGGTGTCTCTGCCCTGTGATTGGTGCCACGTAGGCGTCCTTGAGTACTTTTTGTCTCCTGCACGTCAGACGATCGTAGAGCACGATTGAGCAGAGCCTGGAGGATGCAGATTGGCTCTTTTCATCTGCCATTTGTACCTTTTGTACCTTCTGTAGTGGTCAAGCGCTACAGGTCCTGCGCGACCCTTATTGAGCACGTAACTAGCCCGCGCTAGATTATAGTTGCTGAAGACTCTTATCCAGAAAGGTAAGTGTTGAGATTAATGTTCTTTCTTGTTTAGGCCCTGCACGAGGTCAATCAATGCTGGAGTAGCTCGCGCGAGGTTAGGACTGAACATCTTGCTGATTAAGGAGTATGGTCCTGCGCGCGACATGGAGGAAGGTCTGCGCGGCTTTTTGGGACCATACCCCTTCAAATGGGTTACTGACGAAATTCATCACATTGAGATACACTCGCCTTCGAACCGGTGAAAACCCTCACATAGGGCCGAAGCCCGTGAACACTCGCCCGAAGGCACGGCAGTGCGCTGAGGTAAAATCCGCTCAATTCAAGGATCAAACTAGCAATCTCCACCTATTCGCCTAGTCTCCCATCATCACCAGGTACCACAGAAAATAATGGAGAGGGTAGAAATCGATAGGTCCGTTAAAACACCAAAACTCTCCATTACCACTCCATCATCACCTCATTCTTAAACTATAAAGTATATGTTTTATAATGCAGAACAGTCAAAAGTAAAAACTACGTGGGTAGATCATAACTCTGATTTGTGCAGTATACTATTTATTGTGATTACAGAATAATTAACTAATCAGTTAATTCAAAAGTAAAGTTTACCCACATAATTGTACCCACATATATAAATCAATTTATTGCATCTTGCTCACCTATACCATATTTTTCTAACCATTCAATTAAAGGTTAATACTAAAGATATAAATAATATACTTTCTTTTTTGTATAAAAAAAGTTCCTCCACTAAATTTTGGTACCAATGGGGGTGATGGTGAGATGTTCCATTGACTAAGGCAAAACACGTAAACACTTAGATTTGAGAAATGAATGTCTTGGGGTTCAAATCCCATATACAACGGAAATTAAAATAAATTAATTGTTGAAGAAAAAAAAAACCAAATTTTGGTATAGGAAAATAATTTTCAATATACTTTTTTTGAAAGGCAAACTTTATAAAAGACAGTAAGCCTGTTAGCAAAAAAAGCTAACTGGGATATAAAAACCGAAAAAATACGTAATTCTTCTTCAAAGTAATGTTGATTTTGATTTCTTGACACTACTAGAAAAGTGATCATTTTACTACAGAAATTTCCTACGCAAAAAAAGGCGTCACAAATTCTGACACATTTGCAACGAGTTTTTGACAGAAAAAATCCATAGTTTTTTTAAACAAACTTGCAACACAATTGTAACACAAACAAAAAAAACTAATTAAAACTTTGTTGCTTCGGAAACGAATTACAATTTGCTACACATTTCTAACGGAACTGTTTATCCTTATAAAAATTAAAAAAAAACGCTTGTAATTCACCACCTTATAAGCAGCCACGTTACCACCAATTATACACGTAATCCTAATAGCCCAATTAATTACACTTCTGCCATCATCTTTTAAACTTTCAAACCCAAATATAAGCCATACTTCCAGATTGAAATTCAAAACCCTAGATCCCCAAATTTGCACCCGTTATGTTCTAAATCCCCAAATTCATCCACCAATTCACCAAAACTCCAATCATGTCGCCGGAAAAACACAAATCCGGTGGATCATCACTCATCTTCGGCGAGAATCACCGGCGAGATCCACATATTCGATGAGAATCACTATCACATTGCTCTAACGACGACACACCTAACATGCGGTTAGTTAGATTTTCGAAGGTGATTTATTTAAGTTTTGAAGAGTTTGTGCGGTTTTTGTATGTATGTTTGATGCGGTTAATGGATACGAAATACTTTAACTGTAAGAGTCGAAGAATTTATGTAGTGTTTTTGTGTGTATTTGATTCATTTAATCAATACAAAATACTATAGCTGTTGTTTTTTGATTGTTAATTAGCTCTCACTGGTTAACTTCGTTTTTTGAAGAATTTATGCGGTATTTTTGTGTGTTTGATGTATTTAATGGTTAGGAAATTCTATATTTGTTGTTTACATTCGGGTTGGGAGGTAATTTGAACATTTCGTGTTGTTTTTCAGATAAAGTTGAACAGTGTGCTACTTTAGGGATTGAATTTGTTTAGAAGATGAAGCATTAGTGATTTACATAGGTCAGGCAATATGTTGAGTTAGGTTCCTTCCCTCTCTTTTATGAGTAAAATGGATGGTAGCGATGGTTCTGTATCGTTAACTGATAGATTAAGTGTTACTGATTGCTGGCACTAGTTAAAATTTTGAAATATGCAATCTTTTGCTTAACTAGATATGATGTTTTAAATCCAAAGAGATCCGTGCTAATGAAGTTATTGTATGTTTAGCATGAGCCAGGAAGCGCTTCTTTGCTTGTGTAGTGTAATGCATGAGCTTCTTTTGAACAAGGTCAAGACATTGATCAGGTCATTTGTTCTTACAAACTGATATGCAGGTTAGAGCAGGTGGTTCTGTTGCTAACGAGGAAATTCTGGGATTTGCAAACTTATTCAATGACGAACTTACCCTTGATAATATCAGCAGGTCTAATTTTCACTTTTCAGTTATATCTGTAGCAATATTGCTCGAGTATAACCTCATTATTAGTACTGTGTTACTAACCTACCTTATGTTGTTTTTTTTTTCAAAATGGTCCCCGATATCAGGCCTTGTTTAGTGAATATATGCTAGTATATGGGGATCCAACCTTACGGAATAGACACACACTTGCGATACATGCTGCACAAAATATTACAATGGTGTCTTTTTTGTTATCATTTAAACAGTTGTTAATGCTGGTACATCAATACTTAATAGGTGAATTTTTGCCTTCATCATAAAGCAATCTTATTTTGCCCTATGTTACTGAAATTTTATATATGTTCTTTTTTAATGTATTTTCATAATGCATTGTTAGGGAGAGACAGAGTCCGAATCTTTAAATATTGAGTTATTTTATGATGCTGACTGTGCATACATACTAAATATTAATCTCATCCGAATTTTAGGAAACGTCAGCAAATAGCGGCTGAACCAGAAGGACACGGTTGGCGACTTGGCCCTTTGTCTGCTCACTTAGTCATTGCTCCGTGTAAGTTTTTTTTTTACTTAGAAAGTTTCATTTATTATTTATTTTGTTGTAAACTTTTGTTTCTTGTGTGTTCAATTTTGTTTAAAGTTATTATTGAGATTATTAATCTATGAAAATGTTTTTGAAAAGAAAAGTGTATGCCCTCCAGCTGTTCGAGGGTATAATCTTTCAGACTTTGCTAAATCTAGAAACCGTTAATTAGCCTTTTTTGAACTTGTTATTGTTATCGTACAACAATATGGAACCTGTAATGCTCATGTTGAAAGTAGTTAGGAAATTACCTTATTCAAAGGCTAAAAGGTTGGTAGATTACCTGCTTGGACCATACATTGAAGTTCGATTATTGCTAGTTGTGTTGGAGCTGGTGATGCTCACACTCCAAATCAATTAGCTGTTATGTTTAACATATTTTGGATTTTCTCCATATAGACTCGATTCCCAAGATTAAATCATCAGCTGATCAGCATGGCTCCAACATTGAAGTTGTTGGGTGATGAAGATGCTTTTATTCTTTTTTTTCTTTTTATAACTATGGCCATGCTCGCATAGGACAAAAGTGGTGTAGCTCTTGTAGCTCAAGAGAAAGTTACAAAACCAAAAGTCGTGTAGCAACCGTTGTACTAATTATATTTTAGTTTTTTTTTCATCTTAATTAAGCAACTGCTAATATTTGATGCTTTTATAGAATTTGGTTATTACACATGTTAAGAAGGAACTTGGTCTTGCATTCAAGAGTAGTCAAAAGACGGTGACTGAAGCACCAGAGGTAAAGCAATATATATCTTATTGTAACATAGTTATCTGTAGTAGATTTTTTTTACATATATAATATATTATATTTACAAGTCCGTGACTATAAATAACAAGTGTTTAGACGTCCCTTGAATTAGTTTTGACCCATTAAGGGCGTTAAAGTGGCCAAACTAAACTAGACATGGACATTAAAAGATTGTTGTCTAGATTAACTTGTAATATAATTATCTGTAGTAGTCTTTTTTAAGCATATATAACTATTTACAAGTTTGTCAAAATAAATAATAAGTGTTGATGCGTCCCTTGAATTAGTTTTGATTCGTTAGGGGTGTTAAACGAGTCAAACTTGACGCATACATGAATTTTTTGTGTTAGATTTGGGCTTAAAGTTTCAGCTATTGATGACTGTGTTACATTAATTACAGGGACCAGGATAAGAAAGTGTGGTGTTTGGACTTGACATCTCTATTCACACTTCCCGTCGATTAGTTGCCAAGGGGGCCTTGGAGCGTGTTTTCAAGGCAACACATGAGCAGTTTGTCGCCTAAGGCTCAAGTAGCATGTGTTATTTTTGTATTTTGTCGTTCAGTGAGTTGTTTTAGCTTTTTGTGCCCTCGTTTGGCAGTTAATTATATGAATTAATCAAGTATTTGACACTCGTTCATTGGAACTTGCATTATCTATGATTTTTGATGTATGGTGAATTTAAAACAGTTGTTTTGTGTGATGTTTCCTGCAACTTTTAGCAAAAAAAAAATGGATTTTCCACTTTATTTTATAAATATTTTGTCATAAATGCGTTGCAAATTATTTTTTTTACAAATATTCCTTTGCAAATGCGTCACAAAACTTTAGTAATAATATTTAAGAAATGGTGTAGGAAATGTGTTGTAAAATTTCTGACACAATATTTTCGTAGGAATTGCGTTAAAATTTGCGTAGCAAATGTGTAGTAATTAGTTTCCGACGGGGCTTTTTCCAACATCAAGGTTTTGTTGCAAATGCGTAGCAAATCTGAGTTTGCTACGCATTTATGACGGCAAAGCTTGTTAGAAAAAACCAAATTTCTAGTAGTGTGAGAAGTTGTAGTGTCCTAAATGTGGATCAACTATCCATAGTGTGGGCCAATTAAATACACCATACGGTCAAAGGAACAACAAAACACAAACATGAAAATAGACACACAATACATATAATTTAGTCGTACGTGTTCTTTAGCATATAGTAACACCACACATTATTTATTTTCATCACTAAAATAATAAATATCAAGTTTAATAAAAAAGACGAAGACGACCCTCTAACGTGTCCACATGTGACGTCGAGAAATGAGAAAATTTAGAGAGTCGGCTGTGAATTTCAATTTCAATTATATATATTATTATATTATATATATCATGCAGAAGCCTACTTTGCTTCAACTTCAAGTGAAAGATAATGTGTGAACGAAAATCTTTTATGCAAGTAGATTGCAAGTTCTGAAAATATTGGGAACACACACAAAAAAGATTCTTCCTTGAAACGTGTGCAACAATTTTCTTAAAATAACGACTCCAATATTGACGAATGACGATGATACAGTTGATAATTTATATCAACAAATTTAAAGTCTGTTACTATTCTTTTTTTTCTTCTTGAGGCGGCAATTATATAGTTTCTGATATTATGCGACATTTTGTAATTTAAAAGCTAAATAACGAGTTGAGGACCACTCTTTAAAGTTATACTTTTATAAGTTTTTCAGTACTTATATAAAAGTAACAATATAGCACTAATAATGAGCAATTTTGGAGCCATGGACCCGGGAGGTGGCACTAACGGATGATAAGTTCACAACGTTTTGTTGCACTGGCTTGTTTGTTTGTTAGCGTTTTTGATGAAGGCGTTTGTGGCCCGGTTTTTGGTAACGAGCTGGGAGACGGACCAAGGCCCGAACTCCTGAAAGGCCCGAAATTTTTAACTTTTAAAATATATTTATGTATAAATTGTATTTAAATTATTTTGGTGCAGAGAATAACAAAAGACCAAGATAGATGAGTTGGCTAGTGGTTTACATTTTCCAAGATGAAAAATCTTTTTTTTTTTTGAAAGGAGAACTTCATTAAACACACTAACCCGAAGACCGGGCCAGCAACCGAACAACCAAAACAAGAAGCTACATATATACAAATCTAAACCAATCGTTCCAATCTAACAATCCTTTCTTACGTCTATATTTAAACCAAACAAAACTGACCGAACGAACTTCACAAAAAAGATCTTCCACTGTAAGATTAAATATATTTTATGTTATATTTAATCCAGTAGCCATTATAATCATTTACATTATATGTTATATGGATCAAAATATATAACAGTCATATTAAATAGTTAGTTGGTAATTGTTGATGGGCCTAATTACACTTATTAACTAATTAGGGTTTCCTCTTGGGTGCGTATATAAGGAGAATTATGTAGAGGTTCTAGGGTTAGACACATAACCTAATTACCCTCATAACATCAATCGACCTCCTCTCCTCAACCGATTACCCTTTATCGGTTTACATCATCGCCATCATTAGATTGCACCCTAAGGAGGAACCAGATCAAGCTGACAATTATGTCAAACACTGTTGCTGCGTCTCCATTTGGATTCTCTGCCGGCCTGTACTGATGCAATCAAAGGTATGTTTTCATGTTTTCCATCATGTTTAAACAGAACTGATTCAACAGGTTCATGTCCCACTTCTGCCATTTAACCTTCGTATAAGGCTGTAGGGTGTGGTATAAAGCCCCTAGAGGCTTTATCACGCCATATGAGCGCCACATTAGTCTATGTCACACAGGGGGCTTTAAAGACCCTACCTTTAACTTGCATGCTAGGGGTGTGCATGGGTCGGTTTTGACCAAAAACCATAACCTTAACCGCGATGTCGGTTATTGGATAACCATAATCATAACCGATCGGTTATGGTGGTTATGGTTATTCGGTTTTGATGGTTATAGCGGGTCGGTTGTGGGTGGTTAACCGTGTATTTAGCTTAGCTAAAAATAGCTTAATTTTTTATGGAATAAATTGTTATTGCATATTTGTATATATTAGTATATTACATAGTATTAAAAAATACATATAATCTATAATATTAATACCAATTATTATCGAATATTCAAATAGAGTAATACGATACATTCTATAAATTCAAATAAACATTCAAACAAAACCAAAAAATGATATGAAAAACCAATAAGTACAAAAAATCTTCAGTCAAAAACATCAAATATTAAAAATATGGTAAAAAGTCCTAAATCCTACAAAGATTTATTACATCTCGGTTCGGTTATGGTGGGTATGGAAAAAATGATAACCATAATTGACCAGCTACAATCGGTTTTCAAAAAAACCATTAACCGACCCACCGGTTTTTTATTTGATTCGGTTTTTTCGGTTCGGTTTTGTCGGTTAATTCAGTTATGGATCGCTTACTTCGGTTTTTTGCACACCCCTATTGCATGCAATGGTTTAAAGCCTCTAGTAAACCAAATAAAATGAAAATAATAAAAGAAAGATTTGATTGGTTGAAAAGAATGGACCCCACCTACTTTCCCCTTTAACCGCCGTTAGTGAAATGGAGCCCTCCCCATGGCGCCCCCCCCCCCCTCCCCCTGCGCCCAAGGGTGGCTATGAGGCGCTACAGGACATTAACAGCGCTTATTTGGCGAAGAGCTTTATACCACACCCCCTGGCCTAATAGTGCATTTGAGGAAACCAACTTTTCTTTTATTTCTAACTGTTTAAAATTGTTTGTTTTTGTCCCTTTTACTTTGTTTACTTTTAATATACAATTTAATTTTATCATATACTTTGTTTAAATTGACAAATATCTAATATATTTTTTTCACACAAAACCTAACCATATATAATTTATTTCATTTACTTTTAATATATTTTTATTTTAGATATTGATATTTAATAATTGAAAGTTGATAATTAAATTATTCATATTTGAAAACTGAAACTTGAATTTTCATAGGGCCTTGGTTTTTTACTCGTTCTAGGCTCAAAATGTTTTAAGGAATCTCAGACTACTCGGTATGGGGGCCGGCCCTGCCCCGGCAAGCCCCGGTGCCGCACCCCCACACTGCCCCCCTGTGGTCCGTCCCGTCTTCTCCATCACCCAGTCGACGCCCAAGCCGGGCCACCTTTCTCTCTCTCTTTCATCTTTCTCTCTCTCTAAAATCAAACCAATTATATTTTTTAATTGTTTTTATAAATAATGTGGGGCCCCATCCTCCACCCCTTCATTTTGCTAGGATGACCATCTCATGGAGGATGATGATGTGGTGTCCTACGTGGCGGCCCATACTCATGGGAATGAGGGTGAGAGGGGCACTCCCCTCTTAGGGGAGTCCCCTCTCTTACACACACCCAATCAGGTTATGCCACGTCAACTCCCCTCTTAAACTCCCCTCACACCCTCAATTTGATGGCGGCACTCCCCTCACACAATTATTTTTTTATAAAAAAATAAGAAAAAAATATGATTGGTGGAAAAAGAGTGGACCCACATTAACAACCAATCACCCCCTCTCTCTCTCTCCTCTCTCTCATGCGGTAACTACACCCCAAGCCCGGTCACCGAATTCACTCACCACAGGGATGGCGACGGTGTTCCCGGTCGGGGAATGGGGTCACCGCTTGCCTCCCCGGATGATGCCCCGTTCACCCTGACCCTCCCCACTTCCTTTAGCCTCATAGACTGTTGGTTTAGGTCGTGAACACCATAGTGGTTCTTCCCATTTTATAATAATTAATAAATTCTGTTTTTCTTTTTCATTAAAAAACTGAGTGATGTATAATAGACTATCAAGTTTTGTAAACTTTTAGAAGAATTGTAAACTTGTATAAAATTTTTAAATATAAAGAGTTCTTTAGAAATTTTAATAAAATTACATCTTTTGTAAGTTTCACAATTAGGGAAGTGAAAAGGGGATACGTGCAATTCTCCTAATAATTTATATTAACTTATAGGTTTTGCTTTGACTAGTAAAGCGTAACACGTTGCTTTGACAACACAATGACTTCTAAATAATTAGGTTTACTAGTTTAAAGAAGCTTATTATGGGTTGCTTGTGTGACATTACGTATAATACACATTACTAATTATGTAACATGTTTTTTTTTAAATTAGAAAAACTATAGCAATACTACGTACTCAAATTAAATAGAATAAAATTCTTGTTTTTATAATGTCATTATTTATAAATGTTAATGTATGAAAAAAGTTAAAATACTATCTAAAAATCGTGAGGAAAAGTTTGTTTAAAAGTTAACAATATGTTTTAAAAAACCATATACTTTTAAAGTTGTAACTGCTTAAATTTCTAAGAAATACGAAAAATTACTTTGTCGTCCTCCTTATATGTATTATGCTATGGTATAGATAAATACTACGTTTTATATACAAAACAATTAAATATATATTACATACTAAATAAAAATATATATAACCTTGATAACAAAACTAAATAACAAATAAAAATAAACAAGTCGACCGCACACGGAGCTCAAACTTGTAAAATTACTCATGAATACAATTCAAAAGAAAATGAGTTAAAATTCAAACTTGTTTAAAGAGTTAGGAATCAATTATTTACACTCGTAATAGTAAGTGCCAAAATTTCTTTGTTCCATCTTAACAAATATGTGTGTTTTATTACAAATTAATCTATACTATAGTTAGATCTCTATCGGACATTTCATAGTAAGGTGTTTCTCATTATTAGGAGTCAATTAGGATCAGAAGTTACACTTCAAAAATTAGGATTAGACTATAAAAACATCTCCCTTTATTATTTGATATTATCAGTGGCGGAACCAGAACGATTTAGTTAGGGGGTCATCATAAGCTTATATTCTATAATGGTTCAAATTAGGGGGTCCATCTCTAAGTTTATTATTAAAAAACTCAAAATTTATAAATAAAAATTCAAAAAGTTCCGTTGCCCGGAGGGTCAACGGACCCTCTTGACCCCCCTCTGGTTCCGCCCCTGGATATTATTACCTTAAGTGAAGGAGATAAGTACGAAATTTATATGCTAATCTCACTTTCTAAAAGGCAACGACAAAATGGTTTTGCTACAATAAGCTATGCTATTGTGGGGCGTTATGCGACACATGTCGTGTCACGTCATACAGGAGCTTTATAGAGCGTTATATCACTAGAGCCCGTAGTCGTAAAGCCCCTACCCATCCTTACCTAATTATTAATTTTCAATTTTATTTAATTATAAAACCCTTAACTATTTTGTGATTGGTCAACCTTTTTGAAAACCCCTACATCACGCCGCGAAGGAGATGGCGCTCCCCCCCCCCCCCCCCCCCCCCCGGTTTTTTTGGCCTCACAACGCCCTTCGTCGTGGTGTTGTGAGCGCCATTGAAGCTTTATAAGGGCACATAGCGCCCACTACACACATCCTAATCGCACTTTCTAAAAGGCAACGAACAAAATGGTTTTGCTACAATAAGCTATGGCCAATAACACTGTAACAAATGGTGATCCCCACAAGGCACAAACTAAACTAGGAGAATTTTTTTATAATGGTATTGCTTTTGAAGCTAAAGGGACTTTAGAGCATTTGGATTTTGGATGGATGCGAATTGTATTCCACAACTTGCGATCGTCTTCTTTTAATTACATTACAATTAATTTATAAGTTAAATACAATTTAAACTTTAGATAATTATAACAAATTAAAGAATTCGGTTTTAAAAACCTCAAAAGCAATGAATAAATCCACTTTTCTAAAGTAGCTATCCTGAAGTAAAAGCTGAGTTACATTAACCCTTGTTCTGGTGCAAGGTTCTCTTTTAAGTAATTCACGTGAATACAACTTTATTTAAGCAAGCTCGTCGCTCTATTGAGCTAGTCTACCAAGCTTAAGAAAAAGTTCAAAGTAAGCAAGGTTGTCAGCGAGTAAATCTTCTCTATATCAAGAAAAGTATCACCCATATACACACATAGCTATATTTATATTTATTTATACAATATTATAATGCACTAGGGATGAGCATTTTAAGATAAAAAAAAATAAAATAAAAATAAAATAAAAACATTTTCACTCTTAATTTATAAATACACCCCTAAAATGAGGGTAAATTAGTCTTTTAAACAATAATTATATTTTAGCCCACGGTTCCATTATACTTAAATCTTATTAGTTTTAACATAATTATGGATAATTAATTACACTTTTCCCCCTCCATAATAAACTCATAATTCTTTTACATATTCTAGCCATATCTTATAAACTATAATGTTTTAAAAAAAATCCAAAAGTACCGTGACGACCTACTCATATTTTTTCAACGTTTCAATAGTTGTATTTGTCAGTATTGACGGGTGGATTAAAAGGTACAAGTAGATGATGCCTTAGTGTACGAATAATTAAAGCCCAACGTACTTAGTAATAATCCAAGAATGTTTAATAGCTACAGAATGTCAAGTGATTAAATTCCATCAATTTAACCCTCTCATCTAGATTACACTTTAATCCCTTATCTTTAACAAAATTATAGATAATTAGTTAGTAGTTACACGTTATCACATTATTAAAAACTAACACCCCCTAATGGCGTAGCTTTGTAGGAGCGCCCCCCCCCCCCCCCCCCGAACTTTTCGCTCGTTAGTGAAGAATATGTAGTTTTCGTATAGAAATTTTTGGGTATATACGTTCTTGACCCCCCAGTCTTATAGAAAATTTTGGTATATACGTTTTCGACCCCCCGGTCGGAAATCTCAAGTTTCGCCACTATAACAACCCTCCTAAAACCCCTTAACACGACCCTAAACGTCCTAAAATATACCCCGTATACGAGAAACGGGCCTAGAATACCTTTATATTTATAAAAAAACAAATAAAACAAAATCTAGGAGTCGCCCGCGGGGCATGACCCCCTTGGCCATGACTGTCGCGGGGCGCGAGCTAGTTGACTTGCTGGCCACACAAGTCTGCCACGTGTTGGACACCCGGCAAGGCTATACTCGATGACTAAACAACCCTAGGACCTAGTCTACGCCCTCACGGGCCGCGAGAGAGTTAGAAGGGGACTTCGCGGTCCGCGAGCCGCCCTTCGTCAGGCCTATAAATAGAGGCCGATGCCTCATTTGTCAAACGTTCAATTCTTTTCTTTTTCTTTGATCACTAGTAAGCTAAAACTCTCGGGAAATAATGCCCCAAAAAAGCGAAGCTCTGCCTCGTTGTAAGTATTATAACCCTATCTGTTACCCTGCACGATCGATCTAGGGCTCCGTAACGCATGTCAAGGCTCTGCCTGACTCAGTCGTTGGAGTTCTATCTCGTGTTACACCCGATTGATCTAGGGCTCCGTAATGTATGTCAAGGCTCTGCCTGACTCCGTCATTGGAGTTCTGTCTCGAGTTGTACGGTTAATGTGATTTGGGTTATTTTACTAACACGTGTGAATTGTTTAGTTTTAATAGATAATAACCAGGAGATTTATCAGGAAGCTTTAATTTTACCTAAGTAAACAATGTGAGTACATTCTCTTTTTGTAATCCTTTTTATAAATCCTTTTTGTGAGTCATTGTCCAAACATTTTATAAAACTATAAATGTTACAGTGATTAAGTATTTGTAATTCTACAATTATCATCAGTATGTGGGGTTTTGTATACATTACTTGAAACTCGTTACTATTGCGAATAGTAGCATGACCGCAAGCACGGGGGACAATGGTTGCCCAGTAGCAATATTGTATTGATTAATTGGATAGATGCGAGCATTGTAAATCTTAATACTGTAAAGATTGTAAAACTGTTTTGATTAAAATAGGATGCACTCGCCAATATTTCTTGCTGATAAAACCTTTTCAAAACGCGTTTCAGGTAATTTAATGTGAAGCTAATAGAAGCTAGCTGGAGAGCACTGAAGCCTTGGAAAAGTGGCTATAAAAGTTACCTAAATAAAAAGGAGTTTTGTTTTCAATAAACTAGGGTTTATCCCTATAAATCTATATATATTAATAAATGAGATGATTTGGGCCATTTGTCTTTGAATGGTGGAGCCATTTTGCTTATGTGGCATCTATTGGTTGAGTAGAGGGTGATTTTGGGAGGGAATTCATTTAATTTCTCTATAAACAAACCAAATTCACAAAACACAAACCGAAACTTACTTCCACGGGGGATCCGAATTGTTTGGGTCGGTTTATTCCGGTTTTCCAAAAAACCCATTTTGAATGTGGATCCTATTTATTATTTTGACTCAATTCTTCTTCATAAACATCTTCCTACAAACAAGTTCTTTCTCTCTGTTCTCTCTCTCTTCTACCTATCTTCTCCTATCATAAACTTAAAGCAAGAATCATTCACAAATCAAAGGTAAACTACATGATCGCAGCGAAATACTCTTTATTTTTGTTCTTCGATCGTATAGTAGGTTGTTTTTGGTCAAAACCCATTCGGAAAATGCTAATGATTATTGTTGTTCTTTTTTTTGTAGATCATTCCACTTATTCTGTAGGTATGTAAATTATATTAGATTGTCATGTATTTTAAATACTTAATCGCACTTTTTTATCATTTTTCTGTAATTTTTTTGTTGTTGATGATGATTTTAATTCTCTGATTCTAATCTTATGAATGAATCTATTCTTGATGTCATCAAAGAGTGATGTTGTTAGTGATTTTTTTTATTTTGGTTTTTGTTTTTTCATGATAAACCCTAAATTTTATGCAACTGCCGGGCTCTAAATCTTCGTCGAACTGAAGAGGTAAGTTTAATTTTATGGTTGTTTTGGTGTTTTTTGGTCCGATAATTGTTATAGATTAAATCGTTTATGCTAACCTGTATATTTTTTAGTTATTTTTATTATTTTTTATTTTTGAAAATCTAACAATGATATTTTTTAAAATTTGAATGTCTTTGTTTTCTTAGTAATAAATTTTGTATTGTATTAATTATCAATCCATTAAAGATTTCGTTATTTCCTTTATTTTTAGTATGATAATTTTCCGGAATTAAAGTTTCTATTTCTATAAATAAATGGTGATTTATTTTTAGTATGATAATTTTTAGTATGATAATTCACGGGATTGGATGTTAGTGATTTAATTTTCAAATTTTAAATTTTAAATTTTGAGGTTTCTATTTTAAATTTTAAATTTAAAATTTTGAGCAATTTTAAATTTCGTTAGTGATTTATTTTTGGTATGATAATTTTCCGGAATTAAGGTTTCTATTTATACAAATAAATGGTGTTATGTTTTTTGAAACCTCAAATTTAAAATTTAATGTTTCTATTTCTATTTCCGGAATTCAAATTTTAAATTTAAAATTTTGAGCAATTTTAAATTTCGTTAGTGATTTATTTTTAGTATGACAATTTTCCGGAATTAAGGTTTCTATTTCTATTTTCGGAATTCAAATTTTAAATTTAAAATTTTGAGCAAATTTAAATTTCGTTTGCGATTTATTTTTGAAACCTCAAATTTAAATTTTAGTGATTTATTTTTAGTATGATAATTTTCTGGAATTAAGGTTTCTATTTCTATTTGAATTCAAATTTTAAATTTAAAATTTTGAGCAATTTTAAATTTCGTTAGTGATTTATTTTTAGTATGATAATTTTACGGAATTAATGTTTCTATTTCTATAAATAAATGGTGTTACGTTTTTTGAAACCTCAAATTTAAAATTTTAAGGTTTCTATTTCAAATTCCGGAATTCAAATTTTAAATTTAAAATTTTGTGCAATTTTAAATTTCGTTAGTGATTTATTTTTAGTATGATAATTTTCCGGAATTAAAGTTTCTATTTCTATATTCGGAATTCAAATTTTAAATTTAAAATTTTGAGCAATTTTAAATTTGTTTAGTGATTTATTTTTGAAACCTCAAATTTAAATTTTAGTGATTTATTTTTAGTATGATAATTTTCCGGAATTAAGGTTTCTATTTCTATTTCCAGAATTCAAATTTAAATTTAAAATTTTGAGCAATTTTAAATTTCGTTAGTGATTTATTTTTAGTATGATAATTTTCTGGAATTAAGGTTTCTATTTCTATAAATAAATGGTGTTACGTTTTTTGAAACCTCAAATATAAAATTTTAAGGTTTCTATTTCTATTTCCGGAATTCAAATTTTAAATTTAAAATTTTAAGCAATTTTAAATTTCGTTAGTGATTTATTTTTAGTATGATAATTTTCCGGAATTAAGGTTTTTGTTTCTGTTTTCGGAATTCAAATTTTAAATTTAAAATTTTGAGCAATTTTAAATTTCGTTAGTGATTTATTTTTGAAACCTCAAATTTAATTTTTAGTGATTTATTTTTAGTATGATAATTTTTCGGAATTAAGGTTTCTATTTCTATTTCTGAAATTCAAATTTTAAATTTAAAATTTTGAGCAATTTTAAATTTCGTTAGTGATTTATTTTTAGTTTGATAATTTTCCGGAATTAAGGTTTCTATTTCTATAAATAAATGGTGTTACGTTTTTGAAACCTTTTTTTGTTTGTTTCGGTTTTATATGTTTTCCCGCTATTATGAGTTTATTTCTATAAATAATTTATCGTTTTTACGTGTTTAAAACCGTTCACATTTAATTTGCAGGTAGGGATTTGAGTAACAACAGTCCTTCATTCTTAAAGCTGATTGAGGACGATGATCCTATTTTTTTGGTATTTTTATTGGTTTTATGATTACTAAACATATTGTATTTAGACTTATGTATTTAATTATTTATTTATTTTTTTGTTTTCACTGATAGGAAATACCTAATGAATTTGCTTCATTAATGTGGGGAGAACAACCACCTTACAAGGAATCTAACTATGATTCATTGTTTACAAGGAATTTGCTTTATTTAATTTTTTATTGATTTTTTTCGGTATAATTTAAGGTTTCATTGTTTATGCTGATGTGTATAATTTTGTAAAATATTTTTTTGCAAATCTAACTATGATATTTTTTTAAAATTTGAATATTTAGGTTATTTCTAATAAATTTTGTACTGTTTTAATATGTATTAATTACAATCCATCAAAGATTTCGTTATTTCCTTAAATTTCAGTATTATATGGTTTTCCTAAATTAAGGTATCTCTTTCTATAAATAAATGGTGGAGCAATTTTTCTTGGCAAGGTTAGACTTCCTAATAAGTTTGCTTAATTTACGGGATTGGATGTTAGTGATTTAATTTTCAGAATTCAAATTTTAATTTTTAAATTTTGAAGTCAATCATTATTTTAATTTTAAATTTTGAAGTCAATCATTATTGTAAATCTTCCATTTTTTGTTGTTAAAGATGTTTAATTCGGTTAGAATTAAAAGGGCTTGAAAATAAAAGGTTTGGAGTTTAGGTTTTCAGTTTAGATCTACGTTAATTAAAAGATTCTACCTTTTTTTTTGCAATAGGTGTTTTGCTTTCTTTAAAGTAAATCCTTCAGTTGAGGTATCACTTGGATATAAATCCTTCATCTATTTTTTATCTTTCTTGAAAGCAAATGGGATGTTGTAACTGGACTTTTGTTTGTTTCTTTTGTACGAGTCAGGTATTTTTTTTATTTTTTTATTATTTGTTTATTCTTTTTTGCAAGTGAACACGAAACTAAATCCAAACATGTATTTTTTGGTTGATGTTTTTTGTTGTAGCTGATGTGGGTGGGGCAAGGTTCCTTGGCTTGGTTGTAACTCCGTCATTCCACCGCATCAAGAGGTAGTCGTTTTTACGCGGTCACGGATTTGCAAATGAGTGGGATTTGCCATCTCCGGCGTTAGTTGCAGATCCGTCACACACGTACATACACTGCGTTTCTCTCTGTTATTTTGATCTTAATCGCCGCCTCCCTGTTATTTTGCTCTTAATCGTAAAGGTATGTTTAGAACCATTAAACCTTTTCTGTTACTTTGGATATTTAGATTTTTGACGTGGGCGTGAATGTGTACATTATGTAGGTAGCTCTAAACGATGAGCAGCAGGCCAAAATAATCTTTGCAAGTCTTCTTTTCCTCAACAGATTTAGCATATTATAGATTTGCTTATGTTCTATCAGTGGTTAGGCTAAAAAAAAAATAAGAGTTGCTAATTTCTACACATTTAGCGCGTCAATTTATGTTTTTATGGTTCCAATTAGCTAGAAATGATGGGTCAACAGTTGCTTAATGTGTATTCATATGCTTTTAGTGCACTTAATTATCTTATTTTAACAAAATAAAATTTAGGGGTAAGTGATGTTAGTTAATAACAAAATTAGGGCTCTTACGTTTGTGAGGTACCTTAGTTTTTTTGCTTAGTTATTTCGGATACATGTTCAGTATATAGTAGAAACTGTGGCATCATGAATAGTGACTTTATTACATTTTTTTTTCATTGTTGTCCTACTTACATACAATTTCAGTTGTATTTTCTTTGCTGAAATAGTAATCAAGGTGTTAGTGCAATTAGATGTTGAACTGTTGGAGCCACTTCTAATCCTCTGCGTTTTTATTTCAAGATGTTTGTTGATACATTTTTTTGTTGTTCAATGTTTCATACGGACACATATCACACAGTCAAATGCATGAAGATAAGAACTGCATTTTTAAGTTTGCTGATGAAACACGGTCACAGAATTGAAGCAACTTAGTTTGGACTATTAACAACTTATCATTTGTTTATGGCTGCTTTCCAGGTTTGATTCACTTGCTTTACATGTTTGAGTTGTTGCTATTTTGATATGGTTGTATGCGTGTGGCGGATATTTCGGATTTCAACATTTTGTGACTTATATGCCTATTATAAATAACTTATTTTTAATCTGTGATTTATTTTCTTTTTCACTGGTATCACGGAATTCGGATTCTTGAAGTCATGCATTATTTGAGGAATTTAAACTATTTAGTTGATTTATGTTTGCGTTTTTTGTGAGAGAAGTCAAATGATTTTGTTACTTTTCTTCATTTGATAGTGCGGTTTTGTGATAGGACTACAACTTGCCCCTTTCATTAATCTTAGTGTTAGTGTATAAGTAAATGATTCCAAACTGCTTGAAATTTCCACAGGTCCCAAATTGTCACTCATAAGAAAATTATTCATATAAATAGCTTTTGCCCTCGACATAAATTGTTTTGTGTTTTCTATCTTAATTTGTGTTTCTATTGTAGTATACGACGCCGTTGACATTTTCGGGATCTTACAAGGACCGAGGAAGTAGAGGAGGTAGGGGTTCGGGTACTACAAGTTGTAAGGGGTCTACGGTGAGGCCAAGTTTAGACACGAACAATCTTATAAAGTTGTTCTACGGTTTGGATTCGTTGAAACTCGAGCTTAATCGATTGGAAATTGAAGTCACAGGTGATTAATGCAAAATGATTTGTTGGATTAATTGAATCTTTTTGTTTTTGAATGTTGATATTGTTTGTTCTTCTGCAGATTATGATCGAGAACCGAGTGAATCACAATCTTAGATAGATCTTAAATTAAATGTCTACATAAGATAAAAAATGATTGAAAACTATAACTTTAATGTCATTGTGGGTTAACTGCTCATTTAATTAGTTGATGGTTGCATAGGTGTTCACGTGTTGAATACATTATTTGATTTATATACTTCATATTATAGATGGAAGGGATTATATAGAATTTAGATTGTTAATTTATATAGCCACCAACTATCTTACCTCCACCAATAGATTCTCATGTATTTTCCATTGAGTAAGTTATATTAATGTTTCACGGATTATTTTTTTTAACGAACTAAGCCATCTGGGTTGGATTTATAGTTTACATTTTTCCATGTTTATATATTAGTGTTAGTTGGTTTTCTTTTTTTGTTGTAGCTGATGTAGGTGTCATTGTATCATAATATAAGAATCCAAACATGTAATTTTTTGGTTGATTTTTTTTTTGTTGTAGCTGATGTGGGTGGGGCAAGGTTGGGAATAGGTATGAGTCGGGTCAAAATAGTTTGATTTAGAGTGTAGAGTGATAGTGAGGTATTGTCTATACGTGTATATAAATTTTTAAAAAATAATCCGTTATACTAAAAAAAATATACATGATTAATACACATTCTTGCTTTTGTATGTTTTTATGGCTCTTTACAACAAGAAAAAGTTTAAGAAACCAAATTAAAAATTTATGGTGGAGAAAATGGAAAGATGATACTTTAGATGTTAAAAGTGTTATTTTTATACTTTTATTTGTTGTAAATTAAATTTTCCTACCCGGAAAATTTCCGGGTTATAACCTAGTGTATTATAATGGAAACTTGGGTTTATCCCATTTAAATATTATAAAAAGTTTGGTGTTTTGACTCTGATAAAATATTTCCTAACTACGGTCCTGATATCTCATTTCCGCTGCCAAATTAATAAACACCGATACCACCAGCTCTGAGTCTTGCGGCACCCGCTCCCGGGGCAGGGGTCGGGGTTGCGACAGAAGGTGGTATCAGAGCTACAACCACTGGTTTAAGCCAATAAAGTGTTCTGCTGACACTTCAATTCTGTGTTAGGAAATAATTTACGTGATTATGTGTAAAAATGTTTTGTGTTATTTGACTATTTGTTAGTTTAGAGTATGAGTAAGCAAGGTACATCCGACGCTTATCGTCACTTAGCTAGTTCCCCAAAAGACGAAGGAACCTCATCTCAGTCAAACCCCTCAGGATACTCAGCTGATACTGAGGAAGGAATATTTATTTTTAAGGAACAGTCTGAGGAACCATTCCCTTCCAAAAAGAAAGGATTGTTTAATAGGGGAGCACATGAGAGAAGAAAGAGGATGAAGAAATTACAACAACAGAGAGCATTAGTCAGAGCTAATAGGGAAGTGAATGCACAAACCCAGGAAACAGTCAATAGACCACCGTGGGAAGAGGAACTAGATAGGCAGTTAGCATATTTCCATATGCTAGCCACTACAGCAGTAGACTCTAACCTAAACCGAATAATTGAACCACCACTGTTACCCTTATTTCCAGACCAACAAATGCTAGAACCCAACCAGGAAAACCAATTCCCGATACCTGCATTTGATCCCAATGAGTTACCTAGAATCCCAACCCCAATCTCTTCAGAATATGATCCATGGTTAGATGACAATAGATCGTATTCGGCCCTATATACTCCTGAAGAACCAGTGCCAGAACCACCATTAAACCCACCAATGAGTCGAGAATGTGGCACCGAGCGAAAACAGATTGTCCAAGAGAATCCATAACACTATTAATGACAATATATTAATCGTTAACGTCCCATACCATCAACATATAAAGCTCAAATAGTTATTACAGACATTGTTCTCAAAGACAAATAAATTGTTCCGACAACTCAGATTTTATTTGTGGGTTTCTAGACCACCTAACTTGATTCATCACAGCAAAGCATAGCAACCTAAACACCTGTCACATACGTTAAAATAAAGTCAATACACAGAGTGTAAAGGTGAGTACACAAGTTTAATAGCAGATAGTATAGCGAAAGCGTTTACGCATAACCAGCATGTAACACGTAGAAATGTGAAGCAAGTAAGCTATCGACAATGACATATGCAACCGACATGACTGCGAGTGTAGAATGCGCAACACATTATCACCACTGTTACCATGTGAAGTAAAACCGTTAACAACCCCTGTCCACGACAGGTGCTGAGTCCAAACTTTAGTACTATCATTGCTAAGGTGTCAGGCAACAATCACTGTGTAAACATAACATACAAGCATTCATCATAACACATCTAACATGCGAGAGCGTTTAGCGTTTAAAAGTGTTTGCGTTGTGTGTCGATGTGATTTGATATAGGTAACGTATGTAACACCCAAAAGTGCATTAAGCAAAAAAGGGTTCGAGTATACTCACAGTGCGTGTTTAGCTAGTAAACACAGTACTTGGATTGAAGGGAGTGCGTGAGAGATTAGCCTGAGCATGGAACGATATCATAAGCACTGAACAGCGTGTAACGGTGTGTTAGGTGAGATGAGTCGATCGGATGATCATCCGGACGGATGACCATTCGGTCAGCTGGTCATTCGATTGGAGGAGTGCGTTTGTAAAATGTTTGAACTTTTGAAGTATTCGTTGTAGTATAAATCAAGTCATTCGATCGGATGGTCATCCGGATGGATGGCCATTCGATTGGATGGCTATTCGATTGAAAGGCTGACATTCTTTGAAGTTTCGCAAAATTGTTTAAGTGTAGAACTTATAAAGTCAAGTCACCTGGTCGAATAGCCATTCGATCGGATGGTCATCCGATCGAATGGCTATTCGATCGGCGAATCTGATGTTCTAAAAAATCTTACAAAGCTTTCTACATTAAAAGTTTTGAGTTTTGACAGAGACAGTATGACGACGTGTCAAGCAACGGAAACCACACCAAGCCCAACTCACTCGATCGGATGGGAACCACCCCATTCGGTCAAACCTAACTGTTCTTGAATGAGTTTCATGTTCAACCCGTGAGTCGTTCATTTCTTTGGTGGAAATCCGTTCTCAGACCGATTCTCAACTAGAGTTTGAGTAGGAAACCTGAACGAGTCAAGATTTCACCGGTTTTGTAAAGAACGTGAAGAAACGTTGAAGATAAGTGTAAATCAGTTGGAAAATGTTTAGATTTTGTCGAAATCAGTGTAAAAACGTGTAGAAATCCTTTAGATCTGAACCAACTTTGGTGAGATGAGGTCACCCAACAGTTTCCATCAGAAACCGTGATGACGTCACCTTCAAAGAACCTAAATCAGGTGATTTCATGGTGAAAAGTAGTGATTCTTGTGGAGAAGATGATGAGAAAGTGTGTACTGATGATAGAAGTACAAGATTTAGGGTGAAATACTTACGGAATCGCTTGGAATCGAGAGAAAAGTGCCTTAGAACGAGCTGGAGCGAGTTGGGTTGGATAGAGTTGTCACATCAGTGACTGATGATGTGACAGGTGAGTATTTATAGGTGAGGGAGGGATAAGGCGGTGGAACGATGGGTCGGATGGTCATCCGGTCGGATGATCATTCGACCGTATGGTCATTCGATCGATTGGCTTGTGCGAGTTAGTTTTCCGACTTTCGTTTCGTGCATTGAGCGTTGCATTGCGTTTAAGCGAGTTGCGAGTAAGCGATGCGATAGCATTAAACAAGTAGTTACACAAATAACATAACACATAAAAAGCATAAAAGTAGATCTGCGTTTCAAGTTGCGATGAGATTGCGTTGCGATAGAGTTGCGATTGCGTTTGCGAATAACATCCCAAAACATATTTGAAGCACACACAAGTAAAGCACATAATATCACACACTTAGAACAATACCAATAGTCTGCGATGAGATTGCGATGCGATTGCGATGTGATAGCATTTAGTAAAATAGCGTTTAGTTGTGATCTCTGCGTTTATCGCATTGTTACTTCACTTAGTAATGAATCGTAGGTTAAAATAGTTAATACATCGATTACTACAATAGGGCTAAACTATCTATCGGCTCACAAGAGTACAAGCAATACTAAGCAAGGATTGACAGATCTGAGTAACGACCTGACTTGACCTTGACTTTGACTTTGACTTGTACTTTGATTTTGACTTCGGAAAGTCGGGTTGTTATAGTCAGTATGGAGAAAACTTAGTGGATGAAGTGAATAGAATTCGACAGATAGGAGAGAAGCTAGTTTGGAAATATGATGAAAATGAGATGCAGTATTGGATGAACGACACCTAGAATAATGCCTAGATATGTGTGTAATTTTGTACTTTGATAAAAAATAGATATCAATATATATATATATATATATACATATATATAACCTACTAAAATAGATAGACTAAAATAGATTTCGATGCATAACTACTGGTGTATTTGATTTTCAGTTGTAATTTGTAATCGACGCATATATATATATATATATATATATATATATATATATATATATATATAGGTTAAGGGTACTGTACAAATTCCCTTATCGTACATTACGTACGCTACAATCTCAGCCGTCAGATCATCTTCCCGCAATGAAAATCGCATGTTGTTTTTTTGTAATAATTTCGCATGTGATAAATTTGATGAAATAGCAGGTTTTTTTTGTAACAATTTCGCATGTGTTAATTCAATTTCGCATGTGATAATTTTGATGAAATAGAAGGTTGTTTTTTTTGTAACAATTTCGCATGTGGTAATTCAATTTCGCATGTGATAATTTCGATGAAATAGCAGGTTGTTTTTTTGTAACAATTTCGTATGTGATAATTCAATTTCGCATGTGATAATTTTGATGAAATAGCATGTTGGTTTTTGTAACAATTTCGCATGTGGTAATTTTGAAGAAATCGCATGTTAAAAAACCAACATGCGAAATTGTTACAAAAAAACAACATGCGATTTTCAATGCGGGAAGATGATCTGACGGCTGAGATTGTAGCGTATGTAATGTACGATAAGCGCATTTGTACGTTAACCAGCCCCTATATATATATAGGGGATGGTTCAAATGAAAACCACATTTATTGTGAAAACTCGAAAACTAACTAAAAAAAGCCAAAAAAACACACAAATTTTTTTTTCAATTTTTTTATAAAAATCACTGGTTTTTATATATGAAAAAAACTTTTTTTCAATTTTTTTTTGTAGTACACATGTGTAATAATACAAATGTGTAGTACACATACACATGTGTAGTATTACACATGTGCACTACACAATTTTTTTTTGAATTATTTTTTATATAAAAAAACCTGCGAAAATTATTATGCAAAAAAAAATTGGTATGTTTTTTTGGCTTTTTTAATTAGTTTTCGAGTTTTCACAATAACTAGTGGTTTTCATTTGAACCTTCCCCTATATATATATATATATATATATATATATATATATATATATATATATATATATATATATATATATGTGGGAAGGTCATTTGAGAAGAAATTTAATGTGAGAAGAAAAAGAAGAAATGGCATATTAGTAAAATACTATTTCATTTATAACTCATATCGTTAATTTTCTCTCTTTAATTAATTAGTCAACTAATCATTAATTATCCTACATATCATCTACAAAACCTACACATATCAAAATTTTCCTACATATACCCTACACATTATAGAATGTTATCCTACATAGTCGAAATTTTATCCTACACACCTCGAAATGTATCCTACACAACGCGTAATTTATCCTACACAAATAGTAATTTATTCTACACTTTAAATTAAGTTGTTTTTTTAATTTGGAAAAAGTATATATTTTGAAAAGGAGTTACAAATTTAATTTAGTTAGTTATTAAAGGAGAAGAATACAAATTAATGATTTATGTAAGTTTACCACTATACCTTTATATTAAAATTAAATGCAAATATTAAATGAAGTAAAATGAAGCATTCTTATTGGTTGAAACTTCTTCTTTTTTCTTCTTACAAAAAAATTCTTCTCATTTGAACCTTCCACTATATATATATATATATATATATATATAAATAAACGGATACAAACATATAGAAATTACATATAGTGTCAGAAATTACATAACATAGAAATTACATAAATATGTAAAAATTCTTTATTATCAAGAATTACATAACATAGATGTAGGTATTATGTTGCATTTGTATAAAGAAATATAAATATAAACAGAAATATAAATATAAACATAAATATGTAAAAAGAAATATAAACAGAAATATATAAGAAAAGAAAGAACAGTAAAAAGTAAAAATATTACAGTAAAAAGTAAATAAGGGGGGTAATAAAAAATTTCTTACAGTGGGTAACAAGAAAATGGCTCCTCTAATTTTTAGAACTATGACATAAAAAATCTATATATATATATATATATATATATAGTCTATGTAGGTATTGTGTAGGATACCTACAGAAATTAGTATATATATGTATATATATATATATATAGGTATTATGTTGCATTTGTATGTTATACTACACAAATGCAACATAAAAATTTCTGTTACTAATTTCTGTTATGTAATATTTCTTTATACCAATGCCCCAATACAAATGCAACATAAAAATTTCTATTATGTAATTAGAGGCATAATGGGTAAACTAACATAGATGTATGTTATGTAATTTCTTTATACAAATGCAACATAAAAATTACTAACATAGACTGTGTCAGAAATTAGTATATAGTGACACTATATGACACTATAGATTTATTATCACCAGAAACTATACAAAGAATTAAACACTCTGGTAAACACTTTGTACATACAGGATTAATCGTCATAGGCATTAAAGCTTTAGGATGAAAGAATTTAGGAACTAAACTATTGGCACTAATATTAGATAAAAGTTGGAAAAAAGAAATGAAAAAAGCCTTAATATCAGGAATGGGAATTGACTTAAGCCAAAATACAGCCTTATTCTATTGCACACCAGGAATATTAAAAGACATAAGAGATTTGCAAAATATAAAAATAGCTTTACAAACAAAAGGATATGAAAATTACGATGGAAACAATATAGTTATAAGTGTAGGAGTACTAGGAAAGGCTAGTAACAGTTCAGGAATGAAATACAAGGTAAACATAGATGGGATAGTTAAGACAGTAGCATCAAAATCTATACAAATGATAGAACCAATTAAAATAGATCCCGAACAATTAACAGGTTTAGAATGGAATATAAACGATCTTCAAGAAAATGAAAAAACAGTTTTAATTCCAAAGAGGAGTTTTATATATGAAGGATCAGATGGTAAACAAAGTTTAAGATTTACAGATTTTAAAGAAACTACAAATGAAGAAAATAATGAAAATACTATAGAATATAGTTTTATGAATATACAACTAGAGGAGGATGAAATAAACCCAATATACGATACAGAAAATGAAGACGAGATAAACACAGATTTCTTAAAATTTAAAGAGGAATATATGGATTACACTCTAATAGATTATGAAGACGAGGAGTTAACAGGTTTTAAAACGGAGGAAATTAACAAAACAATAGAACAAATAATAGATAGAAAATTTACAGAATTAAATATACAAGAAGAAGTAGATAATATGATAATAGAATGTATAACAGACCTAGGTATGACCTATGAAGAAAGCTATAAAAAATTACAAGAATTCTATAATTTACCATTAGTAGAAAGCATTTTACAGGGAAAAACAATGTTAATAGAGTTTTATAAACATGAACAAGCATATATGGCAACAAAAGAAGAATTACAAGGAAAAAGACCTAGAATGGAATGGAGTGGAGATTCTAGTAATAGAACTTCACATGAAACCTTAGGAAGAGAACACTGGACACAACCATCAATAGATTACAGTCAAGAATCAACATTAAGAGGAAGAGGTAGCAGGTTACCAATAGGACAAACATACAGTGGGAATATGTTGTTATTAGAACAGCAAAAACCCCAACTATGGATAGATGAAGTGTTAACATGGGAACAAACAGTAGTTAGAATGTGGGAAACAAATAAAAAAGATAGTATGGACATGTTTTCCTATCTAGAAACTACACTAGGACCAATAGCCCTAGGAATCTGGCAAAGTAAAAAAGCACAAGATTCAGCAGAAATTAACAATTTAAAAGCTTTAGGAGATAATCCTTATAATTTCACATCACAAATCAGAACACTTATATTAGGAGTTGATCCAACAAAAAATAATAGCCTAATACAAGATACAGCTATTAGAAATCTAGAACAATTAAGTATAGCTGATATGAAATACATAAATGAATTTACACTAGATTTTACAAGATTGCTATCATAAACAGGAAAAGCAATGGATGATGATCTATGTGATAAATATTTTATAAAACTACCAGGAGATTTAGGAAAAAATATACATGAGTCATGGAAGACAATATATGGAGAACACCACAATCTTGGAATAGGACCTAGAATAACTTATACATTTGGAATACTAGAAGATAAATGCAAAGAAGTAGCTTTACAAGAACAATTAAAAAGAAATGCATATGCATTCTGTAAAACAGCAATCTACACACCCCAAGCCTATGGGTTTTATGATAAAAAGAAAAATATAAGAAAAAGCACTACTTATAACAAAAATTACAAAGCAAATTATATCAAAAACAAATATGTTAGAAAGCCTCAAACAAGAAGATGTAAATGTTTTATATGTGGAGAAGAACAACATTTAGCTAACAAATGTCCTAATAAAAATAAGAACATAGAAAGGGCTAGCTTAGTGGAACACCTACACGATTATGAAATAGAAGCTATTAAAACAGACGAATCAGACAAAGTCTATAGCATATACAGTGAAGACGAAAAACCAATAACCAAGGTCACTTACACATACATGAATATAGAGGAATGTCAACATAACTGGGTACATCAAAGAGGTAATAATTATATAAAATGCTCTAATTGTGGATATTATCCTAGTATAGAAAAAAGGTCACAATGTAATATATGCTTTCAGGAAATATGTTGCATTTGTATAAAGAAATTACATAACATAGATGTAGGTACTACATCAAAAACTATAGATACAAGTACCAACATAATTATAGAAAGATTAAATAAGTTAGAATTAGCAACTGAATTACACAGTCTAAAGTTAAGAGATATAGACAATAAAATTATAGAACTAGAAAGAAAGATAGGAGCTAAAATAATAGAAGAGTTAAGTCAACTGTCGACAGAAGTACCTGAGGAACAAGTATTTATACAGACTCAAGGATCTATAAATATGATCAATATGCAATGCTGTTTATGGCTTGATAATAATAAATTTTTAGACTTAACAGCATTAGTTGATACAGGAGCAACAAAAAGTCTAATATCACATAGTCTAGTACCAGAACAATACCATAAGGAATTAAAATATAAAGTTGTAAGTAGAACAATTGAAAATAGATTAGTTGGAATAACACGCTACTTAGAGCCTGTAGGAATACAGTTTTTAGATTTTTCAAACAATTATAGCATAAAGTACGACATACCACAAGTAAATATAAACTCAACATATATACAGTCAAAAGACTTTGTGCTAGGATTAAATTTTTTATTTGCTTTAAATGGTTCTGTTACAGTGAATAGAAACTTTATTACACTCAGTAAACAAATCTATACAATCCCGACAACAAGGTATAACAATATATCAAAGATTGCACAGAAGCGTGGTGGTCAAGGAAGTTTAGAATTTTTAAGGCAACAAAAAAGAAATAATCCAATAGAAAATGAAACTATAAAATTGTTAACAGACTTTTTAAGTCATGAAGTAGAAAAAGGAAAAGATATTACAAAAAGTATAAATCACCCTATGATTTTACACTTAGAAAAAGTTGTTCTTATAGGTGAAGATATTACAAAATCACATATAAAATACATATGTAAATTTAAACTAAAAAATCCAGATATTACTATAAGAACTGCTAATGTAGAATATAGTCCTTTAGACAAAGAAGAATTTAAAAAACAAATCCCTGAAATGATTAGCCAAGGATTAATTAAAAAATCAGAAAGTCCTCATAGATCAGCAGCCTTTATAGTAAGAAACCATAGTGAAATAAAAAGAGGTAAAGCAAGAATAGTATACAATTACAAAAGACTAAACGATAATACAGTAGATGATGGATATAATATTCCCAATAAAGACACTTTATTAAATCTTATACAGAAAAAGAAGGTTTTTTCAAAATTTGATTTAAAGTCAGGATATAATCAGTTAAACTTGAAGAAAGTTTTAAGCCATGGACAGCTTTTACATGCTCAGAAGGACAGTTTGAATGGAATGTCCTTAGCTTTGGGCTAAAGAACGCTCCTTCAATTTTTCAAAGATTTATGGATAGTATTTTCTTAAAATATGACTTTTGTTTAGTATATATTGATGATATACTTGTAGCAAGCTAAACAGTATAAGAACATGAAAAACATTTACAACAGGTGTTTGAAGAAATAAAAAAGAATGGAATAGTAGTTTCCAAACGAAAAATGGAACTATTTAAAAGAAAAATATCTTTCTTAGGATTAGAAATAGGTAATGGAAAAATAGAATTACAATCACATATCTCTACAAAGATACTTGATTTCCCAGAAAAATTTGAAAACTTAAAACAAATACAAGCCTTTCTAGGACTGGTCAATTATGCTAGAAAATTTGTTCCAAATTTATCAAAGTTAGTAGGGCCTTTATACAGTAAAACAACAAAAAATGGCCAAAGGTACTTTAATTCAGAAGACATAAAACTAGTTAAAGAAATTAAAATGGCAATTAAAAATATTAAACCACTAGAATTACCACTTGTTACAAATTACATAATTATTGAGACAGATGGATGCAAAGAAGGATGGGGAGCAGTTCTTCTCTGCAAACCAAGTAAATATAGTCCTAAGCAAGAAGAGAAAATTTGTGCTTATGCAAGCGGTAATTTTCAAAACAAAACAAGTTGGACTAGTATTGATTTTGAAATACAGGCATTAATATATGTATTAGAAAAATTCAAACTCTTTCTTCACAAAGAATTTACAGTAAGAACTGATTGTGAGGCTATTGTAAAATTTATAAAGAATGATCAAAGTAAAAAGATAAACAAGACCCGATGGATTAATTTACAAAATATTATCCAAGGAAGTGGATATCAAATAAATTTTGAACATATTAAAGGGAAAAATAATGGGATAGCCGATATGTTATCTCGTAATATTAACAGATTGTTGCTTTTAGATGGATAGGAAAAAAGATAAAGGAAAGGCAATACTTGTACATCCTACACAGCCTATAAAATCATCTCCAATGAATACATCATCTGAAGAAGAGAAAACAGAGAAACTCATGAGCCAGTCAATACAAGCAGCAAGAACACAGAATTTTAGACAACTGCCTGCAACACTAACAGATCTCAACAATATTACACAGTTTTACAACCCGAGTCAATCCAAGGCTACAAATGTTCGTCCTCCAAAAAATAGGCATTTGACACAAAGGGCAAGCTCTCAATCACAGAATACACAAAATGCGGTTATCACCTTTGGTAATTATGCATTGCAAAGATGTGATGATCCCAATACAAAGTTTCGTCCAATTATTGGGATGCAGTTAACAGAAAAACAACAGTGTTTACTAGATAACCTATGGCATATTCAAACTATGCCTCAGGCCTCATCCTTTAAAGTCCAGGTGTTAAATGCATTAAGCATTTATTTTTATGAACAAAGCAGTAAAACACCTGAGAAACCACAGAGGCCTAAGTTTACCCATTATGTCATATTTTGAGGCACAAAAATTGGTATTTTTAATAAATGGGAAACTGTGGCTAAACATATCCAATGCCCCAATCCAATTTACAAAGGCTTTACAGATTTTCAAAAAGCTATAGAAACAGCAAGAGAACATTTTGGGGTAAGTGGCTTTTACATAGAACCTGAAGAGGTTCAAACATTTGCAGAGATGTGTAACACCCTAAATAATTTGACAGAATTTAACTAAAAATTTCATACAACTTTATAAAAATCAGAGTTTACAAAAACATTTTGTGTTTTAAACCATACACACTAGTGAAAATACCAGGCATATCCAAGATAATGCATAATTCATTTAAAGTCAACCCCTACTAGTCAACTAACAACTAGTTTAAAGGATTCAAAACACCATTAACAAAAGTATTTACGACATGTTTAAAGTTTAGACAAGATTATATTCAGTGCGGAAGCTTCAAATTGCGTGTTCGGTTCTTAACAAAGTGCTTGATCACCATCCGGGAGAAATTCATCCATACCTAGAGTCGAACACTAAAACCATTAGTTTTGACATTAATACTTTATATATAAACAGGTTCTAACAACACAAAGTAACAACAAAATATGATTTTTTTTCTGGGTTCCACCGTAAATTACGGTATCACCGTAAGTTACGGTGGACCTGGAATGTTTATGGTTCTGCCGTAAAACAGGGGCGGCTTACCGTAACACCTTTGATGTCCACCGTAAATTACGGTGGGACCGTAATTTACGGTGGGCTCTGCACATTTGCCCTTGACTATTTTTCAACTTTAGAAGATCATAACTTTTTACCCATTAGTCCGATTTAACCGATTCTTCTTCCTATGAGTCCGTAATAAAATCTCGGATTTAACCATGTAAATTTTACATTTCGGAAACCGAGGTACCCACAATTGGTTCACAATTTCCTTATTTCCATTATTCAACCCATTAGTGTGAGTGCATAGCACCTCTTTTCATTCTTAAAACCCTTTTAAACATATTTACCCAATTACCCGGGCTCACATACTTCGTGTATTCACGCCAATTCCATGGCTTTGTAATTCCTCTAGGGCTAATACTTGATTATTCGTAATTCAAGCATTCCGTTTCAAACAACCCTTTTTTTTCTTTAACATTATTGTTTGACCCATATTCCGGGTTCTTATACTTAGATTAATATCACCAATCATTAGTATGGTACAATTTATCATTTAACAAGGTATAAGACCTTCAAGTCTCTACTCTCGTGATTCTTTTGAAAACATCATTTTGACCCGTTTTGCTATTTAGTGAAAACCATCACTTCATTGACTGACCAAACTAAATACCAAGTCCTTATTTTGACCCGTTTGATGGTCGAGTGTACTTCGTCACTTAAACGATACATCAAACGCATCCTTTACACTACAACATCAATTACATATCAAACTAAAGCATTTAAGCATAATTTAACGAGACTAAAGTCACGTACCTTTAAAGCACACCTTTCCCGCGGGTATCACTTCCGGCGTGTCCACTTGACGTTCCGGATTCCTTGCCTAAAGAGTTCAATTTATAACAAAAATTAGAACCCCTTTCGTAAGCTTTAACGCATTATTTCTTAATGTATTCAAATCTGCGTTTTGCCCGACTTTTAGCATTTTACCCTCTTTTAGGCATTTTATCAAACACCTAACGGGTCAGATTTTTATATGATCTAAACCAAGTTCATGACTCGAGTTTATCACCAAAATTAACTTCAATTTGACTACATGTCTATATGTTAACATTAACAATTTAGAGTTTTCCTCATAATTTCAGTTTACACTAGAACAAGAGTTTTAATCCTAGTGTTCATCAAGTTTTACTAACATGCTAATCACCCACTATGGTGATTTTGATCTTATACAATTATCATGCAAGAATTTGACAAGAAATCATCTAGGGTTTGTCCCTAAACCTTACATTACATCCAATTTCATGTTTACTACACATAATCAAGCTCTACATTCGATTTTGATCACATACATGAACTTTGAATCGAATGAAAATGACCTAATTCAACATACCTTAGGATCCCTTTGACAAGGTGATCACGATTCTATGCTTGGATTTCGATTTCTAACTGATTAAGGCCTTCAATTTGCAGAATTTCTTGTGAACTAGGGTTTGGAAAGGTGGGTGTCGCCCCTGGGGTTTCTCTGGTCGACCAGAGTGTAGCTTTTGGGGGGTGTTTGGGTTATTTTTGTTTTTAATTTACTAACTTAGTAAATCAAATTCCATTTTTGACAATATTGGCCCCTTAACTTGTTAACATAGCTTTTATTTGTTTGTTTTTTAACCCCAATGTAACTTAATCTTGGGCTTGTTAGTTAACTAAGTTAAAAATTTCTAGAGGGTAATTTCTCATTTATTTAAACTTTATATTATTATAAAGTTTTATATTTTTCGGGATGTTACAAGTCCACCCCCCTTAAAGAGGGTTTCGTCCCCGAAACCGGATTACGTACCGAATAACGTAGGGTAGAGCCGTTGCATTTCTTCTTCGGACTCCCACGTAGTATCCGCACCCTTCCTGTGTTCCCATTTAACCTTCACTTGGTTGATCCTTTTGTTTCTCAAACTCTTCACTTTACGATCTAGAATTGCAATTGGCCTTACCGCGTAGTTGAGGCTGTTATCCACCTCGATATCGTTGTAGTGGACATGAGCAGTTTCGTCCGCTAAACATTTACGGAGATGTGACACGTGGAATGTGCTGTGTACTCCACTCAACTCCTCAGGTAGCTCGAGACGGTATGCTACCTTTCCAACCCGTTCCACGATTTCGAATGGCCCAATAAATCTTGGGCTCAACTTCCCTCTTTTTCTAAATCGAATTATCCCCTTCCACGGCGATACTTTCAACATTACCTTATCGCCCACTTGAAATTCTATTGGCCTCATTCGTTTATCCGCATACGATTTTTGTCGATCCTGAGCTGCTTTTAAGTGAGTGCGGATCAAGTCGATCTTACAATTTGTAGCTCGGATTATATCAGTCTGAGCTAACCCCCGCGGACCAACTTCTCCCCAACAAACTGGGGTTCGGCACTTTCTACCATATAACATCTCGTATGGAGCCATTTTAATACTCGCGTGATAGCTATTGTTATATGAGAATTCGACTAAGGGTAAATGGACATCCCAACTGCCCCTAAAGTCGATAATGCAAGCACGCAACATATCTTCCAACGTTTGTATTGTTCTCTCACTTTGCCCATCCGTTTGGGGATGGTACGCAGTGCTAATGAACAGCTTGGTTCCCATTTGCTCTTGGAAACCACACCAAAAATCCGAAGTAAACCGGGTATCTCTGTCGGACACTATGGATATCGGTACTCCGTGACGCGCCACAATTTCATTGGTATACACTTCTGACATCTTCTTTGATGTATAAGTCTCACGAACCGGAATGAAATGTGCACTTTTTGTCAATCGATCCACAACTACCCATATGGCGTCAAAACCACGACTAGTTTTGGGCAGTTTGGTCAGCAGGTCCATCGTAATTTGTTCCCACTTCCAAACTGGAATGTCTAATGGTTGCAGCTTACCGTATGGTTTTTGATGCTCTGCTTTGACTTGTAAACAAGTCAGACACTTCTCCACATACTTCACGATATCTCTTTTCATTCCGGGCCACCAATAATTTTGTTTTAAATCGTTATACATCTTGGTCGCCCCCGGATGTATCGAATAACGAGATTTATGGGCCTCGTCAAGTAAAAGTGCTTTGGCTCCACCTGTATTTGGGACCCAAATTCTCCCAAATCGAGTTTTTAATCCTTGATTGCCGTTCTCCAAGTCTTTTAACTGCCCTTCTATTCTTTCCTTTTTCACATTCTCTTCTTTTATTGCTTCACCTTGAGATTTCCGAATTTGCTCGAGCAATCCCAATGTCACAATTAGTTGCATCGATCGGACTCGAATAGGCGCATAATCTGTCTTTCGGCTTAACGCGTCCGCTACTACATTAGCCTTCCCGGGATGGTAATGTATATCACAATCAAAGTCCTTGACAGTCTCCAACCACCGTCTTTGCCTCATATTTAATTCCTTCTGATCGAAGAAATACTTTAAGCTTTTGTGGTCGGTAAAAATAGTGAACTTTACCCCGTACAGATAATGCCTCCATATTTTCAAGGCGAACACCACTGCCGCTAGCTCGAGGTCATGAGTAGGATATCTCTTTTCATGAGTTTTCAGCTGCCTTGAGGCATAGGCTATAACCTTGCCTCGTTGCATCAGAACGCAACCAAGCCCCGAATGCGAGGCATCCGAGTAAACTATCATATCATTTGTTCCATCCGGTAATGACAATACCGGTGCTTGCGTCAATTTTCCCTTAAGGGTTTGAAACGCCTTTTCTTGGTCCTCGCCCCACATAAACTTCTCCTCCTTGCGGGTTAATTTGGTCAGTGGCATGGCAATTTTGGAGAAATCTTGTATGAATCTCCGGTAATAACCCGCAAGCCCCAAAAAGCTTCTGATTTCCGTAGGATTCTTTGGTGGATTCCATTTCGCCACGGCTTCTATTTTTGACGGGTCTACTAACACCCCGTTTGCATTGATGACGTGCCCGAGAAATTGTACCTCTCGCAACCAGAAGGCGCATTTTGAAAATTTTGCATACAACTTTTCTTTTCTGAGCGTCTCCAAGACTTCGTACAAATGTCTTGCGTGTTCCGCTTCGTCCTTTGAGTATATTAAAATGTCGTCAATAAACACTATTACCGACTTATCTAACATAGACTTGCAGACCCGGTTCATGAGATCCATGAAGGCTGCGGGCGCATTTGTTAACCCAAAGGACATCACCAGGAATTCGTAATGTCCGTACCGCGTACGGAAAGCCGTCTTCGGTATATCTTCCTCCTTGACTCTCAACTGGTGGTACCCCGATCTAAGGTCGATCTTGGAGAACCATTTAGCACCTTGCAATTGATCGAATAAGTCATCAATTCTTGGAAGTGGATATCGATTTTTCACCGTGAGTTTGTTCAACTCGCGGTAATCGATGCACATACGCCTACTCCCATCCTTTTTCTTAACAAACAACACCGGTGCGCCCCAGGGTGACACACTTGGGCGAATAAAGCCTTTGTCGAGGAGATCTTGAATTTGAGACATTAACTCTTGCAATTCTGAGGGTGCAAGCCGATACGGCGCCTTGGCCACGGGTTTCGCGCCCGGAATCAACTCGATCCCGAACTCTACCTCCCGTTCCGGCGGTATTCCCGGTAGGTCTTCCGGGAACACATCGGCGTATTCGCGTATTACCGGCACATCTTCAATCTTTAGCGACCCTTTGTTTGGTTCATTCGCGTATATCATGAATGCTCTACATTCGTGCTTCATGAGCTTGTAAGCTTTTATCATCGAGCACATAACAGGTTTTCCTTCTTTCTCGCCACGTATGATAATCGATTTCCCACTTGGAGATGTTAGTTTTATCTCCTTGCGGAAACACATGACTTTCGCATTATGTCGGGATAGCCAATCCATTCCGACCACTACTTGGAACTCTCCCATGGACATAGGAATTAAGTCATCGGGTATTCCTCATCATCTATGCTTATCTTACAACCTCGACATATATCACATACAAGGAAGTTTTTGTTGTCACCTATTTCTACCTCTAATGGCATAGGTAATTTTGTTAGTACAAAGGAAGGATGTCGAATAAGTCCATGTGAAATAAAGGACTTATTCGCACCCGTATCAAATAACACATGTGCAGGAATTGAGTTTATGGCAAATATACCTGAGACCACATCGGGCTCCGTTTTCGCCTCCACTGCCGTTAACTGGAAAGATCTAGCTTTTGCTTTCGGTGCTTCGGTGTGCGCACTCTTGTCTTCCCTCTTTCCGGACAATTCCGGGCACTCGGATTTCTTGTGACCCGGCTGATAACATTTGTAGCATACCGACACTTTCCTCGGGCACAATGCAGCCGTGTGCCCTGTCTTCCCACAAATAGGACATGGCTTGTCCTTAAATCGACACTCACCCTTGTGCCCCTTTCCGCACACTTTACAGCTTGGCGAGCTACTTTTTCCTTCTTGCTTCTTTGATGAGTCATTTACGCGTGCCTTTTTCGTAGGACTTGGATTAACCACTTGCGTCCTTCTTTCACCCCTCTCAACTTGTTTCTTCAACTCTATCTCTCTTTCCCGAGCGGCGTTGATGATTTCAGTGAGGGTTTCGTATTTTGAGGGGGTCATGAACTCCCGATACTCTGCGCTTAGCATATTATAATAATAATACACCTTCTGTTCTTCGGTCGTCACCAATTCATCACAAAACCTTAATTTGTCAAGAAAGGTTCCCGTGATTTTATCAATGGATTCGCCCTTCTGCCTAAGCTGGATAAATTCTTCTTTGATTCGATTGATAACCGCTTTGGGACTGTGATGTTTAAGGAAGGGTACCTTAAACTCGTCCCATGTCATCGCCTTCGCTTCCTCGCTACCAATTTCCTTTTTCTTATTATCCCACCAGTCTTTTGCTTGGCCCCTCAGTTGACCCGTGCCATAGGCTACGAAGTCACTTGTATCACAGTGGGTTCTCTCGAACACCCCTTCAAGATCACTCAACCATCTTTGGCACACTATCGGATCCACTTCTCCGTGATAGAGTGGTGGTTGACATGCCATAAATTCCTTGTACGAGCAACCCTTACGCTCTCCCAACTTTTCCTTAGCTAAATTTGCATTATCCTCCAATTTCTTTATTCTTTCATCCACCACTGATAACACCGTGTTTTGGATTTTATCGATGAAACCCGACAAGCTGTTCTCGATTGCTTTTCCTACCTCTTCAGCAATCACTTCTCTCATTTGTTCGGTGACTCTTGGCACCGCTTCGTCATTTCCCTTATCCGTCATCTTTGAAACTGAAATGTTTACATTTAAACGTTAAACATTTCGTTTATAACATTGCTTCCTTTGTTTTGGTTTAGTCAAGTTCTCAACTTGCTTTAACCGTTTAAATTTGGTGCACTTCCCGGGTTTAAGTGTGTTAGCACACTCTTCCCATGCACTTTAATTTCCTTCTCATTCATATATAAGACATAATTTGTTAACATAATAAGTTAATTCTTAACGGACGATCGATCAAGCTTGAACCGAACACTTTGTTGACAACCTTAAGCTCTGATTACCAACTTGTAACACCCTAAATAATTTGACAGAATTTAACTAAAAATTTCATACAACTTTATAAAAATCAGAGTTTACAAAAACATTTCGTGTTTTAAACCATACACACTAGTGAAAATACCAGGCATATCCAAGATAATGCATAATTCATTTAAAGTCAACCCCTACTAGTCAACTAACAACTAGTTTAAAGGATTCAAAACACCATTAACAAAAGTATTTACGACATGTTTAAAGTTTAGACAAGATTATATTCAGTGCGGAAGCTTCAAATTGCGTGTTCGGTTCTTAACAAAGTGCTTGATCACCATCCGGGAGAAATTCATCCATACCTAGAGTCGAACACTAAAACCATTAGTTTTGACATTAATACTTTATATATAAACAGGTTCTAACAACACAAAGTAACAACAAAATATGATTTTTTTTCTGGGTTCCACCGTAAATTACGGTATCACCGTAAGTTACGGTGGACCTGGAATGTTTATGGTTCTGCCGTAAAACAGGGGCGGCTTACCGTAACACCTTTGATGTCCACCGTAAATTACGGTGGGACCGTAATTTACGGTGGGCTCTGCACATTTGCCCTTGACTATTTTTCAACTTTAGAAGATCATAACTTTTTACCCATTAGTCCGATTTAACCGATTCTTCTTCCTATGAGTCCGTAATAAAATCTCGGATTTAACCATGTAAATTTTACATTTCGGAAACCGAGGTACCCACAGTTGGTTCACAATTTCCTTATTTCCATTATTCAACCCATTAGTGTGAGTGCATAGCACCTCTTTTCATTCTTAAAACCCTTTTAAACATATTTACCCAATTACCCGGGCTCACATACTTGGTGTATTCACGCCAATTCCATGGCTTTGTAATTCCTCTAGGGCTAATACTTGATTATTCGGAATTCAAGCATTCCGTTTCAAACAACCCTTTTTTTTCTTTAACATTATTGTTTGACCCATATTCCGGGTTCTTATACTTAGATTAATATCACCAATCATTAGTATGGTACAATTTATCATTTAACAAGGTATAAGACCTTCAAGTCTCTACTCTCGTGATTCTTTTGAAAACATCATTTTGACCCGTTTTGTTATTTAGTGAAAACCATCACTTCATTGACTGACCAAACTAAATACCAAGTCCTTATTTTGACCCGTTTGATGGTCGAGTGTACTTCGTCACTTAAACGATACATCAAACGCATCCTTTACACTACAACATCAATTACATATCAAACTAAAGCATTTAAGCATAATTTAACGAGACTAAAGTCACGTACCTTTAAAGCACACCTTTCCCGCGGGTATCACTTCCGGCGTGTCCACTTGACGTTTCGGATTCCTTGCCTAAAGAGTTCAATTTATAACAAAAATTAGAACCCCTTTCGTAAGCTTTAACGCATTATTTCTTAATGTATTCAAATCTGCGTTTTGCCCGACTTTTAGCATTTTACCCTCTTTTAGGCATTTTATCAAACACCTAACGGGTCAGATTTTTATATGATCTAAACCAAGTTCATGACTCGAGTTTATCACCAAAATTAACTTCAATTTGACTACATGTCTATATGTTAACATTAACAATTTAGAGTTTTCCTCATAATTTCAGTTTACACTAGAACAAGAGTTTTAATCCTAGTGTTCATCAAGTTTTACTAACATGCTAATCACCCACTATGGTGATTTTGATCTTATACAATTATCATGCAAGAATTTGACAAGAAATCATCTAGGGTTTGTCCCTAAACCTTACATTACATCCAATTTCATGTTTACTACACATAATTAAGCTCTACATTCGATTTTGATCACATACATGAACTTTGAATCGAATGAAAATGACCTAATTCAACATACCTTAGGATCCCTTCGACAAGGTGATCACGATTCTATGCTTGGATTTCGATTTCTAACTGATTAAGGCCTTCAATTTGCAGAATTTCTTGTGAATTAGGGTTTGGAAAGGTGGGTGTCGCCCCTGGGGTTTCTCTGGTCGACCAGAGTGTAGCTTTTGGGGGTGTTTGGGTTATTTTTGTTTTTAATTTACTAACTTAGTAAATCAAATTCCATTTTTGACAATATTGGCCCCTTAACTTGTTAACATAGCTTTTATTTGTTTTTTTTTTAACCCCAATGTAACTTAATCTTGGGCTTGTTAGTTAACTAAGTTAAAAATTTCTAGAGGGTAATTTCTCATTTATTTAAACTTTATATTATTATAAAGTTTTATATTTTTCGGGATGTTACAACATGGCTAAAATTAAGCCAGAACAAATAATTAAAAATCAAGAAGAGCTGATCACTGAGTTACAAGATCAGCTTGTACAACAAGGAAAAAATGCACACTCTATACAAGAAAAGATTGAAAATAGTCTGTTAAAACAAAAAGTTAGTATTCTCGAAACAAAATATGAACAGGTGTTACAAAAACTTCAAGAAAAAGAAACAAACACATTCTTAAACAGAAGCTATGATTCATTCAAATCAAGAATGATTGATACACCATGGTGGGCATGCGTTCAACAAGTTACAGACAAGTTTCCAGAATTCAGAACGTTGGTATCACAAAAGGTTTGCACAGAATTCCCAATAACTCTGTATGAATCACAAAAACAGCTAGTAGATTTGGCATTTACAAAAGATAGAGAAAAACAAGGCTTTAAAATTGTTGAAAGAACAGATCAAGAAGGCAGAGGGACTGGATTGTTGTTAATCCAAATCCACTCACCTACAAAATTAACAGATGATCAAATCCTTCAATTTTACCATAATGGTATGATTGATCACATAGAGATAAAGACAGATGTTAGAACAACAAATCTTTTAAACAAAATGGGTGAAAAGATGGTAATCATAGCAGGCAATATTGCTATCAGAGCATTATGCCCTACAATCTCCTGCAAGATATTCTCTTCTCTCCCATATACAGATGCTTATACATACAGGCCAGCTAGAAAAAGGATTTTTATCAGAGATACTGAAGATTATAAATACTCCTTAAGAGACAAATTTGTAAACTACAATATCGACTTTGGTAAGTTACCATGGTTAAAGGATGGGAGTAAAGAAAATACAGAAGCCTTATACAATTTTATCAAAACACATCAAAAAACCCCAGAAATTCCCAAAAGTTTGCAATGGTTAGACTTTAAATTGTCAGGTGAAGGGCATTATGTTCAGATTTACACATCCTCCAAATGGAGTATGTTACTACCATTTGTGGGAGAAGGGGAATCTCTTAAAATTGATCACATAATCAATATTGAAGATGACCAGGAACCGGACTCAGACCCTGGAAGCCCACAGTCCATAGACTCAACACACAAAGATTTCTAAAAAGACATGATGAAAGCATTGACCTAAAGAGACAGGTGTACACAACATTTCTAGACAGATTGTTGCCCAGCACATGCATCTGAAAAAGAATCCATTATTGTAGATAGTGCCTATTGTCTTTTTCTTTCTTTTATTTGTATCCGTTTATTTTTCTGACACTAGAGCAATATGTATAGTGTTTTGTTTGTAAGATAGCTTTTCTTTTTGCCTATATAAGGCATAGAATGCAGTTGTAAATATCATCCCAGAATTCAATAGAAATTTCTTGCATTCTCATTCATCCTTATGGCACATTAAAATCCTCTCCGTCACTCCTTAGCCTAACCTCCTAGCCCCTTAGTTTCGTTCATTGTTCTTCATATTATATTCCACCAAAAAAAAAAGAGTCTTTTTTACCTTTTGTTACCCCTTGTTCACTCCGCTGTGCATAAGTCTCAAGTTTTACTCAAGCTTCTGCCTTCACATTCAGGAGCCATTTTCTTGTTACCCACTGTAAGAAATTTTTTATTACCCCCCTTATTTACTTTTTACTGTAATATTTTTACTTTTTACTGTTCTTTCTTTTCTTATATATTTCTGTTTATATTTCTTTTTACATATTTATGTTTATATTTATATTTCTGTGTATACTAATAAAAAATTCTAAAAATTAGTATATACCCCCTCTGATATGTATATATATAGATGTTGCATTTGTATGTTATACTACACAGTCTATAATTACTAACATAGAATTTGTATGTTATACAAATTATGCAACATAATTTCTGTTATGTAATTAGAGGATACCTACATCTAGTTGTATGTTATGTAATTTCTTTATACAAATTTTTGTGCCTATATATAATTGTGTAGGATACCCATTATACTACACAATATATATATATATATATATATATATATATATAGGGTAATGCTCCATAGAAAACCTTATATTTTTAGAAAACTTTGCAAACCCATCTAATGGCCTACATTTGGCCACATATCCCAACTTCCATAATATCCTTTTTAATCTTGAGGGGACATTGGTAATTTTACATATTCCTAGCCCACTCAAAAAGTTATCTTGTCCAAAGTGATTTGACACCCTCATTAATATCTAACATCACATCATTCTCTTTCATCCTCCTCCATTTTCTATGAACCAAATTCAAATTAGAAAGGTTGTTTTTTCATAATTTCTTCATCTTCTTAAACCACTTATTTTCAAACTAGATCCACCATTAGTGAACTATGGAGTATCCATCAACAATGGTAGATCTATGGAGCATCCATCAACAATGGTAGATCTATGGAGCACCATTAATGTACTGTGGAGTATTCATCTTCCTAAACAAGATCTTTACTACGATATGGGCTAGTGGGCTCTGGTTTGCTTTTCTTCTTCTTCTTCTTCTCTCACCTTCCAATGTTCGTCCAGATCTTGTGGTGAACAGGGGTGTGAATAAAGTTTCTTCCTTTTTTATTATTTGATTCGATTTGGGTCCAATATTTGTGGTGATATTTGCGATGAGGTAATCTTAATTTAGTTTCTTGATTTGATTATTGCATTATGGGTTTTTGTTTGTTGTTTGGATATGATGATTTAGGGGGATCTCGTTAATGTGAAACACGAACAACAAGTCTATTAATGTTCACGTTTTTATCTTGCTTGTTTGCTTCAGTAGTTTTTTTCTTTTCATCCGATTATAGAATATGGGTTTTGAAACACGCACACCAAGTATAATAGTTAATGTTTGTAATTAGACCGTTAATGTGTCTTATAGATTACAAATTACAGTTTGTATAATTCCTACCGTTATTGTGAAACACGAACAACCGTTAATGTTCGTATAGATTACAAATTATAGACCGTTAATGTTTCGTATTTTAGATCTTTAATGTTTATGTCATTATCTTCATTTGTGTCCTTATTTGATGTTGTTTTCTCATTTTCAGCCGTTACACTTGCTGAATGAAAAAACCATGGTTATGAATGTGTTAATAGTTATGGATACAAGGGAAACAAGATCCAATTCTCGGGACCATTGGTTTGGTCAAACGTGGATCAGATGCTTAAGGATTATGACCATGTTTATGTTACAGCACAACACAACTAACACGTGTTATAGTTTGAACTTCTGGACATGCATGTGTTACATGTGACATGAAACCCATGTGCAACATAACACGTGTTACGTGTGACATGAAAACACATTTTTATAACTTCCCTGGCATACACACACCCACATGTTTACAAACCGTTTCAAGACCGACCCAAACAATAAAGCAAGAGTAGCCGCTGAAAAGCTAAGGCAGCAAAGGTAGCCGCTGAAAAGCTAAGGCAGACCGTTAAAGGAAGCTCCACCATTTTCTTAGTGCTATGTATTTTCGTTTACTAGTAATATGTAATGTGAGACTCTTATTATTTTCTGTAGTACATGATGTTAAAACGGTATCGACTTAACACATTTTGTGTTGGAGTCGGCCGTGTTGGTATTTCTGTTGTTACTAAGTTACTATTGCAGTAATATTCACCAAAAAACGGGTGTCTTAACACACGTTATAATAGACGCTTAACACACGTTATAGCAGGTATACTCTGCTGTTAATAAGTTACTACTGGAGTTTATGCATCCATTCTGAAAGTCTTAACACACGTTATAATAGAGGTTTGACACACGTTATATCAGGCATACGGGTATGGGTATAGTAAATGGCCCACCATTTTCTTAGTGCTATGTATTTTCGTTTACTAGTAATATGTAATGTGAGGCTCTTATTGTTTTCTCTAGTACACGATGTTAAGTCGGTCTAGACTTAACACATTTTCTGTTGGAGGCACCCGTATTTGTACCTCTGTTGTTACAGTTACTATTGAAGTAGGCGCTAGTCGGGCGATGGAGTACCGACTAGCGATTAATCGGGATTAGTCGGATTGAGATATTTACATGTAATTTTTAATTATATATATG